>NW_006400086.1:2282807-2287185 GCF_000299155.1 Elephantulus edwardii
AAAAAAAAAGACTTGAGCAGTACATTGACAGACAATTACCAGAAATACAAGCTGGGTTTAGAAGAGGTCGTGACACTACAGACATTATTGCCAATGTCAGATGGATCTTGGCAGAAAGCAGAGAATACCACAAGAATGTCTATCTGTGTTTCATTGACTATGCAAAGGCATTTGACTATGTGGATCACAATAAATTATGGCTAACCTTGAGGAAAATGGGAATCCCAGAACACTTGATCGTGCTTAGAAAAAAACGTATACTTGGACCAAGAAGCAGTCCTTAGAGCAGAGCAAGAAAACATTGCATCATTCAAAGTCAAGAAAAAGAGTGTTTCAGGGATGCATATTGTCCACATACCACTTCAATCTGTATGTAGAACAGATGATTAAGGAAGTAGGGCTTTATGAGAAGGAGTGTGGCATCAGGATTGGAAAAAGACTCTTTAACAACCTGTAATGTGCAAATGACACACTCTACTTGTTGAGAAACTCTCTGAAGAAGACCTGAAGCACTTGCTACAAAAGGTCAAGGACTGTAGTCTTCACCATAGCTCAATTTTAAGAAGACAAAGATTCTCACAACTGGGCCAACTGGCAGCACCATGATAGAAGGAGAAGAGATTGAGGTTGTTAGTAATTACAGCTAGCTCAGATCCACAATCAACACACTTAACACCAGCAGTCAGGACATCAAAAGACGAATTGCATTGGGAAAATCTGCTATCATGGACCTCTCCAGAGTGCTGAAGAGCAGCGCTGTCAGTTTGGATGCAAAGGTGCACCTAATCCAGGCCATGGTCTTCTCAATTACTTGTTATTCTTCACAAAGTTGGGCAATGACCAAGGATGACAGAAGTATAGATGCCTTCAAGTTGTGGTGCTAGACAAGAGTCTTGAACATACCGTGGACTGTCAAGAAACCAAATAGGTCTGTCATGAAGACGGTGAAACCCGGTCTTTCCTTGGAGGCTAGGACTTAGAAACTTTGCGAGAGGGAGACCCTGGATGAGTGGATTGATACAGTAACTGGGACGATGGGGTTTGGTGTGTCAGAATTAGTGAGACTGGCTCAGACAGGGAAGGCTTCAGAGCTGCTGTACATAGTTGCGATGCATTGCAGGCAACTCAACCAAAAACATTCTATGACAGGTTTGGAAGCAGGAGTGGCATCCACTTCCTAAACAACATGCCTCTTGAAACTCTCTGAACTTTGATAAATGTCGATAGTTGTAGAGGAGCTTCAGGCCTTTTGTTCATAGGGTTGCTATGAGTCATGCTCGACACGAAGGCAATCAACAACAATAACAACAGCAGTGTCTGGGGACTGTTTTGACCAACCAATTCAAAACTGTTAGACTTTCTCCAATACTCGTATGTAGCACCTCTATAGCTAAAACTGTCCTTGTACCAGTACTTTTTCTTTAACAAGTTAAATCCTTTTACTGTTTAACAACCCAAGACTATCCATTACTTAAGCATTTATTTTGTTCAAATATCACCAAGAAAAGGCCTTAAACCATGGATAGTATCAACCAAATTTTGAAAGATTCAGACCAGGGGGGAAAATATGAGTCTTTCAGTGTTGCAAAACACATTGTTTACAAATCTGGGAATAAAAAGCAGACATTTTAAGCATTAGACTGATTATCTTCGCAATGAGTAATTGAGGCTTTTATTGCATACCAGTAAACACAGAAACTAGATTCTAGTTCAGAAGAAAAATTAGATTCCAAAACTGACTTTTTAAAATGATATGTTAATGAAATGTCAAGGAAGACTAGGATGTTCCGAACCTTGATCTGTATTGTACAATTTCTCTCCCATTTCCTGAAAGGCAACTATAATTGAGGTGGAAAGGTCTGTTAGAACACTCACATTTCTGTAGCACACAGGAACTGAAGCTGAAAGTTTCTGCACAGGAAAGAAGGTCTTATGTTTGAATTAACATTCAGCTACTGCTTGGTATTATACTGAAAATTAGGGTCTTCAAGATTTTTTTTCCCTTTGTAGTCACAAAAACTATACACTATGGCAGTCAAATTAATATCAATTGATATTACTCTAATGACTTTCAACTCTTTCAGAAGGTTTAATTTGGATTTAAAAGCTATGGTCCATTTTTGTCTCCACAATATATTAACCTCATTTCACTTGAAAACTGTAAGACAAGTCACTACTAAAAAATAGAAAAGTAACAGGATCTTTCAGTCTTGCTTTGAGTATCTTTAAGTAAGTATAACCTAAGTAAGAATTTTGACACATGAATAGCTCTTGAGCCATTTAACCTCTTGTCTTAATAAAAATGTTGCCATGGTTATTGTTGTTGCTTTCACTTATTATTTTCCAAATTGTATATTAATTATTTTTTGAATTGGCAAAATTCCTTCATCATTCAAAAACCTTAAAGAGTACAAAAGGAAAGCCTTTCTTACTTACCTCATTAGGAATGGCTGTTACTATATATATCTATATAGCATCTATATAGCATCTATGTCTATGTCTATATATCTATGTGTGTTTGTGTGTATGTGTGATACATGTGCACAGAGACACATTTACACACACACACTCTCTCTTTCAAACTAGTCATGGATTATGCAATCAATGTTGTTGTTGTTGTAGTTATGTGCCATCGAGTCGCTTGTGATTCATAGCGACCCTATGTACAACAGCTCTAAACTCTGCTCTGTCCTGTGCCAATCACACTGCCTCTGGCACACCCATCCCAATTTCCCCAGTCATTGAATCAATCCATCTCATAGAGGGTCTTCCCCATCTGTACATGCCCTCCAACCTCCCAAGCATGATGTCCTTCTCTAATGACCGGTCTCTCCTTACAACATGACCAAAGTATGTCAGACGAAGCCTCAGAATCCTTGCCTCCAAGGAGCAGCCAGGTTTAACACTCTCCAGGATGAATGTGTTTGTTTTCTTAGCAGTCCATGGTACCCTCAGCAATCATTATGCACCTTAATTTCTTACTTTTAAATACGTTTTAGAGATTGCCACTTACAATTACAGTCATTGTGGTATTTTTTGGTATGTTTTAAAATTCAGTTGCATAGAACTTAATTATTTAACTATATCATAAGCATTTAATCATTTATATATTGATGGAATTCAAGATGCAAATAGCCCTGGATGTGTCTTCTCTTCTACAAGGAAAGGTAATTATGAGATTAATTCCTTAAGTAAACATTTTATGAAAACTATTAGCTCTTATGTTTATTTTATGACAGATTTAAAATGCTCTTGCATGAGTTCTGTTATATTTACCTAAAACATTATCTGTTTCATAATATGTCCAAGTTTATTTGCAAGGAGTTGAACAAAGTATAGTTTTATTCTTTTTGATGACTTCAATGTTGGCTTCCCCCCATCTTTTTTTATGACTCCTTTACAAAATATTTTCTTTTCAAAACATAATCTGATGGCTTATCAATTTTATTATGGATCTATTTGCCAAAGAACAGGCATTTTTATAATTCATTAATTCCTTTTTCTCTTACTTATTTAACTTATAGGGACATTCTTGTGTCATACTCTATAAAAGGTCACACTGTTAACCCAAAGGTTTTGCCTCTCTGGCATTTAATGCTTCTCTGGCAGTTTGGATCCACTAATTTCTCCATGTGAGAAGAGCAGGCAGTCTCCTTCCATGTAAATTGCAGCATCTGAGCCCACAGGAGGGTCAGCTATGAAGTCTGTTCCGACTTGATGGGAATGAGAATGAGAAAGAGTTAATTTTTAATGTTCTAGCTCATTGGGTTTATTTCTTAAACTCTAGCTTTTGAAATTGGTGATTTATATATTTTCTTTTTAAAAATTCTTATGAAGGTTAGAATTTCCTTTAAACACTACTCTAGAAGTACCTCCTAAGTTCTGATAATTTATTATTCTACTAATATTTGTGAGATATTATACAACTTTGGACTTCATTTCCTCTTTGAGTCATTTAAAAGAAAGTATTGAAAACAAGACTTTAACTCTGATTTTTTTTAACCTCTAGTTGTTCTGAATCATGAATACTAAACATATAGTAAATATATTTTTTGCACTATTTCGCTTTTCTTGCATGTTGGAAGTATAAAAAAAATCTCCCTTTTTTTCTGCTAAAATGCACAGTCTTTGAAAAATTTTCCAGCTGTCTCTTAAGAATAAAAAGTTTTATTTATTTACTGATATGCTGTTGTTGTTGTTGTTATGTGCCGTCGAGTCGTTTGCGACTCATAGCGACCCTATGTACAACAGCCCTAAACCGTGCTCTATCCTCTGCCAATCTCATTGCCTCCCATACACCCATCATAGAGGGTCTTCCCCTCCTGCGCTGTCCCTCTACTCTACCCTGCATGATGTCCTTCTCAAAAGACCTGTCTCT
>NW_006400086.1:2288807-2300590 GCF_000299155.1 Elephantulus edwardii
TCCAGTGCAATCTTCAGAGTTTCTTCTGACATCCATTTTGGTCTTTTCTTCCTCTTCTGTCTTTGTAATGACCGCCTGCACTCTTCCTGGATGATACATTTCACATCCTCCCACAACTCATCTGAGTGATATAATATACATTAAATTACTCCATTCTATTTGTTGAGTTATTTATGTTTTCTGTCTTGGATTTCAAATGAGATTTAGAGGAGGCCTCGGCACCAGGGATATCATTGCTGATGTCTGATGGACCCTGGATGAAAGCAGATAATATCAGAAGAATGTCTATTTGTGTTTTATTGACTTTGTGAACGTATTTGACTGTGTAGATCATAACGAAGTATAGATAACATTGAGAAGAGTGAAAATCACAAAACATTTAATTATGTTCATAGGAAATCTATACCTAGATCAAGAAGATGCTGTGCAAACGGGATAAAGGAACACTGCATAATTTAAAACCATAAAGGGAGTGGGCCAGGGATGTATCTTTTCTCCATACCTATTCAATCTGAATGCTGAACAAATAATTCATGAAACCGGATACTATGAAAAATTGGAGGAAGTCTCATCAACAACCTGCATTATGCACATGACAGAGTCTTGCTTGCTGATCGTTGGGAGGACTTTAAATGCTTGCTACAAAAGATCAAGAACCACAACCTTCAATATGGATTACATCTCAACATCCCGAAGATAAAATCTTGACCCCTGGATTCAATAGTCAAGATCATAATAGATGGAGAATGGATTGAGATTGTCAATGATTTTTTTTCTTGCTTGTATCAATAATCAACACCATTGGTACCAGCAGTAAGGAGATCAGGAGACATATACTGGAATGGACAAGTCTACAGTCAGGAATCTTTCCAAAATACTGGAGACCAATGATGTCAGTATGAAGACTAAAGCGTGCCTGATTCAAGTGATTTTTTTATTCAATCACTTGCAAACAAATAATAACAAATAACAAAGGAGGATAACAGAAGAAGAGTTGATGCCTATGAGATATAGTTTTGGAGAAGAGTACCGAATATTACATGCTAAGAAAACAGACAGATATGTCCCAGGGAAAGTGCAGCAAAACTGTTTCTTGGAGGCAAAGATGGCAAAGGTTTATCTCTCATACTCTGGGCATGTTGCTATGAGAAACTATTCTTTGGAGGGGGACATCAAGCTTGACAAGGTGGGGGATGAGTGAAAGAGAGGAAGATTCTCAACTAGATGGAGACAGATACAGTGAGTAGAGAGCAATTGGCTCAAGTATGTAAGAGTTGATGAGGATGGCACAGGATAGAAGGGGGCTCATAATGTCACTATGAGTCATGCTTGACTTGACAGCAAATAACAAAAACAATGACATTGTAGAGTTATTAGTTGTTCACTCAGCTTATCATCTCTATTTCTTTCTCGTTGTTGTGTTGTAAAAGATTCAAAGTTGACCTACCTGGGCTTTCTGAGGATGTAAATCACTGGAAAAGAGATTGTGCATCATTATCTAGTAAAGATTTCATGGATTCCAACTGCCACAGAGGCATGGATTTTGAGTTAGCAGAACAACTCCCTCAGGATTACACCACAACTAGAAATCCCTCACCCTATAATCATTGTTAGGTGCCATCAAATCTACTGTGACTCATAGCAACCCGATGAACAATAGATAGGGTACACAACCTGATCTGCACAATCCACATGATCTCTGCCATACTCAAGTTCGTTGTTACAATCACTGTGCCAATCCATCTTGTTGAAGATTTTCTCTCTCTGATCCATGACATTTCACTGTATGATGTCTTTGCCAAGACTGGTGGTCCCTTCTGAAAAAATGCTCAAAATATTTGAGAAAAACTTCACAATCTTTGCGTCTAAGAGTCGAGCTCTACAGAAGCTTGTTGGCTGATATTGGTGAGCATTAGGATGGAATGTTGATTTGCTAAGGGGAGTGAGATGATACAATAAGGCCTCCTATGCAAAAACTCATTAGGGCCCAAGGGCCTGGTTTAAATTGGGGAGGGGTTGTCAATCATTCTTCTAAGTGGTATAGCATTGGTCTGTGTATTGCTGTACAGAGGTATAACTCATGGTTGCTGTGATGCTAAACACTGTGACACTGATGTGCCAAATGTGATAATGATTACTCATGGTGGACAGTGTTTGGTGGAGCTTCCCAATTAAAACAAGCTTGGAATCAGGAGTGGCATTCACATCCAAATGGCTTGCCTCTGGAAACTCTATGAACAAATGTTCCGGTCTTTCGTGCATAGGGTCGCTGTGAGTTGTCTACAACTTGATGACACTTATCAACACAGCAACAAGGAGCATCTTGGCTACAGACAGACTTGTTTGTTCTTTAGATATTCTTCTAGTTGCCATGTGCCTTCAATTACTACTTCACCACAATTCATAAAGCATGAATTCTTCTTCACCAATATTTATTTACTTTTCAACTTCTAGGGGCATAAGAAGTAATTTAAAATATGTTGACTTGGAGCAGGTGAACCTTAGTCTTTAAGCTAAGACTGTTGTACATACTGCTGTTTAGCACTTTGGAGAGGTCCTTGACAGGAGGTTTTCCCAAATGAACACATCATTTAATTTCTTGCCTGTGACTTCCAAGGGTTTTTTCAGTTTGGATGAGTGTAAAATGAAAATTGTTGAAAATATCAATCTCTTCTCCAAGATTTGTCTTTTTAAAAAAAAATGTGTTTGTGTGGTTTATAATTTTTTTTATACTGGTTTATTTATAAAGTTCTTATACGTTGTGTTTCACACTAGATCTTTCCCATTTTTTCACCCTCCCTTCATGCATCAAATTTTGTGTCTCTATGATTAACATGATTAATACCACATCCTGCCCATCCTCGGTCCTCTGACAATGCCATTATAAAATGGGCAAAAGACATGGAAAGAATGCTTACAAAGGAAGATATTCGGATGGCCAACAAACACATGAAGAAATGCTCAAAACCACTGGCAATCAGAGAGATACAAATCAAAACCACAATGAGATACCATCTCCCTCCAGTAGCAGTGGCAAAGTTTAACAAGACAGCAAGTAATAAATTTTGGAGAGGATGTGGCAAAATAGGAACTCATACATTCTTGGTGGGATTGTAAAATGGTGTAACCACTCTGCAAGGCAATTTGTCACTTCCTCAAAAAGCTGAACACAGAAATTCCATATAACCCAGCTATTCCACTGCTTTGAATATAACCCCCAAAAAATGAGAACTGAGGCTAAAAGGAGTCTTGTAAACCAATGTTCATAGCATTATTCACCAAAGCAAGAACATGGAAACAGCCCAGATGTCCAACCACAATCAAATGGATTGAGAAATCATGATACATTCACACAATGGAATACTATGCAGCACTCAGAAGCAATGATTTTGTAAATTATTGTCTAACTTGAGAGGGACTGGAGAGCATTATGCTAAGTGAACTAACTCAGTCCCATAAGGACAAATACTGCATAAGACCATTACTGTAGAATGAGTATGAGGATCCAAGGGGTGGGGGGAAAGGGGATATCAGATTTTTATTAATGTTGAGGTGAAATCCATATTGCAAGTTTTAGTATTTTATTATCTTCAGTAAGTACTCCACTTTATTCACTTTGTGCAAACAAGGTAATGATCCTGATGCCATATTCTTCTCCATGTAGTCCGGGTTTGTTCAGCATGCAGACTGAATGAAGCACACTTTCCAATGTTAAAGCATGCATTATTCTGTTCTAACAAGTACTTCTTGATCTATATATAGTTTTTCCATGAATACAATTTATTGTTTTGTGATTTCCATTTTAAAAAAAATATTATCCACAATTTACATAATATTAACCAAGAGGCAGTAGTTAGAACAGAGCAAGGAAACACTGTATGATTCAAAGTTGCGAAGGGCGTACACCAGGGATGTGTCCTGTCTCCATACCTTTTCAACAGGTACACAGAACAGATTATCTGGGAGGCTGGGCTCTATGAGGAGAAGGGTGGTGTCAGGATTGGTGGAAGACTCATCATTAATCTGCATTATGCAGATGACACAACCCTGCTTGCTGAAACTGAGGAGGACCTGAAGCGCTTGCTGCAAAGGGTCAAGGACTGCAGCCTTCAACATGGATTGAGGCTCAATGTCAAGAAGACAAAGATTCTCACCACTGGACCATTTGGCAGCATCAGGGTGGATAGTGAAGAGACAGAGATTGTTAACAGCTTTAGTTTGCTTGGCTCCACAGTCAACACTCTTGGCAACAGCAGTCAGGAAATTAAAAGACCTATTGCGATGGAAATGTCTGCTGTTAGGGACCTCTTCAAAGCACTGAAGAGCAATGGTGTCTCTATGGAGACTAATGTGCATCTGATACAGGCCATGGTCTTTTTAATCACTTGTTATGCGTCAGAGAGTTGGACAATGACTATGGAGGATAGAAGGAGAATTGATGCCTTTGAGCTGTGGTGCTGGATAGAGAAGAGTATTCAGTGTACCATGGACTGCTAAGAAACAAACAGGTTCATCCTGGAGAGGGTTAAACCAGGCTGATCCTTGGAGGCAAGGATTTTGAGTCTTCGTCTGACATACTTTAGACATGTTGTAAGGAGGGACTGGTCCTTAAGAGGGACATCATGCTTGGGTGGCTGGAGGGACAGTGCAGGAGAGGAAGACCCTCTATGAGGTGGACTGATTCAGTGACTGGGGTAATCGGGATGGTTGTATCGGAGACAGAGCAATCAGCACAGGACAGAGCAGAGTTTAGGGCTGTTGTACATAGGGTCACTATGAGTCGCAGGCAACTCAACAGTTCATAACAACAATAACATCCATAATTTGCTCTGAGCAATGCAGTCAAATGACTTTGCACAGTCAATAAAATACAAGTAAAGATCTTTCTGGCATTTGTTGCTTTCAGTCAAGCTTCTTTTGACATCAGCAATAAAATCTCTCATTCCATTACCTCTTTTGAACCCAGATTAATTTTCAGAGATTAACTTGTTGAATAATAATCAGCAACATGTTACTTGCATGTGATATTTATGATTATTATTGTTGTTGTTGTTTTTATGTGCCATCAAGTTGCCCATGACTCATAGCGACCCTATATACATTAACTCTGAAATCTGCCATACCTTGAACCAATCTCATAATTTCTGACAGACCTAATCTCATTTCTCCAGTCACTGAATCAATCCATCTCATCTTGGGTCTTCCATTCCTGTGCTTTCCCTCCACCCTTCCTTCTCCAAGAACTGGTCCTCCCTGGCCACATGCCCATAGAATGTGAGATGGAGCTTCAAAATTCTTGCCTCCAAGAAGCAGCCTGGTTTCATTCTCTACAGGACAAATCTTCTTGTTCTCCTGGCAGTAAACGGTATATTCAACACTGTATCACCAAAACTCAAAGGCATTGAGCCTTCTTCTATCATCCATAGTCATTGTCCAGTCAGTAATTGCAAAGACCATCGCCTGGATCAGGAGCACCTTGGTGGCCAGACTGACATAGTTGCTCTTCAGTACTCTAGAGAGGTCCCTGAAATTAGATTTACCTAATGCAATTTGTCTTTCAATTTCCTGACTGCTGGTGCCAAGAGTGTTGATTGCAAAACTAAGCAAGCTGAAGTCATCAACAATCTCAATCTCTTCTCTGATACTGTTTGAAGATTTCAGAGCACCTTTTTTTGTGGAATATGAGCAAATAAGGATCACTATCAGTCAGGTGGCCTTCCAAATTTACTGGCATAGGTTAGTAAGTATGTCCAGAGCTGAATATATTTGTTAAAACAAGTCAGTTGGTATTCTGTAACTTCTTGTGGCCTTATTTTTTTTCTCAATACTTTAAGTGAAGCTTGTACTACTTCCATTGTTACCACTGATTCTTCATCATCTACTACTTCCTGAAATGGTTCAATTTGGACCATTCCTATTTTGATACTGTGACTCTGTGTATTCTTTTCATGTTGTTTGATTTAAAAACCATCTCCAGAATAGATTTGAATCATTGAACACTAATGACCAAAGACTAGAAGAGTTGTGAGATGACATCAGGGACAACATCTTCATGAAAGCAAAAGAACATTATAAAGACATGAACAAAAGAAAAGACAAAATTAGATTTATAAAACACTCTGAAAATTGCACTAAAATGAAGAGAGGCCAAAATAAAAGGAGGAAATGCTAAAGTAAAATGAAAAGAAGAATTCAAGGGCAACTAAAGATAAAGCAAAGTATTACAATGAAATGTGAAAACTATTTGATTTAGAATACCAAAAAGAAAGAGCATGCTCAGCATTTTTCAATCTAAAAGAATTAAAGAAAAATTTAATCCTCATATTTCAATGCAGAGGGGCAAAATATTGAAAGATGCAAGAAACATTAAAAGAACACATGCCCACCAACTAATTAATGCATTGAGAAATTGTGGTACATCCATGAAATGGAATACTATGCAGCACTGAGGAGAAAAAAAATTTTGATGTACTTACTGTTCCACTCATCTTTGAATAGCGTCAAGCAGGATTGTACTTGAGTGTCATATTGTCTGATAATTTTCATAGTCTTTCAGATCAGATTTTTGAGTTAGAATAAATATAGATATCTTCGGTCTTCTCGATTTTTGGCACATCCTGGTGTGTACATCCAGGGCAGCGCCTGCTTGTTGAAATATGTCAATTGGTATTCTGTCAGTTTCTGAGACCTTATTTTTTGCCATTTCCATCAGGAAAGCTTGAACTTTCTTCTTCATCACCATTGTGTCTTAATAATTGTTTCATAAAATTCTTCGGTGTCAGCTAATTCTTTTTGGTACAGTGACTGGGTACTCCTCCCATCTTTTTTTTTTTTTTAATACGTCTTGAGTCAGTCTATATTATGTCTGTAACATCCTTAAGTATTCCAACTTGAGGCTTGAATTTGTTTTTCTGTTCTTTCAGCTTAAGAAATGTCTAATGAGTTCACTTATCTTATTTTCTGACTCCACATCTGCACTTTTCATTATAATATTTTCTTTTGTCTTACTGAGTTGCCCTTTTAAGTCTGTTCAGCTCCTTTACTTGTTGATTTAGAATACCAAAAAGAAAGAGCATGCTCAGCATTTTTCAATCTAAAAGAATTAAAGAAAAATTCAGTCCTCATATTTCAATGCTGAGTGGCAAAATATTGAAAGATTCAAGAAACATTAAAAGAACACATGCCCACCAACTAACCAGCTCCTTTACTTGTTGATTTCATCTCTTTGCTTTAGCTTCTTGGTGCTTTAGTATAATATTCAGAGTCTCTTCAAACATCAATCTTGGTCTTTTCTTCCTCCTCTGTCGTAATGACCTTTTTCATTCATCTTGGATGATATTCTTTATATCCTCCCTTGGCTGGTCTCTTCCATTAGTGTTCAAGGCCTCAAATATGTTCCTGAGATGGTTTTTAGATTCAGGTGGGTTAGGCTCATCAAATTTTGGTTCTTATGGACTTGTTTTCATTTTCGTTAGCTTCATTGTGAAATCGCATAATAGTAGCTTATGGCCTGTTCCACAATCAGCACCTAACCTAGTTTTCCCACTTAATATTGAACTTCTCCAAAGATTCTAGTACAGAACAAATCATTTTTTAAAAGAAATAAAAAGTGTGATTGGCAAGTGTATTTGGAAAGAAAAGAGACCCTGAATAAGAAAAAAAAAAAAAAGGAGAGGCATAGAATTCCTTGATAGCAAAACCTACTCTGCAGCTATAATAACCAAAACAAAATGATACATGTATGATGACAGACAAACGGACTAATGAAACACAATCAACAACCAATCCATCTACTTATGGCCAACTGGTATTTGGAAAGGAAACAAAACCTATCAAATAGGGAAAAGTAATCTCTTCAAACAAATTATTTTGGCAAAACTATCTGCTACCTAAAGAAAGCTGAAGCAGGCTCCACATCTCACAGCATATATAAAAATCAACTCATAAGTGAATCAATAAATCCCAAACCTATAAAGATCAAAAGAGACAAAATGGGACCAAACATAGAAGCCCTGTTGTTGCTGACTGCCTTTGAGTTGAGCATCACTCTTAGCGACCCTCTGAGCAAAAGGCCTGAAGCTTCTCTACAACTATCACCATTTATCAGTTTCCAGAGATATGTTGAGTATGTGGATGCCACTCATAAATAGGTTGGCAAAAACAACCAGAAATGTATAGCCCAGAGAGCATAATATTGATGAACTAGAACTTCTAAAGATTCAGTCACTGTGTGCATCAGATTCAGTCACTGTGTGCATCAAAACTTTTTCTAACAGGGTGAAAATAAATTCTATAGAGTGGGGAAAAACATTTGACAATGATATCCCAGAAAAGGGTCTCAAAATATAATTGTATAGAATACTACATGGTCTCCACAGGATAAAGACTGATAATTCAACTAGAAAATGGGCAAGAGGCATGGAAAGACATTTCACAGAGGAAGACTTTCAGATGACCAAGAGACACATAAAGAAATGATCAAAATCACTCAGAGAGATGCATATCAAAACCCATAAGGAGACATCATCTCACCCCAGTAGCAGTGGCAAAGTTTAACAGAACAGCAAGCAATAAATATTGCAGACGATGTAGAGATTTTGGAACTTTCATACACTGTCGGTAGGATTATAAATGGGACAACCTCTGGAATGTAGTTTGGTGTTTCCTCAAAATACTGACCGTAGAAATTCCATATGACCCACCGATTACCCTGCTAGAAATATATCCAAAGATAATTAGAACTGAGACATAAATGGAGATATATACATTGATATCCAGAGCAGCATCACTCACAGTAGCAAGAACATGCAAACAGTCCAAATATGCAACAAATGAATAGACTGAGAAACGGTAAATTCACATGATGGAATACTATGCAGCACACAGGAACAATGATTTCAAGAAGTATTATATAACATGGGAGAGGTTAGAGGTCATTTTGCTGAATATACTAACTCAGTCTCATAAGGTCAAATACTACACAAGACCATTTTTGTAAAAGTAGAAGGATTATTAGTATCTTATATAATAAAGTTATGCAAAGAAATAAAATCTTATAGATTGAAAACTGTAATAAAATTACTGAAAAAAATTAAGTATTTAAGTCCTGTGTTGTAACCGTAGTGCTAGGTCATATTTCTTTTGTAACTTAGATTTTCACTTCTCCCTCCCCCATATTGTGTAATGTTTTACCTGTTCATTGGTTTTCAGTGCTGTATAGTATTTCATTGTATGAATATACCATAGTTTTTCTATTAGTTTGGTGATGGCAAAATTTTTGTAAATGTTATAGAGAGCAATTAAAGAACTCAGATAAGAAACTAGTCTATTCAGGTCTCCACTGGATCTTTCCTAAGTCTTTCACCCCTCCATCCTCACACTAAACTTTGTGACCCCATAATTTCCCCCCACTTGACCCTAAACTCACCATGTTCTTCCCCCTTTGGACTTTTATAAACAACTTACTAGTTATCCTTCTATTTCTATAGTCATGGTCTTATGCAGTGTTTGTCCTTCTGAGATTGAATTAGTCCATTCAGCATAATGCCCTCTAACCTCTCCAATGTTATGTAGTATTTTTATAAAATAATTGCTCCTGTAGATCAATAGATTAATTTGATAATACAACACATGGGAATGATTGTATGACACGCAATGTGAACAAAGGAATGTGTGGAAAAAATATACTTGAATGAAAAACAATATATTTAAATTTGGTAAGCTAATAAATACAAAATAAAAGAAAAAATTATTTGTTAAATGGGGGAAGGAGAAATCTATAGCTTGAAAAGTCTACATGAATGGCAACTTCATCTATCCTTAGATCAGATGAATGAGATAATTTTGACCAGGGCCACAATAGATGGATACTGATAGAACGAGAGAAAAATATGAAACAGAACTCAATTAATCCAAATTTACTATACTGGAGAACTCCAGAGCCTAAAAACTAATAATTTTGAAATACTTTGAAACTTGAACCAAAAGTATTTTCTCAAGTCAACTTTTTTTTTATGTCTTCCAAGGTTATTTATTTATTTATAAATATTATTTTATACTGGTTGACATACAAAGTTCATAAAGTTCTTATAGATTGTTTTCCACACCAGAAAGATGACTTGATAAAACAGTTCACTTGGGACAGTAGAGTGTAAGCAAAAAAGAGGAAAGCCCTCAACAAAATGGATTTACAGAGTAAGTACTAGAGCTTGTTGGAGACGGTGAGGATGGCACATGATAGGTCAAGGTTCAGTTCTGTCCCAGTCCATTACAGGGCACCTAACAATGTCATAGGTCATCTTTTAGATAGATAAGAGAACAGCTTATAAAACTGCTCACTTGTAAATATATATTTAATATAATATTTTATATATAAATTTAAATATAGACAAAGATTCTCACCACTGGACCAATTGGTAGCATCAGGATGGATGGTGAAGAGATTGAGATTGTTAACAACTTTAGTTTGCTTAGCTCCACAGTCAACACTCTTGACACAAGCAGCCAGGAAATAAAAAAAACGTATTGCAATGGGAAAGTCTGTTGTTAGGGGCCTTTCCAGGGTACTGAAGGGCAATGGTATCACTCTGGAAACTAGGTGCATCTGATACAGGCTATAGTCTTTGCAAACACTTGTTATGTATCAGAGAGTTGGGCAATGACTAGGGAGGATAGAAGGAGAATTGATGTCTTTTTTTTTTTTTAGAATTGATGTCTTTAAGCTGTGGTGCTGGGAAAGAGTATTGAATGTACCCAGGACTGCCAGGAAAACAAACAGATTCATCCTAGAGAGGGTTAAACCAAGCTGCTCCTTGGAGGCAAGGATTCTGGGGCTTCATCTGACATACTTTGGACACATTGTAAGGAAGGACAGGTCCTTGGAGAGAGACATCATGCTAGGGAGGGTGGAGGGACGGCAAGAAATATATGTAAAACATTTAAACAGCTATGAATTGAATGTATGCAGGTAATTTAAGTATGCTGTTACTAGTAATTACCTCTCTATTATAAATATATTAATTAAGGTTTGTCAGTAAAATAAAAGAACTTTAATGCACACAGATGTGTGATGGCATAGGAGGGGAAGACCCTCTATGAGATGGATTGATTCAGTGACTGGGGTAATTGGGATGGGTGTGTCAGAGGCAGTGCAATTGGCACAGGAAAGTGCAGGGTTTAGGGTTGTTGCTATGAGTCACAGGTGACTCGATGGCACATAACAATATTATATATTTCCCTTCCATGTTTGCTTTACAGTAATTGCTGACCCTTTGGAGAAAAAAATTATATAAATGCAAGAGCATTTTAAATCTGTCATAAAATGAACACAAGAGCTAATAGTTTTCATAAAATGTTTACCTAAGAAATTAATCTCATAATTACCTTTCCTTGTAGAAGAGAAGACACATCCAAGGCTATTTGCATCTTGAATTCCATCAATATAGAAATGATTAAATGCATTATGATATAGTTAAATAATTAAGTGCTATGCAACTGAATTTTAAAACACATCAAAAAATACCACAATGAAAGTATACTGCAACTCTAAGTGGCAATCTCTAAAACGTATTTAAAAGTAAGAAATTAAGGTGCATAATGATTGCTGAGAAAACAAACACATTCATCTTGGAGAGTGTTAAACCTGGCTGCTCCTTGGAAGCAAGGATTCTGAGGCTCTGTCTGACATACTTTGGTCATGTTGTAAGGAGAGACCGGTCATTAGAGAAGGACATCATGCTTGGGAGGTTGGAGGGCATGTACAGATGGGGAAGACGCTCTATGAG
>NW_006400086.1:2300807-2331467 GCF_000299155.1 Elephantulus edwardii
GAAAGAGGAAGTAGATTACTAGAAATGAAACATTTAAAAAAAATTACATCCTTAAAAAAAAAGAAATGTCACATTCAGAGTAGAATTAATGAGAATGTTGACATATGGCACTAATGGCACTGACTGATTTGTGTGGTAATTTTAAAATGATAACTTGATTTCCTGTGTAAACTCTCATAAATAACATAATAAAATATCATTTTAAAAATGGAAAAAGTTCATTGGAAGCCACTGCAAAATTCCCTTCTGCCATATGTCCATGCAACTGCTCATAACTCTAATGAACTCCTCACAGCTGCCAAGTGCTTTTCTCCTTCAGTTTGCTGTTCATTCCTCAGGTGCCTTTCTTTTCATTACATTGATACAGGGAAAGGAGTTCTGGGGTGGAAATGTAGTTTCATAGTGCTTCTGTACACTGCAGAAGAGAGTGTAGAACAGCATGACAGTGACAATAAAAACACATCTGTGTGCATTAAAGTCCTTTTATTTTACTGACAAACCTTAATTAATATATTTATAATAGAGAGGTAATTACTAGTAACAGCATACTTAAATTACCTGCATGCATTCAATATCATAGCTGTTTAAATGTTTTACATGTATTTCTTCTTTTAACCCTCATAGCAAGTCCACAAAAATAAGCACAATTATTATACTAATCTTATAATTTTATAAAACTGAGAACGAGAAAGTTTATGCCATTTACTTAAGGCTAGATAGCTAGGAAACAGTTAAGTAAAGGCTTATACTGATTATACTGAATCCAGAATATTTTTTATTAGATATTACTAGTTTATCTTTGTTCTTTTCTTTTTTTCTCCATGGCTTCTTCCCATCACTTTATTATAATTAATTATTTGATCATTCTTCCTGCTTAATTCCATTTTGTTGAGTAACATGCATCTAATTTATATATTCGTGAAGCTGGATTCTATGAAGAAGAATGTCCCATCAGAATCAGAAGACTTATCAACAACCTGTGTTATAGAGATAACACAACCTTGCTTGCTGAAAGTGATGTGTATTTGAAACATTTGTTGTGGAAAATAAAGGTGTACAGTCTGCAATATAGATTACATCTCAACATCAAGAAGACAAAAATCTTCACCACTGGGCCAATAGGCAATATCATGATAGGTGAAGAAAAGACTGAACTTGTCAGTGACTTCATTTTGCTTAAATCATCAATCAACACCCTTGGTAGCAGCACTCGGGGAATCGCATGACATGTTTCATTCGGTAAATGTGCTGTCAAGGACCTCTCCAAAATATTGAAGATTGATGATGTCAATCTGAAGACTAAAGTGTGCCTGATTCAGGCTATGGTCATTTTAATCACTTGATATGCATCAGAGCTGAACAATGAATAAAGTTGATAGAATTGATGCCTTTGATTCATCATGCTGGAAAAGAGTATTGAACATACCATGTGGGGTGAAACCAATTTGCTCCTTGGAGGCAAGGGTTTTAAAGGTCCATCTTACATGCTTTTAGCATGTTACCAAGATGGACCAGTCCTTAGAGAAGGACATCATGCTTGAAAGTGTGCAAGTTTAGCCCAGAAGAGGAAGACCTTGGATAAGATAGATTGACACAATGATGGTGGCAATGGGGTCAGATTTGCTGGAGATGGTGATGTTGGCTCAGGATATGTAAGGTTCAGGAGCATTGTTCATAGGGTTGGTATGGGTCATAGCTTGATGGCACATAACAACAACAACAACAACAACAACAATAACAACGTTGCTTTAATTATATTATTCAAGAATTCCAATTGTAGATTTGTAATTTTCCCTTCCAAATAAGTTTCTCTTTAATTCTTGCAATTCTTCCCCCCCCCCTTTTTATTATGATTTCACTGGTAATTTACTGTAAAAGAACATCTGTCAGGGGAATAAGAACAGCATGAGGAAGGCTGACTTCAACCTCTACTAACTCCACAAAGGGGAACTGTCCCCATGAATAACACCCACAAAAACAAACTAATAGCTACAAGGTCTGATATGGCCTCCCACCCTGCTGCACCTACTTTTGCTGATCACCGGGTCCAATACTTGTTGTCAATTTACTCACACACTTTATTCACAGTTGTGGGGTTTATTATAGAAATAGATTGGAGGTGAAAGAGGCAAAGAGTATCACACAGTGAAAGTGCAGGTTTAGTTTACAGCAACCCCAAGCCAAATAAATATCGAGATACAATTCTATTAGTTCAGGCAGCTTCCTAGTCAACACATGAAAGTCTGGACTCAGTCCAGCAGCACAAACACAAGAAATCTCTGGTTTCCTCAATCATCCACCAAGCTTTGTCTCATAAGTCACAATTCAGTTTTTCCTTCAATACATCAAGGAAAACCTTTAACTCGGGCTTCATCTCCAGGGTTCCATCAGGTTACACCTTGCCAGTCTCTCCTCAGACTAGGACATTCTCTCTTATGTTGGCCTCACAACTGTTGATAATGCTGAAGACACTGATCAAAAGTGGACCTTCTGTCTTGTCTATAGTTGAGACAGCTGAAGACCATGCCCCCTTCAACTAAATTTTGGTGTTTTACATTATATTTTTAATCCACAATGTTTTTAATATCCATTTTTTGTTACATTAATTTCTAACTTTCTCTTAATTTTATTTCATATATTTTCTTTCCCCCCCACTTTTGAACTTTATGATTTATTCTGTTTTGGTATGTTACTCGAGCCCTTGCAGTTTTCCTTTATATTCCTAATTTCAAAATTGATATTGTTTTGCCACGTTTTTTTCTATTATAATTGTTGTTGTAATAGGCTTTTGGGTCACTTATGACTCATAGCGACCCTATGTACAACAGCTCTGAACCCTGCTCTATCCTGAGCCAGTCTTACTGTCTCTGACACACCTACCCTTAATACCCCAGTCAATCGATCCATTTCATCCAGGGTCTTCCTCTTCTGAGCTGTCTCTCCACTCTCCCAAACATGATGTCCCTTTCCAAGGACTGGTCCCTCCTTGCAACATGTACAAAGAATGTCAGATAGAGCTTCAAAATCCTTGTTTCCAAAAAGCAGCCTGCTTTCACCCTCTCCAGAATGGACCTGATTTTTCTCTTAGCAGTCTGTGGTATATTCAATACTCTTTTCCAGCACCACTGTGACACTGATGTGTCAAATGTGTTAATGGTTGGCTACCCAATGCGGACAGAGAGTGGGGTGGAGCTCCCCGATTAAACAAACGTGGAAGGAGGAGTGGCATCCACTTCCATAATAGCTTGCCTCCAGAAACCCTATGAACCTGGAGAGAGGATGAAAGGCACCCAAGCATCGAGGACTCTCCTTCATAGGGTCGCTATGAGTCGCCTGCGACTCGACGGCACTTAACAACAACAACAACTTTTCCAGCACACATAATATATTGTATATATAATATTATTATATTGTACTTTGAATGCTTGTTCTAGATATGTCCCCTTCTCCTTACGTTGTTGTTATGTGCTATCGAGTCACCTGTGATGCATAGCAACTCTGTGAATTAGCTCTGACACCTGCCCTATCCTGAGCCAATCTCATTATCTCTGACAGACTTAATCTCATTACCCCAGTCACTGAGTTGATCCATCTCCTCCTGGGTCTCCCTCTCCTCTGCTTTCCCTCCACCCTTCCAAGCACGAAGTCCCTCTCCAATGACTGGTCCCTTCTGGCAATGTGCCCAGTGTATGTGCAAGGGAACCTCATAGTTAATAGTTTTTGTCAGATTCTTTTGTGTTTATCTTTAAAGTAGATGTCTGTTTAGTCAATTTATTCTTAAAGGAGCATTGTCTTAGAGGATATTGTTGTTATATACCTTCAGATTTGACTCAAAGCTGACCCTCTAGTGGTTTTTCAGAGGCAGTAAATTGCACAAGAGGAGATTGCCTATTCCTTTTCCCACAGAGCAGCTGGTTGATCGGAACCGTGTGTCTTTGGTTCGGCAACTCAACTCCTTACCAGTAAAACAACCCTTGGAAATTGGTTTTTCTAACCATTGCTTTAGCCCATATTGTGAGGGAATAATCTCAAGATAGTTTATCTGCAGAAATATGGTCTTACAAATCATCAACAGCTTTAAGACCAATACAAGAGAGCACTTTCCACATTATGAGTGACAGTGGTGATGGTGGTGGAGGGATTGTGAAGAGACTGTGGTGCTCCTGTGAAAAGACTGTGTCAAGGTTTAACCTGAGAATTCCTGAACAGTTAAATGTTTTGCTTGCTGGATGACTGGAGGAAAATCTAACAAGCAGACTTGTAACTGCTCTGAGATAAAGTTTTCTGGATGATTAAGGAAATGAGAAGCTAGTTGCATTTGTACTTTAATTGAGAATTTGTGCCTTGTCAATCTGGCTTGGGACTGCTGAACTAAACCTAGACTTGTATTGAGTCATATTCTTTGGCTCCCCTGCTCCCCAGCCTATTTCCCAAATAAACCTCACAAATGAAGTCTATGACTCTTACAATAAACATTGGGCCCAGTGATTGGGAGGAAAAGGTGCAGGAGCATGGGTGGTCAAATGTCTGACATTGTAGCTACTATAGATATTATTGATGGGGAAAAAAGTTCCCTGTTATGAAGTGGGTAGAAGTCAGACTAAGCCTCTCTCACATTGTATTTACTCCTTTTGCAATAGTTATGTTTTACAAGATCTATTTTGAAAGTTATTGAACGCATGGGCCCCTAAGGGAATTAATATGAAACTTCTCTTAACTTTTATATTTTTCCTAACCAAAAGAAATAACTGAACGTGGCACACAACGGAAAAATAAAACATGATAGGCCAGATTGCGCCTCAAAATAAGAATTGGTTATAAGATTCACTCTTTACATTTACTTATTGTATAAACTTTCACCTCTCCTAAATCCTTCTGTATCAGAGAGCTGGACAATGACTAGGGAGGACAGAAGGAGAATTGACGCCTTTGAGCTGTGGTGCTGGAGAAGAGTATTGAATGTACCATGGACTGCCAAGAAAACAAACAGATTCATCCTAGAGAGGGTTAAACCAGGCTACTCCTTGGAGGCAAGGATTCTGGGGCTTAGTCTGACATACTCTGGACATGTTGCAAGTAGAGACAGGTCTTTGGAGAGGGACATCATGCTGGGTAGAGTAGAGGGACAGCGTAGGAGGGGAAGACCCTCTATGAGGTGGATTGATTCAGTGACTGGGGTAATCGGGATGGGTGTGTCAGAGGCAATGCGATTGGCACAGGATAGAGCAGGGTTTAGGGCTGTTGTACACAGGGTCGCAAACGACTCGACGGCACATTACAACAACAACAACAACAACAAATCCTTCCGCTACTTGAAATATGCTACATCTAAAGGAATGACTCTGTGACACTGATGTGTCAAATGCGTTAATGACTGGTTAAGCAATGTGGACAGAGAGTGGGGTGGAGCTCCCCAATTAAAATAAGCTTGGAAGGAGGAGTGGTAGCCACTTCCGTAATAACTTGCCTCCAGAAACCCTATGAACCTGGAGAGAGTATGAGAGACACCCAAGCGTTGAGGACTCTCCTTCATAGGGTGACTCCATGGCACTTAACAACAACAAAGGAATGACTATTGTTAGGATATGCATTCTTATCTTGCCTATTGAGAGTTTTTGCTTCACTATTTAAGGCACCCACTTGGAATTGAAATTGGTTTGCTCTTTCTATGATTTTCAGCACCAAGTTTTTTCTTTGGGTTTGTTTCTGTAACAAAATAGGATCTCTTTTTAAAAAAATTATTTTTTACTGGGTTACATACAAAGTTCATGAAGTTCATATACATTGTTTTTCACACCAGACATTTCCCCTTTCCTTTACCAATCCCTCCCTCCACCCATCAAATTGTGTGACCCTTTGTTTAAGACTCCCCCTCCCCCCAGGGTCCTCATACACACTCTAAAATAATGTTCTTATACAGTATTTGTCTTTATGAGACTGAGTTAGTTCACTTAGTATAATGCTCTCCAGTCCCTGTAGTAATTTACAAAATCATTGCTCCTGCGTGCTGCATAGTATTCCATTGTGTGAATATACCATAATTTCTCAATCCATTCCATTGTAGTTGGGCATTTGGGCTCTTTCCATGTTCTTGCTATGGTGATTAATGCTGCTATGAACACTGATATACAAGGATTTCCTTTTTGGAAGCACGTTCTATTCTGGGTTTTTTTCCCTTTGTTTCAAGGTGTTTTCTGCTTATACTTCAAACAAAGAGTCTATGTCTCTAATTTATCCTTCTTTCTGCTCAAAGATTTTTCCAAGAAAGAAGGTGAAATGTTGATATTATACTATCATGTGGAAAACAGAAGTGATATATTTTAAAATTTTAAAATAATCCAAAATTATAATTTCATAAATTTTTAACAATATTTATGTTCATTATGTTACACTAGTTCAAAATTCCTTTTCCACTATTATATTTCAATGTTGTTGTTGTTATGTGCTGTCGAGTCACTTGCGTCTCATAGCAACCCTATGTGGAACAGCTCCGATCCCTGCCCTATCTTGAGCCAAACTTATTGTCTCTGACACACCTGACCCCATTATCACTGAATCAATCCATCTCATCGAGGGTCTTCCTCTCTTGCACTGCCCCTCCACCCTCTCAAGCATGAAGTCTCTTTCGAAAGTATGCCCAAAGTATGTCAGACGAAGCTTCAGAATCCTTGCATCCAAGAAGCAACCTGGATTCACCCTCTCTAAGACAAATTTGTTTGTTCTTCTAGTTGTCCATTCAGCACTCTTCTCCAGCATGCCAGCTCAAAGGCATCGGTTCTCTTTCTATCAATCCTAGTCATTGTCCAGCTTTGTGATGCATAGCAAGTAATTGCAAAGACCATGGACCATGGGCCTGGATCAGTCGCACCTTAGTCACTAGACTGACATCGTTGCTCTTCTTTGGTTTCCTGGCTGCTGGTACCAACAGCGTTGATTGCGGAGCCAAGCAAACTGTAGCTGTTATCAGTCTCAATTCCCTCACTGCTTTTCATGATGCTGCCAATCGGACCAGTGGTGAGAATCTTTGTTTACTTGATGTTGAGTTTCAATTCATATTGAAGGCTGTTCCACATTATTATCCATATTATTATCCATTTAGAATGGTCTGTTTCACAGTGAGTACCTGACCTGGTTTTCATAGTTGATTTTTACCTTCTCCATCTATGCTTTCCACAGATGTAGTCAGTCTGATTCCTATGTAGTCCGTCAGGTGAAGTTCATCTATGTAGTAGCCATTTGTGGTTTTTATAAAAGATATTGCTGTACTCAAAAGAAATAGTGCAATTTTTACACTATCTCCACTTCAGTACTATTCAAGTTTACTTGTGGCTTCTGAGCTTAGGGAAAGCAAGGATCAGCAATGGAAGGAATTTTTTGTGACACTATTAACCTTTAACATCATCCAGGTTTTACTTGTGGCTTCCAGGCCTAGAACAACCCAAAGACAGGTGGTTAGAATCTACCAGCTGCTCTGTAGGAGAAAGACAGGCAACCACTTCCTAGGTGATTTACTGCCTATGAAAACCCCCTGGAGGGCCACCTATGAATTGGTTTTGACTTAATGGTACATAGCAATATGAAAGCCATGATTCCTCTTTCACCCCAATTATATCTATCATCCTTTATACAGATTTTCAAGCTTCAGAAACAATATCCAAGTCATTTTATATTAATGTGAGAGAGGTAAATGTGCATGACTGGTTTGGGATGCACATAACAATATGGCTACATTCAAAAGGGAAATTGCATAAACCATGAGGAATTCAATAAGTTTCAATACAGATATGTAATCTCACAGTAAATATGATGAGAAAATTTTGGATTTTTGGTCCTGGTAATTATGGGAATCTCAGAACATTTGTTTGTGCTTATTGAGAAACCTATCCTTGGACCAGGAGACAGCTGTCAGAACAGAGCAAGGAAACACTGCATGGTTTAAAATCGGGAGAGGTGTACACCAGGTATGTGTCCTGTCTCCATACCTTTTCAATTTACCTGCAGAACAGATCATCCAGGAGGCTGGGCTCTATGAGGATGAAACAGGACTGGAGGAAGACTCATCAACACCTGCATTACACAAATGGCACAACCTAACTTGATGAAACTGAGGAGGACCTGAGGTACTTGCTGCAGAAGGTCAAGTACTGTAGCCTTAAATTTGGATTGAAGCTCAACATCAAGAAAACAAAGATTCTCACCACTGGGTCGAAAAGCAGCATCATGATAGATGGTGAAGAGCTTGAGATTGTTAACAGCTTAAGTTTGCTTGGTTCCATAATCAACAATGTTGGTACCAGCAGCCAGGAAATCAAAAGATGAATTGCATTGGGAAAGTCTGCTGCTGTCAGGGACTTCTCTAGAGTACTGAGGAGCAATGATGTCAGTCTGGAGGCTAAGGTGTGCCTGATCCAGGCCGTAGTCTTTGCAATCACTTGCTATGCATCAGAAAACGGAAATAGACTAGGGATGATAGAAGGAGAATTGATGCCTTTGAGCTGTGGTCCTGGAGAAGAGTATTGAATACACCACAGACTGCTAAAAAAGACAAACAGGTTCATCCTAGAGGTGGTGAGATCAGGCTGCTCCTTGGAGGCAAGGATTCTGAAGCTTTATCTAATGCACTTTTGGACATGTTGCAAGGTGGGATCAGTCCTTGAAGAGGGACAACATGCTTGCGAGGGTGCAGGGACAGTGCAAAAGAAGAAGACCCTCAAAGAGATGGATTGATTCTGTGACTGGAGTAGGTGTGTCAGAGACAATAAGTTTGGCTCAGGATAGAGCAGGGTTCGGAGCTGTTGCACATAGGGTTGCCTTGGGTCTTAAGCGACTCAACGGCACATACTAACAACTACAATATGAGAACTAAGAGAACACAAAATTCCTCCACTCAAACGTATTTCAATGATTCAGCTGTGATGTTTTAAAACAAAATGGAAAAAAATTAGATTTTATGGGCAGGGGGAAAAGTAATAATGGAAAACTTCAGCATTTACTGAGGGAGATAATGCAAATACTAAGGAGGATAAAAGATTGAGAAGAAATGCCAATTTCAGAAATCTTTATGAATTTTAATATTACTCTTTCATTCTTCAACAATGTCTTAAAATAGAAGGAGTTGGTATCCAAATAGCCCTGCAGCCTCTCTATAGGAGTGTCAACCCCACTAATTTCCTTCAAGTAAAAACTGACTCATAGCAGCTGACATTCCAGTAGGTTTTGAGAGGCTCTAAATAACAAAGGAGAAGATTGTCCATCTTTCTCCCCCTGAGCCCCTTGGAATGCCAAAGAGACCTTTAGTTTTGGCCAAAGAGCACAACTCTCTACAGATTATGCTTCCAATGATCCTCTTGCAATAGTCAAATTCGTCAAACACACTCTATTGTGAACTGTGCATGATATAATCTGCTTCCTAATATTTTAAAATCCTGAGCCCTAACCTCTTAGAGTTTTGGGATATGATGTTGCAGTACCCACATAAGTCAGAGACATGTGAAAATTTGACATTAAAAAGGTTCCCAGAGGAAGTGGGAAGAGTGCAGTTCCACTGTGGGCATTGTAATTTGTGTCATGAAACAGAATATATATGAATAGTTAAATGGGAAACCAATTTACTTTGTAAACTTTCACAAAAATCTCAATTGAAAAAGAAATAAACAATAAAACAATGTGCTTTTAAGTGCTTCATAAAAAGAAACAGAAACATGCTCTCAATTTAAACCTAAAAAGTTTCCCACACCTTATCTCATTAAAATAAAAAGGAAAACCCCCCACAATATCATAAAATCATACAAGCAGAACAGACAGTTACAAAATATCTACAATTAAGCTAATCACAAATAATGCAAAATAAAGAAAAGACTGAAGAAGTATTGATGACTTTGAACTGTGGTGCTGGTTTTGGACTGCCAAAAGAACCAAAAAATCTGCCTTAAAGGATTTGCAAACAAGCTGCTCCTTAAAGGAAAGGATGATGAAACTTTCTCTCACTTGTTGTTATTATGTGCTGTTGAGTCGCCTGTGACTGACAGTGGCCCTATAGACAGTATCTCTGAACCCTGTCCTATCCTGAGCCAATCGCACCATCTCCAATACACCTATGCCCATTACCCTAGTCATTCTATCTCATCCAGAGTCTTCCTCTCCTATGCTGTCCCTCTACCCTTCCAAGCATTATTTCCTTCTCCAAAGACCCCTGGCAACATGATCAAAGTAGGTAAAACAGAATTTAAAAATCTTTGTCGTGGGAATTGTATACTAACGAAGGAATTTCTTTTCTTTTCTTTTTTTTTTTCTCTCTTCGGAGGGGGAAGCGAGCTGGTGGCGAGGGGTGGGAAGGGAGAAAATTGTGGCAATGAATGAATGGAAATCCAAAACCTCTGTAAAAAAAAATCTTTGCCTCCAAGGAGCAGCTTGGTTTCATCCTCCTTAGGGCAGATCTGTTTGTTCTCTTGGCAGTCCATGGTATGTTTGGTACTCATCTGCAGAACCACATTTTAAAGGTAATTTTTTTTCCTATCATCTTTCCTCGTTGTCCAATTCTCATGCATAGCAAGTAATTGCAAAGACTATTACTTTGATCAGGCATACCCTAGTCTCTAGACTGATATCATTGCTCTCCAGCCCTCTGGAGAGCTTCCTGACAGCAAATTTCCCCAATGCATTCCATCTTTTGACTTCTCGAAGGCAACCAACAATTCTTCTGTCCTCTTTCATCATTGTCCAGCTCTCTGATGCATAGCATGTAACTGTGAAGATCATAGCTCAGGCAAGGTGAGATATGAGAGGGTGTCTGCATAAAGGTATGTGAGACAGCTCCCATCCTCCCACTCAAGACAGAGATAGCATAACCATCTCCAGCTGTGCTGCACACCAGCACCACAAAAGACAATTGCTTAAAAAAAAAAAAAGACAAAAACTTAAAAGAGGCAGAAGAGATTCCCACCAGGTAATGTGAGACCTGAGAGGGCAGCTATATAAAGGTACCTGGAGTTGCCTCTTTGCACCCAAAATGGATAGAGAGATCACAGCAATCAAGGGGAACTGATTTCCAGCCAGCTGGGCTGTGTACCATTAAGGACAATTTTAAACTTTAGAAGAGGCAGACCACAGGCATGAGAGATTCCCATCTGGCTATGACAGATCTGAGAGGGCAGCTGCATAAGGCTGCCTGGGGCTCCTCCCTTCCTCCCACTCTGAAAGCAGTCAGGGGGAAACTGGTCTTGGGTCACACTGCGGACCACCAAGGACAATTAAAATTAGAAGAGGTAGGCAGCACTCAAGCAAGATTCCCACAGGGCTGCATTTCAGACCTCCAGAGATAAGTTGAGGGACTCTAGGAAAGACAAGATTTCCCTCTAACAGGATGGTAAAGGATTCCTGATAAAAGAGGCTGCCCATCCCCATAAAGGAAATACTTTAAATCTGCAACTAATACCATCATAAAGATATAGAACTGTTAACAACCTATTCAGACACAATTGAAATGGCCTAGCACTTGTTGTTGTTGTTATGTGTCCTCTAGTCACTTGTGACTCATAGCAACCCTATATACAACAGCCCTAAAACCTGCTCTGTCCTATGCCAGTCTTACCATCTCCGACACACCCACCCCAATTACCCTAATCACTGAATCAATCCACCTCATAGAGGGTCTTCTCCTCCTGCACTTTCCCTCCACCCTCCCAAGCATGATGTCCCTCTCCAAGGACCGGTTCCCCCTTACAATATGTCCAAAGTATGTCAGACGAAGGCTGAGAATCCTTACCTCCAAGCAGGAGCCCGGTTTAACCCTCTACTGGATGAATCTGTTTGTTTTCTTAGCAGTCCATGGTACATCCAACACTTTTCTCCAGAACCACAGCTCAAAGGCATCAATTCTCCTTCTATCCTCCCTAGTCATTGTCCAACTCTCTGAAGCATAACAAGTGATTGCAAAGACCATGGCCTGTATCAGACGTACCTTAATCTCCAGAGAGACACCATTACTCTTCAGTACTTTGGAGAGGTCCCTAACAGCAGACTTTCCCATGGCAATATGTCTTTTAATTTCCTGGCTGCTGGTGCCAAGTATGTTGACTGTGGAGCCAAGCAAACTAAAGCTGTAAACAATCTCAATCTCTTCACCATCCATCCTGATGCTGCCAATTGGTCCAGGGGTAAGAATCTTTGTCTTCTTGATATTGAGCCTCAATTCATATTGAAAGCTGCAGTCCTTGACCCTCTGCATCAAAAGCTTCAGGTCCTCCTCAGTTTCTGCAAGCAGGGTTGTGTCATCTGCATAACACAGATTGTTAATAGATCTTCCACCAATGCTGTCATCACACTTCTCCTCATAGAGTCCAGCCTCTCTGATAATCTGCTCTGCATACAGGTTGAAAAGGTATGGAGACAAGACACATTAATGGCATATGCCCTTCCCAATTTTGAACCATGCAGTGTTTCCTTGCTCCGTTCTGACAACTGCCTCCTGGTCCAAGTATAGGTTTCACATTAGCATGATCAAGTGTTCTGGGATTCCCATTCTTCTCAGAGTCAGCCATAGTTTGTTATGATTCACACAGTCAAACACCTTTGCATAATCAATGAAACACAGATAGACATTCCTCTGGTACTCCCTGCTTTCAGCTAAGATCCATCTAACATTAGCTACAATATTCCTAGTATCTCGACCCTTCTAAACCCAGCCTGGACTTCTGGCAGTTCCCTGCTGATGTGCTGTTCCAGTCGTTTTTGGATAATCTTCAGTAGAATCTTGCTTGCATGTGAAATCAATGATACTGTTTGATAATTTCCACACTCCATTGGGTCACCCTTCTTTGGAATGGGAACAAATATAGATCTCTTCCAGTCATTTGGCCAAGTGGTTGTCCTCCAGATTTCTTGGCACAACTTGGTGAGCACATCCAGGGCAGCATCTGTTAGCTGAAATATATCAACTGGTATACCATCTATTCCTGGGGGCTTATTTTTTTCTATTTCCGTCAAAGCAGCTTCAACTTCTTCCTTCATCACCATAGGCTCTTGCTTATATGTTGTCTCATTAAATTCTTCTGTTTCGGCCAATTCCTTTCGATACAGTGACTCAGTATATTCTTTCCATCTAGCACTTACCAAATAATATTAAGTAAAGGCAGTTTCAAGCATTGTGGAAAAAAAAACCAAAACCACCCAAGTCTCCTACTTTAAAAAAAATGAACAGATTCTGTCCTATATATAAAAAAAGAAAATATGCAACAATGAATGATTAGAAACTCAAGTTCTTTATAAATTTTCATTAAAATATCAATTAAAAAACTCAACAGAACAAAAAAAACCCCAACAGATCCTGTCCTATCATGTGCCATCCTCATAATTTCTGATACATTCAAGCCCATTGCTGTTTTCACCATGTCAATGCACCTCTGTGGAGGTCTCAATATCTTTTGTTGCCCCTCTACCCTTTAAAACATGATATCTTTTTCCAAGGAAAAGATCATGATATACGGAAAAGACATTGAAGTTGTTAACTATTATACCTTGCATGGATCCACAATCAACATACTATCCACTGATAGGAAATCAAAAGATGAGTTGCATTGAGAAAATCTGTTGTACCCCAATGCTAAAGAGCACTGATGTCAAAGACCAAGGTGTCACTAATCTGTGCTATTGTCTTCTCAACTGCTTGCTATGGATCAGAGAGCTGGACCATGACTAAAGATGACAGAATAAGAATAAATGCCTTTGAGTCATGGTGCTGGGGAAGAGTATTGGACATATTATGAATTGCCATTAGTACTAACAGGTCAGTCTTTGAGAGGGTGAAACCAAGTTGTTCCTTATCTCCATTTCACATACTTTGGGTATGTTATGCAGGAAAAGGATGGGCTATCTCCTCCCATGAGATTAACTGCCTCTGAAAACCCACTGGAGGGTCAGCTATGTGTTGGTACCAACTCTATGGAACACAACCACAACAACAACAGGAGGGTTAGTCCTTGTCATGCTTGGAAGTGTGGAGGGACAGCCCATGAAAGGAAGACCCTGAATGAAATGCATTGACACAGGGATTGTGACAGTGGGGTCAGGTGTGTTGGAGACAGTGAAAGGTAAGACAAGGTTCAGAGCCTTTGTTCATAGGGTCGGTGTGAGTCATAGTCATCTTGATAGAACATAATAAGAATATATGCTATAGAAGGGAGCTCTGGTGGCTTAGTGGTAAGGAGTTACACAGCCAAGCAACCCAAAGGCACGTGTCTCTAATCCATCAGCTGTTCCATGGGAGAAATGTTGGAAATCGCTGTGTAATTTAAAGCAAAACAAACAAACAAACTCTCACGGGAGGATCAGGTAAGATTTTATTCTGACTCAATAGCACATAAAAACAATCTGTGTTATAGAAGTTCAGAAAAGTCATAGATAATACCAAAGATTTCAGTATTGTCATTCTCTGTTCTAAAAATCTCAAAATATAAAGTTCTCTTTCAACTAACTGTGGGACAGTATATAGTTTGGTTTTGGTTTGGTCTTTTTTCTTGTGCAATTTCAAGAAACCAACTCAGCTTGAAAGTATGTTATGCTTAGCAAAAGTGCTGTGAACAAATATTTTCTTCCTCCAGACCTGTAAGGTCTAGAAATATCAGTTCTTTTGTCAATTAAAGCCCATCCAGGAATACTGATCTAAAGCAAAGCACCTGCTTAAATCACTACTCTTGAGACACAGCTTTTGACACTGTGAACTGCAGCACTGAGATGCAAGAAGATATTTGCGGAGGGGACACAGCATTGCTCTGATGTTATCCACTGCCTTTCCTGCAGCATCTCTCCACCCTGAATCAAATACCTCATTAGAAGAACATCAAAAGAGCCTCTGAAAGATAATTTCTTTTCTCTCAAAGCTAGGCAAGAGTACTGTCTAAGAAGAGAATTGTCCTTTGCATAAATATGGCATTTTAGGCTGCACAGCATTTTCTTATTCATTATCTCATTACTTCTTCAGAAAACCTTTGTGAGGCTAGAGTTATTATGGTTCCATTGTATGATATTAGCATACTAAAGCCCGGAAAAAGCAATTGTCTTTCAATTTGTACAATCACCAAATAGCAAAATCAAGACCCAATTCAAATATATTGATTCTGTATAATTTTTACAAGTATTCTACATGTTACTAGTCTCCTATTAATTTACCAGATAGGCAAATTCAAAATCTAATCTGTTATTATTACTAAAATTAACTTGACTATTGTGTTTACATAATATATATTTTTCTTTTCTTGTATATATTTTTAAAAATAATGATTCAGATTTATTTGTAATTTTTTCCCCCAGTATTTAAGTAAAACATTCAGGAACTTCAGATGCATCTTTTTCTTTAAGAAAATGGAATAAAATGTAAAGCATTAAAATAAGGAAAACTGTAAGTGATAAAGACAACAGAAAATATAAAGAAATGCTGTGTGACCATGAGTAGCAAACAGTTCTGCCACTATATGCTTGATCTGAGAAAGAATGACTTAGCTTTCCTCGATCTAAAGACATTAATATACAGAAAATATCTGCTAGATTTTCACGCTCTTGACTTTGAACAGAACTGTACTAAAAGCTATGTTTGATACTAACATTCTGACAGTAGTTGTTGCTGTGTACTTTAAAGTCAGAACCGACCCATAGCTGACTCTCCAGCAGGTTTTCAGAGGGAGTCAATTGCACGGGAGGAGATTGCCCATCCTGCTCCCACAGCCTCCGGTGGACTCAAATTGTATGCGTTTGGGATTGCAGCACAGCTTCTTGCCACTAGGCCATTCTCTCTAAAAGATAAAAAGAAGACAAAGCAAAACAAACAAAAAACACTCTCCTCTCTCTCAGACACATACTAAGAGAAAATATTAGTGAGAGACTAGCTATAGAACTCGATGTCCTTAAATATCAAAAGGTTTGGTTTTAGGCTATAAAGTAATTCACAATATGCAGATAATTCTCCCAGTATAACAAACTGATGCCTAAATGTTGTACCTCTAACAGCAAATCAGGCATATGAGTATCGTGGTGCCAAATCCAGCTGATGCCCGTTGAAAGTTGGGCTCTGAGTGCATGGTTTTCCTTTTCAACAACATACCCCTTGCTCAGCCAAATTGGCTCTAGAAGTCAGCCTTTTCTACCCCACTTCTATATTCTTTGTGAAGTGTATTGAATTGTATTTGTATTCTTTCCATATTCTTTGTGAATTGTATTGAATATCCCAAGGACTGCCAGAAGAATGAATAAATCTGTTACAAAGGAAGGATAACAAGAGTGCTCTTCAAGGCAAGGATGGTGAAATGTCATCTCACTTCTTTTGGACATATTTTTAGGAGGAACAAGTCTTTGGAAAAGGACATCATTCTGGGAAAGTTAGAGCATCTGTGAAAGAGAAGATGACCATCCATGAGTTGGATGAGGTGGACTGACACAGTGACTCTCACAAAGCGCTCAAGCATGACAGAAATCATAAGAATTGTGGAGGATATGGTAAGATTCAGACGTGTTTTTAATAGGATATCTATGAGTTATAGGTGGCTTGACAGCATTGAACAACAAAAAGGTACACTGACTTATTAAACATAAATTTCTTAAATACTACTTGTGTGTAAAGGACTGTATTAGTTATTGAGAGTACAAAGATGAGTAATATATATATATGCCCTACCCTTGAGGCTCTATTGTACATAGGGTTTTCATGTTGCAAGGAGGGAACAGTCCTTGGAGAGGGATGTCACGCTTGGGAGGGTGGAGGGACAACACAAGACAGGAAGAACCTGGATGAGATGGATTGATTCAGTGACTGAGGCAATGGGGTTAAGTGTATCAAAATCATTAAGATTGGCACAGAATAGAGCAGGGTTTAGGGCTCTCACTATGAGTCGCAGGTGACTCGACAGCACATAACAATAACAACCCTTGAGGAATTCTCAAAGATTCTGATCAGAAAACAGTCAAAGATTTTGTTTTCGCTATTAAAGCTGGTGCACAGACACGATCAAATAACAACAACAACAAAAATAAAATTAATTAGCTACTTACAAAATGAGAAAACTCGTGGTAAATACTTTAATACACCAGAGGAAAGGTTCTCATTTAAAAACCAGTCTTTACAGTGTCCTATGTGTTGATAGGTTCAAGTCAAGACACAAGATTTCCTACAGGCAATCTTGGAAATAATGTTCCAAATGGCAGGAAATAGGCTGATTGGTTATTTGATATGAGAAAAAGAAAGGAATTGTACCCTGTAAAACCAAAGCTCTACTTAATTATCTTGAGCCTGAGAACATGTAAAAGTTAGAAGTGAATTTTAGCCTCAAAAGTCAAGGCTGAGGTTATAATCCACTTGCTTAAGCATAAATTAAAGTGGCAGCTCCAGTTTCTTGAACCTCAGATAGTCTTTATGCAGTTTTTCAGTAATAATCCATTTATCTAAGGAAAAGCAATGTAATGTTAAATCCCCTTCACAATACATTTTTAAGATGACATTGACTTCTAAGCTATCAGCTCGAATTCCCGTTTGTGAGGAAACTGAGACTTACTATTTTCTTTGGCAATTTTCGTTGCTAAAATTTAGTGTAGTAATGTGATTTCTAAATGGTCCATTGATATCACGCAACTTTTATACTAACTGGATAATATAGGATACTGAATTAAAATTTTCTACAAGCAAAGCAGTTTGGAAGTTAAGTTCCCCTTGAAGATGGAAATACATTTTTATTAAGTAGGAAGGTTATTGTCTTTTCATCCAGCTCATTCCAGTTATTGCTAATGAAAAATGAAATTTTACAACATTAACACTGATGCACTTTAGCAAATACAGACTTTTAGGGTTATATACAAAAATACTTTTGAAGGCAAGATTTAATTATGCATAATAACTGTTGTTATATCCTGTCGAGTTGAAACTCTAATCGTCCAGAGATTCTCAGAGGTTATAAATCACTTGGGAGGAGATTGGTCATCTTTCTTCCATTGAGAAGCTGGTGGATGCAAATTGCCTACCTTTGAGTTGGCCTCTCAACTCTGGACAACTAGGCCACCAGTGCAACCTATGACTAATAGGAAACTTGAACTATTGACAACTAGTATTTGGAATAGATAAGCAAGATTTCAGAGAGTTGGTTTATTTGTAGCTCAAAAAGTAGTTCATGTTTCTTTCGGCAATATTTCTAAATGTTGATACAGAAAAGGAGGAGGTAGTCCCTGGAGAAGAACATTATACCTGGTAAAGGGTGAGGGAAGAAAAGGGAGACCCTCAAAGAGATGGATTTATACAGTGTTGACAACCATGAACTCTAACAAAATAGCATCGCCATGGCCCAGGCTTGTACAATGTTTCACTCACTCATTGTGTGTTTCCATGCATCAGAACTGACCTCACAGAACATAAAAACAGTAGCAGTTGCACACAGAAAGCAGAAAACCAAGACTTCTCCCATGAGAATGAGAATACTTGCTATGCTCACCATGCATGTTGTTTTTATTGTTAAAATGCCTTCAAGTCAGCTACGACCCATAATGACCCTGTCAATGATGGATGTGAACCCTGCCCTATTCTGTACCACTTGATCATCTCTGACATATTCAAATCCACCACTGTCAAGTCACTGTGTGCATTCATCTCCCAGATTGAGCATTTTCTTCTTTGCAGAACCACCACCTTTCCAAGCGTGATCTCCCTTTTTAAGGAACAACATGTCCAAAGTGTGGGAGACTAAGTTTCACTATCTTTGTCTCCAAGGATCACCATTTCCAAGACATACTTGTTTGTCCTTTTGACAGTCTATGGGATGTTCAGCACTCGTCTCCCACACCACAACTCAAAGAAATATGGATACACATTCTACTTCTGTCATCCTTACTTATTGTCCAACATTCAGCTGCATAGCGAGTAATTTAAAACATAATGGTTGGGGTCAGGTATCTCTTAATCTTCAAACTGACATCACTGTGATTCAGCACTTTGAAGAAGTCTCTGACAGCAGACTTTCCCAATGAAATACTTCTTTTGATTCCCTGGCTCCTGGTACTGAAGGTGTTGAGTGTGGATCCAAGTAAGATGAAATCATTGACAATTTCTATCTCTTTTTCATCTATTATGATGTTTGCTATTGGCCTAATGATGGGGATTTTTTTTATTGATGTTTAGATATAACACCCAAAAGACTATTTAGTCCTTGATCCTCTACAACAAGTGGTTCACGTGTTCCTCACTTTCAGCAAGTAAGGTTGTGTCATTTGCATAACTCAAGTTGTTGAGTTTTCCCCTGATCCTGATACCATATTCTTCTTCATATGGTCTATTTTCTCAAAATTTTTTTCCTGCATACAGATTGAATTGGTAAGGATAAATAATACAGCTGTGATTTACATTGTAAAATGAGCAAGTCCATGTGGCAACAGTCAGATCTGACCTCCACCAACTTCACATGAGGGAATTGTCACCATCAGCAACACAAAACCAATTGCCACAGGCTCTGACATGTTCCTTATGATCCCGTAGCTCTGTCTACTCATCTCAATACCAATCTTACTGCTTTACTGAGTCAAAAATCCTTTGCAATAACTCATAGACCACCCAGACCATATTAGGGAAATCAAAAGGCTAATCATTAATTAGTTAATTAAGGAAACAAAAAAATTCAGGTTAGTAGTAGAATACACTCACTCAGGACAGCTTTGGAAATGTACTCAGTCTCTAGCCTTGTGACTTAAGGCTCTTAGTCCTGTCATTTATGGCTCTCCCCATATCACCTCTAAAAATCTTGGGCAAAAGGCTCTTAGCTCTGGTTCTGTGTTGTAGCAGTCCCAAAGTCATCTCTGTCTCATGCCAGGTCTCGCTGTTTCTCCTCTGCTGGCTGCTATGGCATCTGCTCCCATAGGCTCTGGTTGGGCTGGCACAAGAATCTCTGACCTCAAAAGATACACTGCATTCTCTTGCTCCTTCTTTGCTGTTGGTGAGATTCTCATATTTTGCGGCTGATCTAATCAATTTAATGGTGAAACTAACCAATTCCCTTGTGGACTGGTAAGACTAGTCAATCTCCTTGTGGACTAGTGAGACTAGCCAATCTCCTTATTACTAAGTTAACACAACATATTCACATATTCCAGCTTATCCACACAGCAAAGGCAAAGTCAATGGCTAACTAAGCCATTTTAAATGATAAACCTATTTAATATTTATTGTTCTTTTAAACAAATAAAATTTGCTTCATGTTTTCCTTAATTTTTAACTATGCAGTGTTCCCTTGCTTTGTTCATACAACAAATTCTTGCTCTAGGTACAGATTTCACACAAGCACAAACATGTGTTCTGGGATCCTCACTTTTCCCAATGTTAGCAGTAATTTGTTATGATATACACAGTAAAAAACCTTTCAATAATATACAAATAGACATCCTATTAGTATTCTCTGATTTCAGTTAAGATTCATCGGATATTCACACTTATATCACTAATGCCATGGCTTGTTCTAAATCTAGCCTGAATTTCTGGGACCTGAAGTGCTTTATGTGGAGGATCAAGGACTGCAGCCTCCAATATGGATTGAGGCTCAATGTCAAGAAGACAAAGATTCTCACCACTGGGCCAACTGGCAGCATCAGGATGGATGGGGAAGAGATTCAGATTGTTAACGGCTTTAGTTTTTCTTGGCTCCACAGTCAACACTCTTTGCACCACTAGTCAGGAAATTAAAAGGCATATTGCTATGGGAAAGTCTGCTGTTAGGGACCTTTCCAAAGTACTAAAGAGCAATGGTCTCTCTCTGGAGACTAAGGTGCATCTGATACAGGCCATGTTCTTTGCTATCACTTGTTATGCATTAGAGAGTTGGATAATGGCCAAGGAGGATAGAAGGAGAATTGATGCCTTTGAGCTGCGGTGCTGGAGAAGAGTATTGAGGGTACCATGGACTGCTAGGAAAACAAATAGACTCCTCCTGGAAAGGGTTAAACTGGGCAGCTCCTTGGAGGCAAGGATTCTAAGGCTCCGTCTAACATGCTTTAGACATGTTGTTAGGAGAGACAGGTCCTTGGAGAGGAACATCATGCTTGGGTGGGCAGAGGGACAGCGCAGAAGGGGAAGGCCCTTTGTGAGGTGGATTGATTCCATGACTGGGATAATTGGGATGGGAGTGTCAGAGACAGTGCAATTGGCATAGGACAGAGCAGAGTTTAGGGCTGTTGTACATAGTGTCGCTATGAGTCGCAAGCGACTCAACGGCACATAACAACAGCAACAACAACAACAACAACCACTTCTTATTACTCAAGTTGTTTTTAAAATAATCTTCAAGATTTACTGTGCATAGGATTAAAAAATATATAACTAAGGTCTTCTTGGTACAGCAGGGAAAGGAAGATTTGTTTAAGAGAAAATTATCCAAACACACAACGATTGAACAACCTGAAAGAAAATTTAATTCTTTATATGTTGTTTTAGGAAGCTCTCGTGGCCTAGAAGATAATGAGTGGTGCTGCCTACCCAAAGGCACTTGGTTTGAATCTATAAGGTTCTCCATGGGAGAAGAATGGATGTTTCCTCCTGTGTGATTGACTCCCTCTGAAAACTAACTAGAAGGTCAGCTATGGGTTGGTTCTGATCCGATGGCACACAACAATATATACTGTTTAGGCCAGTTTCAAAGAATCTTCACCAAGATTTACCTGCATGTGATATTCATATTGTTCAATGATTCTCACATTCTACTGATTTCCCTTTTTTGAGAATAGGAATAAATAAGGATGTCTTCCAGTCACTTGGCCAGATAGTTGTGTTCCAGATTTCTTGGCATAGCCTTATAAGCACATGCAGGGCTACATAGAGTTTTAATATTGTGATTTTTTTTTCATTTATTTTTGCACCTTTCCCTCCCCTCCTCTCTCTTCGCCCTTCCGCAGTCCACTTTGCAATGCACCTCTTGTTCCAGATTGTTGTCATACATGTAATTCCTAATCACATATTCTTTTCAGACATATCTTTTAGAAGCAGATCACCAGCACTCTCTTCTAATGCATATATGGGTGGGTTTAAACCACCAACCTTTTGGCTAATAGCCAAGATCTTAAATGTACCACAAAAGGAATCCTTTGATAGGGTATTTTATCAAATTAAATACAATAATTTCTACAACTTGGAAAAAAATACAAAATACTTAAAAACTGGCAGAGAACATGAACAGACATTTCACTATGGTGATGTTCAAATGGCCAACAAATACATGAAAAAAATATTCATTGCCTTTAGTCATTGTTGTTATTTTCTGTAGAGTCAGAACTAACCCTCCAGCAAGTTTTCAGAGGCTGTAAGGGGTATAGAAGGAGATTGTCCAACTTTCTCCTGTGGAGCAGCTGGTGGATATTAACCATGTGCCTTCGGGCAGTGCCACTCCTTACCACAAGACCACCAGAGGTCCCTCATTGGAAGTTCGTTACATGCAAGTGCAAATGACAATGAGAATTACTTTAACCATATTGCCGTGGCAATGATTATTCGATTTTTAAAAAACATACAAATTAATAGGTGTTGGAGAGAATGTGGAAAAATGGAAATCCTCAGTAATTTTTTTGAGGGTTAAACTCTTTGGTTTTGGATAGTTTACTTACAAAGTTCATAGATCTTTCCCTTTTCCTTTACCCACCCCTCTCTCTACCCATCAAATTGTGCGACATATGATTAAGCCCGACCTCCCCCATCCTTACCTTTCTGCTCCCCCTCCTCCCCTTGGATCCTCATATACATTCTACAATAATAGTCTTATACAGTATTTGTCTTTATGAGACTGAGTTAGTTCACCTAGCATCAATAATTTTGAGGATGCAATGTGGTATGACTGCTCTGGAAAATAGTCTGGCAGTTCTTAGAAAGGTTGAATATAGAATTATCACATTGCCCAACAATTCTACCCCTAGGAATATACCTAAAAGCAGAGAAAATGGAAACAAAAGCATAAAATTATACACCATTGTTCATTACATCACTGCTGACAATAGTCAAAAGATACTACAACTGGTGAACCCATAAACAACATGGGAAATATATGTATCATGGATAAATGTATATATACCTTGAAACGATTCTACTGAGTGAGAGCAGTAACAACAGGGAAACTATTGTATGATTTCATTTATGTGAAATAGGCTAGTATATGGACACCAAAGACCATTAGTGATTACTAGTGGTAGAAGAGCCCATTGCAGCAGTGACTGTTGTGATGGGCTCTTGTGTGTCAGGAAGTATCAGGATGGTATAGGATAGAACAGGGTTCAGATCTTTTGTTCATAGGGTCACTGAGTCATACTTGACCTGACAGCACCTAACAACAAGGGATGGAATAAAGAACATAAAGGGAAGCTTTTCTTGGAGGTTATTGAGTTTATTTCTGGAGCACTACTGGCACAGGACACAGAGAATTGAGGGGCTAACCCAAAGGCCATTCCTCTTTGTTGGTTAGAAGAAGCATCAGGAGCTCTGTGGAAGAAAAATGGGCAATCCCCTCCAGTGTGATATATAAAGCAATGAGTTTGAGTGAGTTTGCTGATTTTTTTAAAATAGAGTTTATGTTAATGGAGGTGAAATAATTAGGGATAGACAATGATAAAGTTTATACAACATGAAGAAAATAATTAATGTCACTGAAGTTTACACATAGAAACTGTTGAATTGGTAAATGTTTTGTTAGGTTTAATTTCACCACAATTATGTATCCTTTCAACACACACACATACACACACACCCCATGCGTCTGCATGCGCACCCTCACAGAGACAGAGAGAGAAAGACAGAGAGAGAGAGACACAGACAGAGACAGAATGAGAATTAGCCCTCATTGTAAGTGTTAACATATTTGATTACCTGGTTTTCACTTTAAAAAAGAATAAAATATAAAAATTTATTTATCTGTATCATTATAAATTAATTGAAAGCCATCAATATTTATATTTATATTTACCATCAATATTTTTATGTGTACAATTCAGTGGCATTAATTATATTTACATTCTTATACAACCAGCATCACTGCTCATTTCCAATATTTTTGTTACTCTTGGAGAAATTAAGTCTAACTTAAATAATATTTTGTCCTTTTTCTTCCACCACTGGTAAATACAAATATTTTTAATTTATATTTATGTGCTTATTCCAGATATTTCAAACAAGAATGACCATATGCTATATGTACTTTTGTGCCTGATTTATTTCACTCAGCCTGTTTTCAAGGCACATCCATGTTGTAGGTGATCACTATTTCATCATCTGTGTAACAGTTTTAATCTGTTGATCTGTTTATGGACATTTGGATTGTTTGTACATTTTGACTATTGTGAATAGTGCTTCAGTGAAGACTGACACATAAATATGTTTCTTAATTTTTAGTCACTTGGGTCTATATTTAAGAGAGGGATTTCGGACTTATAATTCTATGTTTAATTTTTTTATTAATTTTAATGAAAGTCTACAGAGACTTAGGGTTTCCATTCATTCATTGTTGCACTTTTCTCCGTGCATACCCCCTGCCCCCAATTCATTTTTCTCCTTGATAAATAAAAGAAAAACTCTTTCATTGCTATGCGGTCCCTCCCTCAAGTCCACTGCACTGTGCAGCCATTATTCTGGACTCCTGTCATGACAATTCTCTCCCTCATCTGTTGCAATGCAGTATACATCATATGTTTATTTTTTTAAGAACTGTCAAACTCTTTTCCACAGCAGTTATACCTCATTAAGATAGGGATTCTAATTTGTCCACATTCTTCCTAACACATATATTAGGATAATAACCATTCTATGTGTTATTACATGGTATCTCAGTGTGATATTGAGTTCCTAATGACTAATGACATTGTGTATAGTTTCATTTATCATTTATATAATTTCTTTGGTGAAGTGATTATTCATGTTTTTGCTCATTTATGATTGGATTATGGATCATTTTGTTGTTGATTTGTTGGAGTTATTCATATATTCTTGTAATTATCAAATATGGAGCTCCAAAATAAGTCCCTACTTGTTCCTCATATTCTTCTGCCTTTTTTTATGTAGTTGAAGTTTCTTTTTCTTCTAAATAAAATTTTTAGTTGTGATTTTAGCAAACATTTAAACAGAAGTTATATTTTCATTCATTCATTGTTGCACATTTTACCTCCTAGCCTTCCCTTCCCCTTCTCCAGTTCACTTTTTAAAAAATACTCATTCATTGTTGCACAGTTACCTACCCCCACCCCAGTCCTCTTTGAAATGATATACATCTTATTGTGGGATACTGTCCTATGTATAATGCCTAATCATATATTCCTTTTAGACAGTTCTTTCCCTCATCTTTTCCAATGCAATGGTCATTATCTACCCACTCCTAACCTATTCTCCTTTCAACCCCTCTTAATCAGACCTGCTTTATAAGACTGATGTTATGCCGAATGTGTCATCTTGGACTGAGATATTTCATCCAGCATGATATGCTCCAGGGTCACCCATGTTGTGTAATGCAGTATGAGTTCAATGTTTTTCAGTGTTATAGTTTTTCTATTCATTCATTTGTTACCTAGGTTGCTTCAATCGTATTGCTATTGTAAATAATGCAGCAATAAACGTGGGTGTGCATACATCTGTTTGGATAGAGATTGTGGTTTCTTAATGGTATGTTTCCAGTAGTGGCATTGCTGGATCAATCCAACTTGCAGCTTACTGATTTTCCTGTATTTGTAGATCCATGTCTTTCATCAAATTTAGGAAGCTTCTGATCATTATTTCTGCCCCATTTTATCCCTCTGCCTCTCCTGGAATTTCCACAGTATGTGCATTAGTCCTACACAGAACTCTCTTTTGCTCCTTAGATTTAATAATTTCTCTGTCATCAGGTTTGATGCTGTTTCTTTCTGCCACTTCAAATCTGTGATCTTGTGATTACATCAAGTGAATATTTCAGTTGTTTTATCATACTTGTCAACCACAGTATTTGAGAGGGTTTTTTATTTAAAAAATTTCTCTATGTTTACTTCATCTTTTTATATTGTATAATTTTCCTAATCCATCTCACTTCTTTCCTGTGTTTTTCTTTAACTTAATACTGTTGCTATAAGGTCTTTGCTAAGCCCATTATCTGTCCTCACTCAGGTTCATTATCTTCTATTAATTTTGATCTTTTTTCATGGACCGTCTTTTCCTGTTTCTTCAATATGCCTTGTAACATTTTTTGGTTGAAACCAGTACATTTAACTATTATGCTGCATTAACTCTAGATAAGAGTTTCTTTTCCTATCATAAGAATGGCTCTTCTTCGTTATTACTATTATTATAATCATTATTTTCTCTTTTCAAATGCATTATTTCTCTCTTTGAACCTTAGACTTTCAGTCTTGGTGCAAATGATATGCTTGCTTCACCACTCGCTTCACCTCCATGTGAATGTTTACCTCAAGGCTTCCTGAATAGGTATGGTGATCATGCCACTCAAGCACCAGACTCTGCCATGAGCATCTAGTGCTGCTGGTTCACTATAAAGGTCCATGATTGGGGTGCTGGCTGTGCTGCTGTGGTACCAGACTCCCTGCTATGGAGCTGCTATTGCCGTTGCTCTCTTCCTGGGAGCATGAACTTTTGTGAAGTTACCCCTAGACTCTCTGTCTTGGAGTGCCATTGCTGCTGCTCCAGTACCAGACTGTCAAAAATCCACTGTCTTATTCTCCACGAGCTATAAAGTCTCAGTGCTAGACTCCTCAGCTTGAGTGCTAAGTGTCACCCAGTCATCTCAAGACACCTGACACCGACCCACTTGGGAGTGCTAGGTATACAACTTGAGTCCAAGACTCCCTACCTAAGACTAGTACGCATATGAATCATGGTTGACTCAATGGTACATAACAACAACAGTAATAGTGGTAAAAAGCTGTGTTGCAATCTCAAAGGTACAGGATTCAAATCAACCAGCTGGTCCACTGGCGAAAGATAAGCTATCTCCTCCCATGAAATTACTTGCTTCTGAAAACCTGTCAGCTATGGGTCCTACTCAATGATAATGATAAAGAACAACACACACACACACACACTGTGGTTGTTATGTGCCATCAAGTGGCTTGTGACTCATAGCGACCATATGTACAACATCTCTTCAGAGCTGCCCTATCCTAAGCCAATCTCACTGTCTCTAACACATCTAAACCCATTTCCCCAATTACTGTATCAATTCATCTCATTCATGGTCTTCCTCTCCTGTGCTTCCCTCCACGCTTCCAGGCATGATGTCTTTTGTCAAGGACTGGTCCCTCCTGGCCACCTGTCCAAAGTATGTGAGACAGAGTTTCACAATCCTTGCCTCCAAGGGAAAGCTTGCCTCCACCCTCTTTAGAACAGAACTGTCTGTTCTCTTGGAAGTCCATGGTATGTTCAATACTTTTATCCAGCACTCCAACTCAAATCCATCAATTCTTCTACTATCATCCTTAGTCACTGTCCAGCTCTCTGAAGCATAGCAGGTAATTTTGCAAATTATGGCCTGGACCTTAGTCTCCAGACTGACTGTTGCTTTTCAGTACTCTGGTGAGGTCCCTGACAGCAGATTTTCCCAATGCAATTTGTCTTTAGATTTCCTGACTGCTAGATCAGAGTGTTGATTATGGGACCAAGCAAGTTGAAATTGTTAACAATCTCCATCTACCATGACACTGCCAAGAATCTTTGTTTTCTTGATGTTCAAATTTAGTCAATACTGAAGACTGAAGTCCTTGACTCTGCAGCAAACTCTTTAACATCAAGAAAACAAAGATCTCTCTCTCTCTCTCTCTCATTTCCCTGTAGAGACCACAATCTCTATCTTTTACTATTATTCTTCTCTCTCTCAACACAATCTTTATCTTTTACTATTGTTTTAGAGTTCTGACAAAATTGGTTCTGCAATTTTGCCTTTTTTAAAAAAAATACACCAATGAAAGAATATTTCTTTTTCTCTCAAATAGAAAAGCGAACTGGGGAGAAAAATGTGTAACAATGAATGAATGGAAATCCAAGTTCTCTATAACCTTTCATTATTCTCTATAAATTTTCATTAAAAACAAATAGGGATGGTGTTTTTATAAGTGTTGCTATATAAGACTGGAGTGGAGAGCTGTTCATATTGCTATCTTTACCTGGACTCAGGCTGCTAGTTTACAATGCTCTTAAAAACTTTGTAAGTTGTAGATAAGGGTGAAATCTATTGACACTGAGAGGAGTCCGACTCATAGCAATGCTCTATCAGGATTCCAAAGATTTAAGTTTCAGGGAGGAGACTGCCTCATCTTTCATACACACCTGGTGAATGTAAATCGCCAGCCTTTTACTTAGGGTTCTAATACCACCAAAGCGCCGGGATGGAAATTATACAACTAACTCATCACAGAGAACATTATTTCTATTAAGATTCATATTTCCTGGAATTAATGTGTTGTGGGTTGCTGAAAGCTTTGACATAATCTCGAGGAGTCAACATCCTTGTTCATCCATTTCTTGTACACACTGCATTTTATAACTAATTGTCACTGAGCTGACTGCCTCGCGGTGATCGAGTAATCCCATACATAGCAGAGTAAACTGTGCTGCATAGAGTTTTCAGTGACATTATTCAGAAGCAGACCTATAGATATTTCTTTCAGGGAAGAATATCTAGTTGGTTTTGAGCCACCTTTTGGGTGCTAGCTAAGTGGATTAATCATTTCACCTTCCAAGGATTTTCTCTAAAATCAATCTCATTCCAGTGTGATTGAATCAATACCAACAAGTAGAAATCCTATAGGACAGAGAACTTCCCTGGAGAGTTTTCAAGGCTGAAATATATATGGAAGCAAATTACCAGGTCATTCTCCTACTGGTAGGTCCAAACAGCCAACCTTTCAGTTAGCAGCCCAGTGTTTAGCTATTGCACCACCAGGACGCCTTCCTGGGACTCCTAGGGGCTATTTTTCATGTCTGGATCTCTCTCTCTCACTACTTTATGTGCAGTTGGACATGAGAATAGAGACCTTATGTTTTATTAATTTTCATTCTCAGTAACTTTACCCTTATGACAGAAAGGATTCTCTATATGGGTTCAATCAAGCTTGGCCTAGTCCTACAACTTTTAGGGTTCTTCTGATATGAGCAAAGTTTGGAACTCTTGTCAGCATATTTGAATGCCTGATTTGTAAATGTAGCTTGGAACCAAAGACTTCTGGAGTCCTAGAAAACATTTCTACATGGTCTTTTTATGTACTTTAAGTTGCTGTCAAAGGGAACTTCAAAAACAAAGCCAATTATTACTTATTTTGGTTGAAGCCCTACAAAGTATTCCTTTTGGCATTCAAGATCCAGTATCATTTTATTCTATCTACCTCCCGATGCATCTTCTCCATTCTCCTCTCACCTTCCACAAATACATACACCTATATCCATGTCTGTCGACCCCACTGCTGCCCACATCCACGTTTCCTTGTTAGACTTCTACTCTTTGCCTTTTTTAAATACTCATCCTTTTTTCTCTATTGTTTCCATCCCCTTTTTTCTTCTGGATTATCTCAATCAAATCTCTAGCATTCTGGAAAGCCTTGATTCTCACATTTTTACTAGTATTCTACTCCACATTATATTTTCCTCCTTGGTACATTTCATTGAGGTTTTGGCAATTACATTATTGATTCTATTATATGTACTTCTTTGATCCAGGCATTATTTAGGAGTTATTCAATCTCCAAATACTTTACAATTTTCTTGCTATCTTTGTGCTATTTATTTCTGGTTTAATTTAATTGTAGTCTGATAACATATTTTGTCTGCTTTCTATTCTTTTAAGTATCTTTCTCTTTTTTTTGAGGTGAGCATTCCATGTGATTTGGAGTTTTATCCTGCTGTTGCTGAATGAAATACTCTATAAATGTCAATTATATCTATTTGATTGATGGTGCTGTTCAGTCTCACTATATACTTACTGAATTTTTGCATGTTGCACCTGCCACATACTGATAGAAGAATGCTGAATTTTCCATCTGTAATAGTGTTTCTGTCTCTTTCTCCTTGCAGGTCTATCAACTCTTATGCCATACAGGTTAGATTAATATATGCTGTTGGGTGCATACACTTTCAAGATGTCATAAATATTCTTGGAGAATTGGTGCTATCATCTTTCTGTGAAGCTCTTCTTTATTCCTAATTATTTTCCTTGCTCTGTAATGTGTTTTTGTCTGAAATTAATATAGCTATACCAATTCTCTTTTGATTGTTGGTTTTGGAATGTACCATCTTGTCTCAATTAACTTACAGCTGAACCTCCAGAAACAGGTTTTCAGGGGCAGTGAATTGCATAACAGGAGACTGGCCATATTTCTCCTGCAGACCAGCTGGTCGAAACACCTGCTTTAGGGTTGGCAGCACAACTCCTTATCAACTTCTTGTTGTTGTGTATCATAAAGTCAGAACTGACCCATAGCTGGCCAACCACCCTGCAGTGGGTTTTCAGAGGCAGTTACTCACACAGGACGAGCAGCTGATGGATTTGAACTGCATGCCTTTGGGATTGCAGTGTACGTTTGGGGGATAATTGGGATGGGAGTGTCAGAGACAGTGCGATTGGCACAGGACAGAGCGGAGTTTAGGGCTGTTGTACATAGGGTCGCTCTGAGTCGCAAGCGACTCAACGGCACATACCAACAACA
>NW_006400086.1:2331567-2355173 GCF_000299155.1 Elephantulus edwardii
GATTGGCACAGGACAGAGCGGAGTTTAGGGCTGTTGTACATAGGGTCGCTATGAGTCGCAAGCGACTCGACGGAACATAACAACAACATCAACAACAGGTCACCAGAGTTTACAGACTAGGCCTTCAGAAATCCATCTTTTGATTCATATTAGCATAAAATGGGTTGTTCTTATTCTTTATCTGCCTTTTTATATATACTTTAGTCAACCTTTGGGATACAAATACAATGGAATACTAGGCAACATTAGGAAAGAGGAACTAAGACCATTATTGTAAAAATAAAATTATTACCTAAGTCCAAAGGAGAAAGGAGAGAGAGGAAGAGGGCTGAGAGCGAAGGGGTGAAGGAATTAGGAAAGATCCAGTGGAGACCTGAAAAGGTGGGGTAATCACAGGTATGGATCAATGATGATTAATTTTATCAAACACAATGTATGAGGCACACAGAGATTTGATCTTTATATGGTCATATTCATCAATTTTATCCCCTCTTGGTTGTGCATTTCTGGCTGTATTTTTCGGTCTATTTATGCTTTTAGCTAGACCTTCTAAGCTTGACCCCATTTTGTCTATTATGATCTTTATGATTTGGTGCTTTACCTGTATGTAGGTCTCTGATCCAGCTTGAATTGATTTTTGCATATGGTGTGAGACGTGGATCCGGCTTTAACTTTTTGCAGGTTGTTGTGTACTGTTGAGTCAGAACCAACCCATAGGTGACCCTCCGGAGGGTTTCAGAGGCGATTAATATCACGGGAGGAGATAGGCCATCCTTGTCCCATGAAGCAGCTAGTGGCTTTGAACTGTATGCCTTCAGGATTGCAGTGCAGTTTCTTTCCACTAAGCCACCAGTGCTCCTTTTTCTGCAGGTAGCAGTACAGTTTTGTCAACCTCAATTGTTGGAGAGGTTGTCGTTTTCCCAGGTTTTGTTTCCTTGTCGAATATCAGTTCACCATAAATACATGAGTTAGGAATGGTGAGAGAAGTTGTAAAAAAGCAGTGACTAGCTAATAGACATGTATGTAGTAAGACTTGTGAAGATAAAAGCAGTAACAGAAGAATGGTTATTACAATATCATAGAGATCTGGTGACCCACTGGGTAAGAAATTGCTTGCCAACTCAAAGGCAGGCAGTTTGAATTCACCAGCTACTCCATGGGAGAAAGACAGTCTCCTCCCATACAATTTGCAGCCTCCAAAAACCCATTGGAGTGTTAACAATGAGTTGGCTCTAACTCAGTGTCCTGTAATAACAGCAGCAACAATACCATACAAAGAAAGAAAGAGAAGACACAGAGAGGTGAACAAGAAATATAGTCAGTAATAGATTAAATACTAGTATATACTCACAATATCCTGCAATATCTGCAATAGTTAACATTAATCTACATGCAGATAATAGGGAGACTGCAAAGATAAACAGATATAGACAGTTGAAAGAAACAATACTCATGACTACACATCCTTGCTGAAAGTGAGGAGGCCCTGAAGTGTTTGCTGCGGAAGATCAAATATTTCTATATGGGTTACATTACACCTTAACATCAAGAAAACAAAAACTTCTCACCATTGGTCAAAAAATAAAATCATGATTGAAATTACCAACAATTTCATCTTCTTTGGATAAATCCTTAGTACAAATATTCAGGAGATAAGGAGATGTATTCCATTGGGAAAGTCTGAAATCAGGGACCTCTCCAAATTACTGAAGACTAAGGCACCCTTGATTCAGGCCATGATCTTTTCTATAACTTGATATGTGTCTGAGAGCTGGAGAATGAATAAAGATGACAGAAGAATTTATATCTTTATGATATGGTGTTGGAGGAGAGTACTGAATATTCCATGCACTGACAAAAGGACAGACAGATGTGTCTTAGGAAATTACAATTAGAATGCTCCTTGGAGGCAAATATGATCAAGCTTCATCTCATTTATTTTGGCTATGTTGTTAGGAGGGGCTATTGCTTGGAAAGAGACATGCTTGGAAGTGTGGAGGGTCAGAGAAAGAGAGACCTTCAAGGAGAAGAATTAACACAGTGACTGCAGCAATCAGGTCAAGTATGTCAGAAATTATGAGAACGCCAAAGGATAGGATAGGATTCATGTTTGTTGTTTATAGGGTCACTGTAAATCATACTTGACTCAAGGTCACCTAATAAAAACAACAATAATACATAAGTTGGCAGACTATATTTTTACATTGTTGTTGTTGTTGTTAAGTGCTGCCGAGTCGTAGGCGACTCATAGCTACCATATGAACGAAAGACCTGAACACCTGTATAACTTTCATCCTTTCTCCAGGTTCATAGGGTTTCCAGAGGCAAGCTATTTCAGAAGTGGATTCCACTCCTGCTTCCAAGCTTGTTTTAATAGGGGAGCTTCACCAAACACTGTCCACCACCATGGGTAACCATTATCGCATTTGACACATTAGTGTCACAGTGTTTGTTATTATTATTGATAGGTTCCATGGAGTCAGAATCAACTCACAGAACCATTACAGTGGGTTCTCAGTGGCTGTAAATTGCTCCGAAGATTGTCCATCTTTCTCCACTGGGGCAGCTGATGGATTAAAAACCTCTTGCTTTAAATCTGACAGTGCAATTCCATATCACTGGACCACCAGTGACAGTGCAATTCCTTACCATTGGACCACCAGAGCTTCACTGAGTCAGAATCAATTTGCAGCTGAACCTGCAGTGGGTTTTCAGAGGAAGTAAATTGCATAGGAAGAGACTGTCCATCCATCTTTCTCCCATACAGCAGCTGATGGATTTGAACAGAGTACCTTTAGTTTGGCAGTGCAACTCTTTACTAATGAGTGACCAGAGCTCCCTTTTGTATTAGTATATATTATAATTATATTCATGCATATAACAGAGTCAACTGGACCATTGTTATATATACGTCTTAATCGTAACCTATCATCTTAAGGGAATGAGTTGTTGGTCCTAGAACCTCAGGACAATAGTCTAAAGAGATATCTCAGTCATTTGCATTATATAGTCCACAGAGATAATGTTCTACATCCTACTGTGATGTGTTTCTTGATCAATGTAAGTTTCACATAAGGGCAATTAAATTTCTGAGATTCCCATCCCAAAACTGTACTCATTTGTCATTTTCATAAACATTAGACAGGCCTACTAGGTGAATAATAGCACCAGAGAGGCACTCACTACTTACAATAAACAATAACATAAGACTGAAAGGCAACATGTGCCCAGTAATAAAACTCAGAAAGCAGTAAGGGATAGAATATAAGGATGAATAAAATAAAATCACAAGATAAAAGTAGAAAGAGTTGTTGCTCTTGTTATGTGCTGTCATGTCTACTGCAACTCTTACTGACCTTATGCACAATAGCTCTGAACTCTGCTCTATCTTGAGCCAATCTCACTGGCTCTCACACACATACTCTCATTCCTCTGTTATTGTGTCAATCTATATCATCTGAGGTCTTCTTTCCTGTGCCTGTGTCCCTCAACTCTTCCTAACATTATATCCTTCTCCAAAGAGTGATCTATCCTGGCTACATGCTCAAAGTATGTGAGTCTCATAATCCTTACCTCCAAGGAGCAGCTTGACTTCACCCTCTCTAGGACATATCTTTTAGTTCTTGGCAGTCCATGGTAGGTCCAATAATCTTTTCCAGCACCACAACTCAAAGGTATCAATTCTTCTTCTGTCATTCTTGATCCTTGTACAGCTCTGTAATTCATAGCAAGTAACTGCAAAGATCATGGCCTGGATCAGGTGCACCTCACTCTCTAGACTGATATCCTTGCTCTTCAGCATTCTGTAGAGGGCCCTGACTGCAGATTTTCCTAATACAATTAATCTTTGGATTTATTGACTGATGCCAATAGTACTGATTGTGAAACTGAGAAAGATGAAATTGTTAACAGTCTCAATCTCTTCTCTATCATGGCGCTTACAATAGGCCTACTAGTAAGTATTTTCATTTTCTTGATGTTGAGCTTCAATCCATACTAAAGACTGCAGTCATTGACTTTCTGCAGCAAGCACTTTATGTCCTCCTCATTTTCAGCAAGCAAGGTTGTGTCATCTGCATAATAGACATGCCACATTTGTCCTCATAAAGTCCAGTGCATATAGATTGACAGAATATGGAGAAAGGACACACTAGACACAATTCTTTCCAAGAAGCTGCACTGCAAGCCCAGAGGTATGAGGTTCAAATCCACCAGATGCTCTGCTGGAGGAGGGACAATCTCCTCCTGTACCAGTCAGATCTGATTTGATGGTACATGCACAAAAATAATAAAATACAAAAATAGACACAATTCTTTCTTGATTTTAAGACATCCAGTGTTTCTTTGCTCTCTTCTGACAACAATTATAGGTTTCACATGAGCATTATCAGGTGTTCTGGGATGTCCATGCTTCTCAAAGTTAGCCAGTTTGTTGTGTTCTACACAGTCAGATACTTGTGCATAGTCAATAAACACAAATAGACATTCTTCTGGTATCCTCTGCTTTCATCCGTGATCCATCTGACATTGGCAATGATGCCCTTAGTGTTATGGCCTCTTCTAAACCCAGCTTGTATTTCTGGTAGTTCTCTATCCAGTAATATTCAGATAATCTTTAGCAGGATTTTGCTTCCATGTGATATTGTTCGATAATTTCCACACTTTGTAATGAGAATAAATATGGATCTCTTCCAATGAGTTGGCCAGGTAGTTGTCCTTCAGATTTCTTGGCACAACCTGTATGCACATCCAGGGCTGCATCTGTTTGTTGAAATATGTCATTTGGTATTCTATAAATTGCTGAGGCCTTGTTTTTTGCCAATTCCTTCAGTGCAGGCTTAACTTCCTCTTTCATCACTATTGCCTCTTGACCATTATTGTTTCATGAATTCTGTGTCAATCAATTCTTTTTGGTACAGTGAGTCTTTGTACTCCTTCCATCTTCTTTTGATGCTTCCTGTATCATTCAATATTCAGCCTATAGCATCTTTAAGTATTGCAACTCAAGGCTTGAAGTTTTTATTCAGTTCCTTCAGCTTGAGAATTACTGAGTGAGTTTGTACATTTTTATTTTCTGACTCTGGCTTTTTACACATTTCTTTGCAGTTTTGGCATGCTCCCTTCTAAAATATCTTTCTTGCTGTATTTCTTCCAAGATACATCAGGATGTTTGTGGTTTGTGTTGTTGTTTATTTTTCTATTAGTCCATGGTACAGGCAAGATAGTTTATGAACATCATAATCCAAATGCATCAATTATTCATCATACGGAGGTGAAGTATAAGTTACTACTCAACATGACATTGTTGGTCTTTGGCACTTTAAAAGAGATATTTTGCAAAATATTTTTCTAATGCAAAAACATTCTTTGATTTATGCAGACATTGATTGTGAATAAGAGCAAAATGGCAACTTCAGTATTCTCTCAGCTTATCATGATGTTACTTACTGCCCTTTGTTGTTACTTCTTGATGAGAATTTTTGTTTTCTATGCTCTGGTGGCATACTGCATGGTGGTAAGTAGCTGTGTTGCTTACCTCAAGTGGCCAATATGAACCCACCAGTGGCTCTGCTGGAAATGATGGGTTGTCTCCTCCTGTGTGATTTGTGTACTCTGAAAACCCTTTGGAGTGTGAGTTATGAGTTTATTCTGACTCAAAAGCAATGTGGTTTTTGTTGTTACGATGGAATCCATACTGAAGGTTGTAATAATTCCTTTTCATCAGTGTTTCGAATCTCCTTTATTTCCAGCAAGCAAGGTTGTGCAATATGCATAAAAAAAAGGTTGTTAATAGGTCTCCTTCTAATCCTGATGCAGTGCTCTTCAGAGAGGCCAACTGTCTGGATGATTTTTTCAGAATGTAGCTTGAACAAGCATGGTGAAGTTGAAATTATATGTATGGTATTATTGTGCTTTACTTTCTTTGCTCTTATTTTTCATTTTTTAAATTGTTGTCTCTGTTTTATTTTGACATTCAAATTCTTTTGAGCTTGTATCATCTGTCTTAAGCATCTTAGATATGATAGGCCTATGCATAGATTTATCTCATAGAATTGGCCCAATTTTCTAATTATTTTCAGTGAGAGCACCAATTCAGTAGCTGTCATCTCATCATCTCCAAAGTCTTAAGTACACATCATACACTTTTTGATTGCCAAGGGCACTAGACTGTTTCTAGTGTTGTGGTAAGTAAGTGCTGAAGAATGTGCCTAAACTGAACTAGCTTGAAGACAAGGCACTCAGAATTTATTTTTTAATTTTAATACAATTCTGACTTAGCCACAACCTCAGAGAATAATAGATAATTTTATAAGAGAGCATATTTTATACTTAATTTTCTGTTTTAGCACTAAAATATGGTCGCTGTGAAAATACAACTTATATTTGAATGATGGAGTTGAATAAGAAGGGTTATTCTTACTCAGAAGTTTCCTTTCAGGAGACATGATGGGCTCAGACACATGTGATCACTCAATTGCTGCTGCTTACTTCTAATCAATTAGAATAACCTAACCTGTATACTTAAAAGAATAAAATCTTCATTTTACTCCTTTATACCTAGCATGAAATAAGGGCTTTCTCAATAAGTGAATGAGTAGAATAGTGACAGAAATAAATTAATTCCAGGGAGTTCTGGTGGTGTAGGCCATCCTGAGTTGCATTGCTAACCTAATGACTGCATGTCTCCAGTGGTCAGAATCCTCAAGCAGCTCCCCACGAGAAAGATGGGTAATATCCATCCATGCAATTTACAAGTATCTTGTGACTATAGCGTCCTAGAAGACAACTACTTTGCCAACTGACTGGAAGATATCCATATTTGTTCCCATTCCAAAAAAAGGTGATCCAATATAGTGTGGAAATGATCAACAAAATCAATATCTCATGCAAGCAATATTCTGCTGAAAATTATCCAAAACCACCTGGAACAGCACATCAACAGAAAACTGCCAGATGTACAGGCTGAGTTTAGAAGAGGTTGTGGCACTAGGGACGTTACAGTCAATATTAGATGGATCTTGACTGAAAGCAGAGAGTACCAGAAGAATGACTATGTTTCATTGACTATGCAAAGGCATTTGACTGTGTGGATCACAACATACTGTGGCTGACTCTGAGAAGAATGTGAATCCCAGAACACTTGATTGTGTTTATACGAAACCTATACTTAGTCCAGAAGGCCATTGTCAGAACAGAGCAAGGAAATACTGCATGGTTCAAAATCAGGAAAGGCGTACACCAGGGATATATCCTATCTCCATACTTTTTCAATATATATGCAGAAAAGATCATCGGGGAAGCTGGGCTCTATGAGGAAGAATGTGACTTCAGGATTGGAGGAAGACTCATCAAAAACCTGCATTATGCAGATAACACAACCTGCTTGCTGAAACGGAGGAGGACCTAAGACATTTGGTGCAGAAGGTCAAGGACTGTAGTCTTCAATATAGATTGGGATTGAAACGAAAAAGTGTAAAATTTATTTGAAGAGGCAAGAGATCCCAAATAACTAAATACTTCTGAGGAACAAAAATGAGGTGGAAGGTATAGCACTCTCTGACCTCAAAACCTACTACACAACAGTGGTAACCAAAACAGCATTGTTCAGGTACAACGACAGGCACATAGACCAATAGAACAGAATTGAGAACCCAGAAATAGACCCAGATATCTATGGTCAGCTGATATTCAACAAGAAAATCTAAGCTATCAAAAGGGGAAATGACAACTTCTTCAACAAATGCTTCTGGCAAAACTGGGCTTCCACCTGTAGAAAGCTGAAAGAGGATCCACATCTTACACCACACATAAAATCAATTCAATTCACAGTGGATCAGAGATCTGGAAGTAAAGCCCAAGACCATAAAACGTTCATAAGAGACAAACTAGGATCAAGCTTAGAAGTGCTAGTCCAGAGTATAAAAAGACTGCCAAATACAGTCAGAAATGCACAATGTGAAGAGGATAAAATTGATGCATGGGACCTGTTAAAGATTAAATCCCTGTGTGAATAAAAAACTTTTTCTAACAGTGTGAAAAGAAAACCTACCAACTGGGAACAATTATTTGGTAATACCATCTCAGACAAGAGTCTCATAACAAAAGTTTACAGAATACTCCTGGGACTTCACAAGAATAAGACCGATAACCCAATTACAAAATGGGCAAAAGACATGGAAAGAATTTTCACAGAGGTAGATATTCAAATGGCCAACACATGAAGAAATGCTCAAAATCAGAGGCAATAAGAGAGATGACAAGCAAAGCCACAAGAGAATCATCTCACTCCAGTAACAGTGGCAAAGTTTAACAGAGCAGCAAGTAATAAATCTTGGCGAGGATGTGGTGAGAAAGGAACTTTCATACATTGTTGGCAGGATTATAAAATGGCACAACCATTCTGGAAGGCAGTTTGGTGCTTCCTCAAAAAGCTGAACATAGAAATTCTTCATGACCCAACATTCAAATACTTAGAATATACCCTGAGAAAATGAGAACTGAGGCACAAACGGAGATTTGTACACCAGTGTTCATAGTAGTATTATTCATCACCGCAAGAACATGTAAACATCTCAGATGTCCAACCACAAACAAATGAATTGAGAAATTATGGTACATTCACACAATGAAATACTACACAGCATGCAGGGGCAATGATTTTGTAAATCATTACCTAACTTGGGAGGTACTGGAGAACATTATGCTAAGTGAACTAACTCAGTTCCACAAGGACAAATATTGTATAAAACCATAGTTGTAGAATGAGTATAACGATCCAATGGGGCAAGCGGAAGCAGAGGGCTGTAGGAGGGCAGGGATTAACCATGGAGTTGTATAATTTAATGGCTGTGGGATGAGGGAAATTGGAAAAATATGTTCTAGAAAACTATGTATCCTAATTTTTTTTAAATAAACTAGTATAAAAAATAAAAACAAAAATAACCCCAGATATTGCTGACTGGCAGCAACATGATAGACGTTGAAGAATCTGAGCAGCTTTGGTTTTCTTGGCTCCACAATCAACAGCCTTGGTACCTGCAGCCAGAAAATCAAATTGCATTGAGAAAGTCGGCTGTCAGAGGCCTCTCCGGAGTACTGAAGAGCAACAGTATCGGTCTGGAGACTAAGGTACACCTGATCTGGCCATGGTCTTCACATTTACTTGCTATGCATCAGAAAGCTGGACAATGACTAGGAATGATAGAATGAGAATTGATGCCTTTGAGCTGTGGTGCTGGAAAAGAGTATTGAGTGTAATACGGACTGCTAAGAGAACAAATAGATTCATCCTGGAGAGGGTGAGAACAGGCTGCTCCTTGGAGACAAGGATTCTGAAGCTTCGCCTGACATACTTTGGACATGTTGCAAGATGAGACCAGTCCTTGGAGAGGGACGACATGCTTGGGAGTCCATTACAGCACTCAACTATATGAATCCATCTCAATGGGGGTCTTCTCCTTTGCTGACCTTCTATCTTTCCCAGTATTTTTGAAGGACTGGTCCTTCCTGGCAACATGTTCAAAGTGTGTGAGATAAAATTTCACCATCCTTGCCTCTAAGGAGCACCCTGGTTGTACTCTCTTCAAGATAAATCTATTTTTTTTGTCTTGGTTTTTTTTTTTTGTTTTTGTTTTGTTTATTTTTGGTTTTGATTTTGGTTTTGGGGTTTTTTGTTTTTAGTCCATGAGATATTCAATACAATTAAAGAACACTGCAATTCGAAGACATGAATTGGTCTTCAGTCTTCCTTCTTCATTGAAATTCCAACTTTCAGATGAATAAAAAGCAATTGAAAATATCTTGGTTTGGATCAGGTGCAGCAGGTGCAACTTAATTTATAAACTGATATTGATATCCTTGGTCTTTACCACTTTGGAGAGGTCCCTGAGAGCAGATATTCTTATTGCAACACATCTTTTGATTCTTGATTGTTGCTTGATATTGATTGTAGAGCCAAGTAAAAGGAAATATTTACAATCTCCATCTTCCCCGCCCCCAATCTATTGGTTCAGTGATGAGGATTTTTGGTTTTTTGGTTGGGAAAAGCAATCCATATTGAAGGCTATAGACTTTGATCTTCTGCAGTAAGTACTTCAATTCTTTATCACTTTTAGCAAGCAAGGTTGCAATCCTGATGCCACATTCTTTTTCATGTAGTGTAGCTTCTCTAGTGATTTGTTCAGCACTGAATGAGTGTACAGAAAGGATACAACTCTGATGCACACCTTTATTGACTTTAAGTCATGCAGTGTTCCCTTATTCTGTTCAGACAACTGCCTCTTGTTCTATGCATGGTTTTCACATGAGCACAATCAAGTATTCTAATATTTCCATTCTTCTCAATGTTATTCATAATTTGTTATGGTTTACATAGTCAATTGCCTTTACATAGGCAATAAAACCAAAGTAAACATTTTTTTAAACTATTTCTGGCAAGATCGATCTGACATCAACAATTCCACAGCCTCTTCTGAGTCCACCTTGAATATCTAGCAGTACCCAGTTGATGATATTTTAAAATAATCTTGGTGATATTTTATTTCTGGTAGTATTCAGTTTCTGATATTTTAAAATAATATTCAACAAGATTTTACTTGCATATGATAAGAATAATATTGATTTATAATTTTTGCACTCTGTTGCATCACCATTTTTAGGAACCCAAACAAATATGGTTATCTTCAAGTCAGTTGAAACAATCAGAAGACTCACAAATTAGCATCAACAAAGATTAAGAGGAAAATGACAGAGACAATTTTTTCATGAATCATGCACGTTTTGTATGTCTGTGATTAGAAAAAGACATTCAGTCAACTTAATGATATTTGTACTAGGAGATATTCCAGGATAAATAATATTAACACCCCTAGAAATATTACAGTATAGTAAAGACATCCTTCCCCTCCTATAAGCGATATACTTAAGGATGTATTTTGGTTCTTAGGGACTTGGTTTCATTTTCTTCAGTTTCAATTACAACTTGCTCATGAGAAATTGATGGTCTTTTCCACTGTCAGCATGTCGCCTGGTTTTGACCATTGATACTGAACGTCTCCAAAAATTATTTCCACAGATGCAGTTAATCTGATTTCTGTGCAGTCCACAAGATGAAATACATAATCATAGTTGCCACTGGTGGTTTTAAATAAAAAAATATACTCGTAGGGAGGAAAATGTACAACAATATGAAAATCTGGCTTTTCTGTAAACTTCCATTAAAATCACAATAAAAAAGGACCAAATAAGTATTTATAATGAATCAATCATTGATTGTATAAAATTAAAACATTCCATCTCCAGCATCATTTTTGTCATTGAGTCTGTAATTTCTGACTACCAGTTTTTCTTCTTTTTTCCCAACTTTTGCATTCTAATCACCAGTTATTATTACTGAATCTTGATTGCATATTTGACTAATTTCAGACTGTAAAGGTTGGCAGAAATCCTCAATTTCCTTATCTTCTGCATACTGATCATGAACACAATAACATTCTGGGAATACAGCCTGTGATTGTAAGTAAATCTATTCAATCTGTATGTTGAGCAAATTATTTGAGAAGCTGGACTGTATGATAAAAAATGTGACATCAGGATCAGAGGAAAAGTAATTAACAATCTGCATTACATAGGTAACAAACAGAGTATGTATTTGGTATGAACTGCTATCCTTTTGGTTAACAGTTGAGCACCTAATTTTCTAAATTTATAAAAAGTGTGTCTCTGCCACACATCATGGGACCTGGAGATCAATGATAACTCATGTTGCATGCTATGCCATCAGAGATAAATATCTTAAATGTGAATAAATATCATAAAAGTGATTGACTGAATACCTTTTTTCACAGTCACAGACGATATTCCTATAACAGTTAAATGTGCTCATGTTAAACCTGTACTTAGGCCAAGAGGCAGTTGTGTGAATAGAAACAGAGTAAACACTGTATGGTTTAAAATAAAGAAAGACATATATCAGGACTGTGTCCTTTCTCCATACCTATTCAATCTTCATGCTAAACAAATAATTCGGGAAGCTGGACTTCATGAAGAAGAAGAATGTGTTGTCTGGATCAGAGGAAAGCTTATCAACAACCTGTATTATGCAGACGACACAACATTGCTTCCTAAAATTGAAGAGGACTTGAAGCATTTGTTGCAGAAGACTAAAATTACAGCCTTCAGTATGGACCACATCTCAACCTCAAGAAAGCAATAATCCTTAACCCGGGGACAAAAATGCAACATCATGATAGAGAGTAATTGACATTGTCAATGATTTAATCTTATTTGAATCCACACCAAATACCCTTGGTACCAGCAGTCAAGAAATCAAAAGATGTACTGTGTTGGAAAAATGTGCTGTCAAGAACCATTCAAAGGTCCTAAGAAGCTAGGATTCCAGTTTAAAGAATAAGGTGCACATTTTCCAAGCTATGGTATTTTCAATTTATTTCTATGCATCTCAAATTTGGACAATAAGTAAGGTTAACAGGAGAAGAATCAATGCTTTTGAGTCGTGGTGTTGGAGAAGGGTACTGAATATCCCATGGACTGTCAAGAGAAGAAATAAATATGTCTTAGAGAAAGTGCAGTCAGGGTGCTCCTTGGAGGCAAGGATGGTGAATCTTCTCCTAACATACTTTGGGCGTGTTGTTAGAAGGAGCTATTCAATGGAAAAAAAGTCATCATACTTAGAAAGATTAGCGAAAGAGAGGAAAACCCTCAACAAGAAGGATTGACATAGTGACTTCAGCAGTGAGCTCAAGTATGTCAGAGCTGATGAAAATGGCACATGATAGGACAGGGTTGAGATTCCTATATAAAATATATCCTCAGAATTGAGTGTAAGGGATATGAAAGGCTATACTCTCTATGGAAGAGATCCTCAATTCTTTCCTCAAATAGAACATGTGTTGGACTTGAACGGCTGACATTTGGATAGCAGCTGAACACTAAATTTCTTAAATAATGTTATAATAAGTTTGTAATACAATCCCGTGTGACTCTACCATGCATCACTGGACCTGAGTGGGGGGGTTAATGAGAAGTCACACTATGTGTTATGCCATGAGTAATAAACATCTTAAATGCAATTGTACTCAACTTTCTTAAGAACTAATATTACGGGAATTTGGTCAATCTAACAACCATAACATTGACTGTAGTTTAGGAACTATTTGTTGTTGTTATTGTTCTTATGTACTGTCAAGTTGCCTGTGATTCGTAGAGATCGTATAGCAGCTCTGAATCCTGCCCTCTCCTGTGCCAGCCTCACCAACTCTGATAAACCTACCCTCATTGCCCTGTATCAATTTGTCTCATCTGGAGTCTTACTCTCCTGCACTGTCCCTCAATCTTTCAGAGCATGATGTCCTTCTCCAAGGATCAGTCCCTCCTATTTTACCACTTCAAAAAAAATCACCAGAGATACTTCATATATTATAAGAGTGGCATACTATAAAGTCCTGCATGCCAGTAATTAAAAAAAAAATTAAGGAATGGACAGTTTTCTTCAAAAACATAATTTGCCAAAAACAAGAATGAGAAATTCAGTAGCCTCATATTCAATAAGAAACTGAATTCAAAGATTACCATTATTTTTATAGGGCGCAGTGGTGGTTCAACGGTAGGATTCTAGCAGAAGACTTGAGTTCAATTCTTGGCCAGTGCTCCACAAGCACTAAGTTGTCACTGCCTGCCATTGGAGGCTTGCATGCTAATATGACGCTAACCAAGTTGCAGTGGAGTTTCCAGACTAAAAAAGTTTCACAAAAAAGGTCCAGAGGAAAATGTGCAACAATGAATAAATGAAGAGCTAACCCTTCTGTAAGCTCTCATTAAAATCACAATTTTAAATGCTGTTTTAATCCATCAGTGTTTCCTTGGGAGAAAGCTCCTCCATAAAAATGTGTAGGCAGGAAATTAAAAGACTAATTGTTTGGGAAAATCTTCTGTCAGGGACCTTTCGAATGTACTACAGAGCAATGATGTCAGTCCAGAGACCAAGGTGTGCCTGATCCAGGCCATGGTCTTTGCAATTACTTGCTATGCATCAGAAAGCTGGACAGTGATTAGGGATGATAGAAGGAGACTTGATGCCTTTGAGTTTTAGTGCTTGAGAAGAGTATTGAATATACCATACAATGCCAGGAGAACAAACAGGTTCTCTCTGAAGATGGTGAAATAAGGCTGTTCCTTGTAGGCAAAGATTTTGAAGCTCCATCTCCCATACTCTGAGCATGTTGCCAAGAGGGGCTATTCCTTGGAGAAGGACATGATGTTGGGAAGGATGGAGTGTCAGTGAAGGAGAGGAAGGTCCTCAACCAGGTGGACTGATACGGTTACTGCTGGAATGGGCTCTTGTGTATCAGGGAGTGTGAGGATGGCCCAGGATAGAACAGGGTTCAGGTCTTTTGTTCATAGGGTCGTTATGAGTCCTACTCAATAGTACCTAACAACACCATGCTTTCATGGTATAGTCCATAGGAAGTTGTACTTCCAGCTCAAAGAAGCCACCTCTCTAAATGTATTAATTCACCAAAGGCTCCACAGTAAGATGAGTAATCGCCTGTGAGATTTACAGCTTCAGAAATCCACAGGAGGGTCAGCTATGAGTTAATCCTAAGTCAATAGCTAAACAAAAATAGATTAAAAAAGTCATTATCTTGGGAGGAGGGAATGGGAAGGGAGAAAAGAACAAAAATGAATGACTGGAAACCCTAAGCCTCTGTAAATTTTCATTAAAGTTAATGGAAAAAAAATTATCTACATGAAAACCGTAGAACATATCATATCTGAAAAATCATATAGATATAATCATTAAAGTAAATATATTTGAATAACAAAAGAGAAAAGTGAATTCCTTACAGATGGTGGGTTTGAATTGAAATAATATCTCGGGGCTATTCCTTTTTTTTACTTTAATGAAAGCTTACAGAGACTTTGGATTTCCATTCATTCATTGTTGCACACTTTCCTCCCTGCACATCCCTAACCCCAGTTCGTTTTTTTCTTTGAAAAGTTAAAAAAAAAATATTTCACTGTTACACAATCCACACCTCCACTCCACCCCCTGCTCCCCAGTCCACTGTATTGTGCAGCTTTCATTCTGTCCTCTTATCATGAAAATAATACATAATCATATATTCCTCCTAAACAGTTCTCTCCCTCATCTGTTTCAATGCAGTATACATTATTTACCCCCTCTTGCTCAGTCTCCCCCCAACCCCGATGTCAGTCCCATTTTACAACAGTGGCATAATGCAGTATTTGTCCTCTTGTGACTGAGATATTTCACTCAGCATAATGTCCTCTAGGGTAACCCATTTTGTATAATTTTTCATGAGTTCCTTGCTTTTCAATGTTGCATAGTATTCCATTGTCTGAATACACCACAGCTTCTCTATTTGTTTGTTGATGGGCACTTGGGTTATTTCCAACTCTTTGCTATTGTGAATAAAGCCTCAGTAAACATGGGTGTGCACATATCTGCTTGGGTGGCAGTTCTAATTTCTTTAGGGTATATTCCCAGTAGTGGAATTGCTGGCTCAAATGGTATTTCTATTTCCAACTTTTTGAGAAAGCACCATACAGCCTTCTATAGCGGTTGCACCATTTTACACTTTCCCCAACAGTGAGTAAGTGTTCCAGTTTCTCCACAACCTTGACAGTATTTGATGTTTGATGTTCTGCTAAATTTTGCTATTCTGACTGGGGTGAGATGATATCTCATAGTTGTTTTGATTTGCATCTTTCTTAGAGCTAGGGATTTTGAACATTTCTACATGTGTTTTTTGCCATCTGAATGTTTTCACTGGTGAAGTGTCTATTCATATCCTGCGCCCATTTTGCAATTGGGTTGTTTACCTTTATCTTACTGTGGTGCTCGAGTATTTTATGAATTCTAGATATAAATTTCTTATCAGACATGAAATTACCAAATATTTTTTCCAAATCTGTGGCTTCCATTTTTACCCTGTTGGAGAAGTTTTTGGATGTGCATAGGTATTTGATTCTTAGAAGGTCCCATTAATCTATTTTATCCTCTCCCGTTTGTATGTTTTCCAGGATGCTTGGAAGACTGTTTATGTGAGGATTATGGCTCCTAGAGTTCTTCCAAGCTTTTCTCTAATGAAGTTTATAGTCCTTGGTTTTAGTCCTTGATGCACTTTGAGTTGGTTTTTGTGTATGGAGTGAAGTGTGGATCTTGCTTGAGTTTTCTGCAGATAGCTTTCCAATTTTGCCAACACCATTTGTTAAAAAGGCTGTCGTTTCCCCACTTAAGTGATTTCATCTCCTTGTCAAAAATCAGTTGACCATTGCTAGATGGGCTGATTTCCGGGTTCTCAATTCTATTCCATTGATCTATGTGTCTATCATTGTACCAGTACCATGCTGTCTTGACCACCATGGCAGTGTAGCAGGATTTGAAATCAAGAGTGCTTTGCTTATTCAAGGCCTCTTTCCATTCCAAATGAAACTGGAGATTGCCTTTTCCATCTCATTGAAGAATGGCATTGGTATTTGTATTGAGATGGCATTGAACATGTAGGTCTGTTCTTATATACATAAAATAATTCCTCATTTGTAATCATGTAAACTACCTAATTCAGAATGAAAAATAATAGTCATTATAATATTATAGATTTTACATGGAGTTTGATTGTTTAGGTGCTTTTGGTTTTTGGGTTTTTATTTAGGTAAAGGAACTTATATAATATGTATGTGTGTTACAATTTAATTTCAGCCTTCAGTTGGAATGACAATTTGAATAGCAGCATCCAAAATCATCTGTGAAGGACAATAGACATATAGGCAATAAAGTATGCAGATTATAGGACCTTATAGTCATTATCCTGCCAATTCTTTAGGCATAAGTGTTTTCCTGAAGCTTAATTAAAGTACACTCTGTCTTGCCTGTTTCAAAGGACTCTGCTAACATTTTGGAACAGATGCAAAGCAATTCTGAAATCTGTTGAAGTGTATGCAAGTAGTTAGACTTCCCAAGGCTAGAGTATTTAGACTCAGGCATGACTTAAGTCTTCCCCCAGTACAATTGTCTCTCAAGTAAAAGAAATGAGAACATGCTTTCAGCTAAAAGTGGATAATTAATTGAAAAAAAATTATAAACAGTACCTGACATTTTGTTGCTTAAGATGATCTTAAACACGATTGAGACAGTAGGCAGAGTATGTCAGGGAAGATAAGTAGCTTAAACCAAGTCATTCAAATAACATTAAATGCAGATGAGGAAAGAATAGGTATTTGCCAGACTACATCAAGATTTTCTATCACAGTACAGTGTAGTGGATACTATTGACTGCCTACCCTAAATCCACCCCTATACTTTTTCTTTATTGATTTTATGCTCCAGGAAGATGTAGTGTTAGAATCTTTTTTTAGAATGACTTTTCTGTCCTTTGTCTTAGAGATGATCACACGTTCAGGTGATATCATGTAAGTAAAATTAATGTTTGAGGCTTCAGTCACCATTTGTAGCCCTCCTAGAAATATAGACTCCAACTGCCTCAACTGCAGACACTTGGCTAGCTATTTAGTATCCTCAACGACATCAACAGCTGTAAGAGAGAAATAACCAGACTGTAGTGAGGCTGTGGCAAGGCATAACCTGACAGAACCAAGACATGAGCCCTTGAGATGGGAAACTCTACACCAGGAAAGAAGAAGAAAAGTCCCTGTGTTAGAGATATCTTGCTATTGATTGAGAAACTGTCTGAACTAATTGAGGGTTTATTTCTTTCTGTCCACCTGGCTTTGAACTGCTGTTTATTGAATCTGGACATTCCCTGTGCCTCCTCACCAACCTGTTTTCTTAATAAACCCCAGAACTATCACTAAAAAAATATTCCGTAGAGTCTGTTCATTTGTAATGAATTTCAGACCTAGTGATTAATAGAAGTAGGTGTCATAGAGTGAGGGGCCATGTCTGATTTTAAAGGTATCTGTTTTATCCTGTGGATGCTGCTGATACAGGCAGTTCCCCCTTGTGGAGTTAGTCGGAGTTGGACTGAGATTTCTCTAAGCTATCCTTGTTGCTTTTGGAGTTGATTTCACAAGTGGGATTCATTGCAATGGCTGCAGGCTTATAGAAACATGGAGTTTCGTAAACCTGAATTCTACAATGAACAGATTAAATAGTTATTGTTTGTTACTACTAAGAGTGAGAGAAAATCCCAAAAGGTCACTTGTGGCCTGGGCCTAAAAGTAGAGGCCTAATGTTAAGTATTGTACTTAAGGGTAGAAAATGAAGATGAAACTAGACATTTTTGAGGGTTTACGTTTTAAAGGTTTTGTTGGCTTAACTTTATGAATATTGATATTTCTTTTATGTTTCTTCTATATAGCAATATTAGGATATGTCATAAAAGTTACTATTGGATATTGTAATGTTAAGGTATATGATAAAATTATTACGGTTTCTGCTGATGTAAGGATAATTAAGGGTTTTTATATTATATCATTCACAATAGCAAGAAAATAGAAACAGCTCAAATGTCTATTAATAAATGAATGGATTGAGAAATTAAATTATAGTACATTCACAAAATGGAATACTATGCAGCACTAAAGAACTATGTTTTTGTAAAATGAATGAGTCTAGAGAGCATTATGTTGAGTAAACTAACTTAGTTTCATGAGGACAAATACAGCAGAAGACCATTATTGTACAAATAGAAGGATAACTAGTAAGATGTGAACAAAATTAAAAATGGGGAAGAGGATAGGGTGGGGGGTAGATGGAGGGTGTGAGGGTAAACTAAAATAACAGAGTTTGGTAGGGGCCGGGTGGAATGATCCAAAGGGGACCTGAAAAGATGAGTAATAATAAGCATAGATCAGTGGTGACTCATTTTACAAAACACCACTCCTTGGAGAGGGACATCATGCTTGGGAGGGTGGAGGAACAGCACCTAATCCTCGATTAGATGGATTGACTCAGTGACTGGAGTAATGGCAGTAGGTGTGTCAGAGATAATAAGATTGGCACAGGATAGAGCAGGATTTAGGGTTGTTTTACATAGGGTCACTAAGATTCACAGACCGCTTGACAGCTGTTGTTTCTCAGGGGTGGAGCCGAAGGAAGACTAGCAAAGCAAAATGTGGTTCCAGAGGGCTAGAGGCTCTCTCGGGCTAACAGCCCTGAAAAACTCTAGAACCCCTGCTTTTATTAGCATCAGAAACAAAGAAATAGTTCACAAAGAAATGGAAACTTTAAGGGCCAGTATGGGCCAAGTACACTGATAGATAAAAGCAAGACTTCTTTGTATTCATAAGCTGTGTTTTCTTATATTTGCAACATCCTTATCAAGAACTGGAACATTTGCTTCTACTCTCAAAGGAGTAAGTGTCTCAAGATGTATGAGAACTGCTTGCAGTCTTCTTTCTGGGAACTCCTCGCATTCAAGCCACATAACTAAGTCCTGAAGACATGTTTGCCCTGAAATAACCCTACATTAACCCTACATTAAAGTAACTCTAAACTAACCCTACATTTCCCCCTATTCGTTTAATAAAGAAACAATTTTTTCATAGGTCGCTATCATGGAGTCAGACAGTTCTGGTAGTTACTCAACATACACAAATCCTGTTAGAATCAGTGGGCTAATTGTTGCCTCAAAGGTCCCCAGGGTTGTAGACTGATCTCCCTATTGCTGAACCATGGAAGCCCTGGTGTTGTTCATAAGCCATTGACTTTAGGGACACAAGGTGTCCACTTTGTGGGCAAAGATCAGGGCATCTACAGCCACAAGTCTGGAGGCTGCAGAGAATCTTGAGGCACAAGAGGAGGTGCTGCCATGGCAAGCTGAAACTGGGACTTGGAGTCAGCTGAATCTCCCTGTGATGGCCTTTAGGCTACAAGAGTTGGCTGAAGCCTAGTAGGGAGGCACGAAGCTGACCCACAGGGCCATCTGGGAGTAGAAAAGGTTCGCTTGTAAAAATGTTTGAGTCCAGCAGCTTCTCATAAAAACCCAGACCTTGGCGGATTCCTTGCAAGCAGAGCTGATTTTTGTTTCAGAGGCCTTAGGGTTCGGATTATAGCCATCCGCACACTGGATATGAGAGACATTATTTGCCGTTTTTGTCATTTCTTTTTCTCTTGGGACATTTACATTTTCCATGGGTGAATGTGCGCTCTAGGCCATTGTACAGATTCTGGGAGAGCTGATGGCTCTGAGTTCAGGGAGGGCTGTTGCTCCCATACGTGACATGGTCCTGAGTGGCCTAGGGCAATAGCAACAGTAATGTCACAACTCTGCTGAGCAGCATAATCAGCGTCTCTTCTTCTCCAACTTGGCTGGCTCTGTACTTGACATCAGTCTTCGTGGAATCTGCCCACTTCCCCATTTGATTTTAGTCTTTCTGTTCAAGATTGCTTCTGTTGGAGTCTCTTTTTTAGCAGTTGATGCACCCAAGTCTTTAAGACATATATTTCTTGTCCTAAAAGAACCTTACAATAACCCTATACTAAACCCTACACCTACAATGACTGTACATTAAACCACAATAACTCTACATTAAACACAATGTGTACATGAATGATACACAATGAATATGAATTTTGTATGTAAACCAATATAAATTAAAGTAAAAATAAAAAAGGTTTTTGTTAAAATACTTCAGGAAGTAAGATATAGTTTAACAATAAATACTGGAGATTGTAATGATGAAGTATATCGTAATTTCGAGGAAGAATGTAAGCTTGCCTTTATTATTGTTATTATGTGCCATCAAGATGCCTGTGACTCATAGTGACGCTATGTACATTAGCTCTGAAGTCTGTCCAATTTCATAATCTCCAACTGATCTAATCCCATTTCTCCAGAGAATGTATCTTATCCTAGGTTTTCCTCTCCTGTGCTGTCCCTCCACCTTTCCAAGCATGATGTCCCTCTCTAAGCACTGGTTCCTCCTGGCCACATGCCCACAGTATGTGAGACGGAGCTTAAAAATCCTTGCCTCCAGGGAGCAGCTTGGTATCACCCTCTCCAGACAAACCTGTTTGTTCTCCTGGCAGTACAAGGGTTATGTTCAACACTCTTCTCCAGCACCACAACTAAAAGGCATCTATCCGTCTTCTGTCATCCTTAGTTACTGTCCAGCTCTTGGATGCATAGCAAGTAATTGCAAAGTCTATGGCCTGGATCAGGTGCACTGTAGTCTCCAGACTGATATCCTTGTTCTTCAGTAATTTGGAGAGCTCTCTGACAGAAGCCATCCCCAATGCAATTTGTCTTTTAATTTCCTAGCTGCTGGTACCAAGAGTGTTGATTGTGGAGCCAAGCAAACTAAAGCTGTTAACAACCTAAATCACTTCATCATCTATTATAATACTGCCAATTGGTCCAGTGGAGAAAATTTTTGTTTTCTTGATGTTGAGCTTCAATCCATATTGAAGGCTGCAGTCCTTTATCTTCTGCATCAAAGGCCTCAGGTTCTCCTCATTTTTGGCAAGCAAGGTTGTGTCATCTGCATAACATAACTGTTGATGAGTCTTCCTCAAATCCTGAGGCCACATTCCTCCTCATAAAGTCCAGGCTCCCAAAAGACCTGTTCTGCATGTAAATAGAAATGGTAGGAGACAGGATGCATCCCCAAATCACACATTTCTGAATACTGCTTCCTGGTCCAAGCTTGCCTTTAGCTAGTGCTTAAATGAATATGACAAAAAGGAAATTTTGCCTTAAGGGAAAGCTTGTTGAAAGTAGTAGAATTTGGTAGAGAACATTGGACTTGGCCTGGGAAAATTAAGCCTCACTCAGTACTCTGAAGAGAGTTACATTTGAGAAGAAGTAGAAAAAGAGAGATTTTGTCAATGCATTAAAGCAAGGTAAACCTGGTGCCATCAAAGTTCCTCTTAAAGTCTGAAGTTAAAGGAAGGTGGCAAATATGCTTTACTGGTCCACTTAATGAGTGGAAGTGGGAGGCACAGAGCAATGAAAGTACAGGCTGAGTTTGGATGTGTTCCTTTGGTACTATCCAGCTAGTATGATGAAAATATAAGTGAAGAAAAGTTGATAGCCTGCGGAGCAGGGACGCCTGAAGATGTTTGATGTGTTTACTTGGCCCATGTGTGGCCAAAGCTGAGTAGAGACCAGCTGGTCTGAAATGCAGGAAGAAGTGTGGACTCCTGCTTTTGTCGCTGATGCTCATTCGGACCTAGTCATGAATGACCAGAACTCATGCAGATGAAGGGAAGATATTTCATTCCATGTGCTAGTATTGACTGCTATAATCTGATCATTTGTTCTAGCCTGGAATTTTGCTTATGGATGCAGATGCTCCTTCTAAAGCAAAAGGTGTGAAGTAGCTGGCTTACATACTTTCATAAATGTAAGGAGAAGGTGGATCCTTCAGATATGAAGGACAATGACTAGAAAAGCCAAGTGCGTAGTAACAGGATATTAAGAATGACTATTCTAGGGGAGCTCTGGTGGCCTAGTGGCAAGAAGCTGCACTGCAATCCCAGAGGAACACGGTTCGAATCCACCAGATGCTCTGCCGGAGAAGGAGGCGCAATATCCTCCTGTACCAGTCAGATCTGATTAACGGTACATGCACACAAAATAATAATAAAAAAAAATTTAAAAAAAAAGAATGACTATTCTATCCATTGCCATAGACCTGACCACTTGGCTAGATGAGAATATGCAAGGAAAATGAAGGCTCCACTTACCACCCTTATCCTCCCTGGGAGGCATGGTCCCTCCAGTTGTCTCAGCTGTAAATATGTGGCTATCTGGTGATCAGCATCTTCAACATCTACAGCTGTGAGTCCAACATAAGAGAGAGAACCAACCTAACTGTAGAAAAACAGTGGCAACGCATAGCTTGACAAAGGCAGAGCCGAAAGCCTTGAGATGGGGAGCTATACACCAGGAAAGAAGGGAAAGCAATGTATGTCCTTCAGGTCCAGAGGTCCGTGTGTTAGAGTTATCTTGCTATTGACTGAGAAGCTGTTGGAACTAATTGAGGACTTATTTCTTACTGTCAACCTGGCTTGTAACTGCTATTTACTGAATCCGCACTTTCCCTGTGCCTCTTCACCAACTTCTTTCCCTAGAAAACCCCACAACTATCATGAAAAAGAGATTCTGTATAGTCTATATGGTCATTTGTAATGAGTTTCAGACCCAATGATTAGTAGAAGTAGGTGGAAGAGTATAGGGGGTCAAGTCTGATCTTACAAGAACGCGTTTTATGCTGAGGATATTGTTGATGGGGTCAAATTCCCCTTGTGGAGTTAGTAGGGTTCAGACTGGCCCTTCCCCATGCTGTCCTTGTTCCTTTTACAGAAGGTGACACCGCCCTTTATACCTTACCTCAGGTATTGAATATGATTTGTCACCCAAAACTAGCAAGTGAGGTTTCAAAGAGAGTAGCTTAGATTATTTTCTTCCCTCATATGAAAACTATATGTGAAGTTCTTTCTTTGAACTACATTGTATGAATTTTAATCATTTTGAAGGTATAAAAGCAAAAGAAAATTGAAGCAAAACTAGCACAGAACACTGATGTTAATAAGCTGCTGAGTTAACTAACCTTAGAAAAAGAAATGTTTTTAAAAAATTTTATTATTTTGTGTGTGT
>NW_006400086.1:2355413-2369622 GCF_000299155.1 Elephantulus edwardii
TTGCATATAAAATTCTTATATAGTGTGTTTCATTCATATACATTGTGTTTCACATATTCCATCAGACAAACTGTGTTTCAAACAATCATTCCTATACATTGTATTTTATAAAACCAAAAACTATTGATCTATGCCCCTTGTCACCCTGTAATTTCAGGTCCCTAATTCCTAATTCCTTCACTCAATTCTTCCACCCACTAAATTCTGTGATTCTGTTATTTCCTACCTTCCCACCCTTAGCCAACCTGTCCCTTCCCAATATCCTTTTGAACTTTTATACACATCTTATCAACTGTCCTTCTATTTTTACAATAATAGTCCTTTGCAATATTTTTCTTTTTGAGACTGAGTTAACTCATTCGGCAAGATAGTGTGTAGCTCCTCTCATGTAATACAGTCTTTTTCTAAATCATTGCTCCTGAGTGCTGCATAGTATTTCATTGTATGTATGAATGTACTACAATTTCTCAGTGCAGTCGTTTGTTGATCCACCTTGAGTTGATTTTTATGTATGGTGTGAGAAGTGGATCCTGCTTTAGCTTTCTGCACCATGATCAAGAGGCTGTCATTTCCTTGTTTGATATGTGTTTTTTCCTTGTCAAATATCAGTTGACCCTAGGTACATGGGTTAATTTATGAGTTCTCAATTATGTTCCATTGGTCTATGTTCCTGTCATTATACCAGTAGCATGCTATTTGGTTATTACAGCTGTGTTTTGAAATCAAGAAGTTCTGTGACTCCCTTTTCAATTTTGTTTTTAAGAAGAGCTTTGCTTATTTCGAGTCTCTTTTCCAAATATACTTGCCCACTGCCATTTCTATCTCTTTGAAATTTGAATTTGGTGTATGGTAGGTTTGCCATTTTCACTATATGAGTCTTCCTATCTATGAACTGATAACATTTTCCCCCATTTATTTAGGTATGTTATTGTTTCACAAAGTAATGTTTTATAATTAAGGATTGTTGCATCTATATTCATGAGAGATTTTGTTCTGTAGTTTTTTTTTTGGAAATGTCTTTGTCTGGTTTTGGTATTAGGATTATGATTGTGTCATAGAATAGCTCTGGGAATATTCCTTCTTTTTTCCATTTTGTAAAAGAATTTAAGTAGAATTGGTGATGGTTCCTATCTAAATGTGTGTCATGAGATAAAATAAGAACAAATTCAGAAGTCCTAGTCTATGGCATAAATAGGCTTGCAAACAGAGCCAGAAATGCACAGCCAGAGAGGACAAAATAGATGAATGTGTTTTTCTAAAAATCATAGCCCTGTGTGCACCAAACACTTTTTCCAATAGTGTGAAAAGAAATTACCCTGACTGGGGAAAAATTTAGCAATAACATCTCAGACAAGATTATCATTACACAAGTTTGCAGAATATTACAGGGCCTTCACAAGAAAGGCTAATAACTTAAAAACATAATGAACAAAAGACATAGAAATACTCTCTATAAAGGAATGCATTCATATGGCCAACAAGCATATGAAGAAATGCTCAAAATAACTGATAATAAAAAAATGCAAAGCAAAACATCCAATCTCAGTAGCAGTAGCAAAGATTAACAGGACAGTAATCAATAAGCTTTGGAGAGAATATGAAGAGATTGGAACTCTCATACATTTCTGGTGGGACTGTAAAATGGTACATCACTTTGGAAGACAGTTTCGTGTTTCCTCAAAATGCTGAACACAGAAATCCCATATGAACCAGCTAGTCCACTTCTACTAATATACTGTTGTTGTTTTCGTTGTTGTTGTTGTTGTTAAGTGTCATCACATCATAGAAGACTCGTAGCAACCCTATGAACAGAAGACCTGAACACTTGTTTAACTTACATAGTTTCTCCAACTTCATAGAGTTTCCAGAGGCAAGCCATTTCGAAAGTAGATGCTAGTCCTGTTTCCAAGCTTGTTTTAATAAGGGAGTTCCACCAAACACTGTCCACCATGGGTAACCATTATCACATTTGACATCTCACAGCAACCATGAGTTACTTCTGTACAGCAAATTGACAGACCATTGCTATACCACTTAGAAGAAGGTTTGACCAAAAACAATTGAAACCATTCATCTTCCCAAACTGGATTCCAGCCCCAAACTGGTGACCAAATGGCTTTTGAAATACAAGGCCAGATCCAATTAGCTTATAGCCAATTGATAGCAAACATTCCACACTCAAGCCTCAACCAAAAGCAAGAAAACATACCTTTGTAGAATCTGGCTGCTCCACTCATTTTCCCAGACTGGGTTCCAACCCCAAACTGGCAACCAAATGCTTTTTTAAATATGAGGCCAAATATACCTGAAGAAAATTAAAAATAAGAAATGAATGGAGATATGTACACCTATGTTTATAGCAGTGTTATTCACAATAGCAAAAAAAAAAAAAAAAAAAGGAAATAGCCCAAATGCCTATCAACAAACAAATGGATTGGGAAATTGTGGTACATTCACACACTAAAATACCATATAGCACTAAGAAAAAATAACTTTGTAAAACTACTATATGCTGAGTAAACCAAGTCCACTTCATAAGGAAAAATTTTTGTATAAAACCAATATCGTAAAAATGGAAGAAGGATAACTAGTAGGATGTGTAAAAATATCCAAAAGATGAAAAGAATGGGCAAAGGAGCTAGAAAGAGGGGAGATGTTTAAATCATTAGTATAGCAGACTTTTGTGGGTGGATGGGGGAGTGTGATGAAATAGGAAAGATTTCAATCAGGACTTGAAAAGTTGGGGTAATAATAATTGTGGATCAATGGTAATTATATGGAATGAATGATTGTATGAAATACAATATAAATGAATGATTGTATAAAGCACAGCATGCATGAATGAAACAAAATGTATACAAACTTTTGTATGCAAACCAATTTAATAAATTTTTATGACACTGAAAGAAGTTTTCAGAGAACAATTTATAACATTAAATGCACTTATCAATGAAGAGCCAAATCAACACCTCAAGTTTAACATAAAAACAAATAGGAAAATAGCAGAAAAATGTCCAGTTACCAGAAGGAAGGAAATAATAAGTATCTGTTGTTATTAGGTGCTATCAAGTTGAGTATGACTCATAGCAATCCTAAGAACAGCTGACTTGAACCCTGTTCTATTCTTCTGCCATTCTCATCATCTCTAACATAGAGCATATTGCTGAAATTGCTGTCACGCCACCTCCTTAGGGGTCTTCTCCTTCACTGAACCTCGATCATTACATGCATGATGTTTGTTTCCAAAGAATAGTTTTGCTTAGCTAAACGTTCTAAGTATGAAAGACAAAGCTTCACCCTCTTTGACTCCATGGAGAACTCTGGCTGCACTTTTCTCAAGACATGTCTGTTTGTTCTTTTGGCAACCTATGGTATATTTGGCACTCTTCTCTAGCATCATAACTCTAAGGCATCAATACTTCTATCATCCTGACTCACTGTCCAGCTCTCAGATGCATAGCAGATGACTGAGAAGATCATGCCCTGAATCAGGTGCACCTTAGTCTTCAAACTGACATCATTGCTCGGCAGCATATTGGAGAGGTCCCTGACAGCAGACTTGCCCAATGCAATACATCTCCTGTTCTCCTAACTGCTGGTATCAAGCATGTTGATTGTTGATCCAATCAAGGTGAAATCATTGACAGCTTCAATCCTTTCTCTGTCTTAATCTTGACTGTTGGTTCTGTGGTGAGGATCTTTGTTTTCTTGACGTTGGAATGCAATTCATACCGAAGTTCTTGATTTTCTGCAGCAAGCACTTCATATTCTCCTCACTTTCAGCAAGAAATATTGTGTCATCTGCATAATACAGGTTGTTGATCTTCCTCTGCTCCTGAAGGCACTTTCTTCTTCAAAGAGACCACCTTCAGGAATTACTTGCTCAGGGTACAGATTGAATAGGTAAGGAGAAAGGATATTACCCTGATGCACACCCTTTCTAATTTTAATCAGTGTAGTTTTCCCTTGTTCCATTTAGACAAAAACAAAAATAATAGCCTCAACAAGACTACAAGTTGGTTCTTTGAAAGGATTAATAAAGCCAGTTGCAACTGGGTAATAATTAAGAAATAAATGATACAAGTAACACAAATTTCATAGATGACATTAATCAAAATCAAGTAAACTATAAAGGATAATACCTAAAATCATTGAAGAAATGTTGTCCAAAGCTAATTTCAAATTTAGAAACATGAGCAAATTTCAAGAAACTTATTATCTACCTAAGCTAACCCAGACTGAGTTGTAGAATTTGAACAAACACAATAAAAGAAGAAATTGAAGATGTCAGAAAAAGTAAAACAGCAGCTCCCCAGGGGTACAATGGACAATCTTTTCCTGTACAATTTACTATAATTTAAAACCTTCTTTTCATTGCCAGGGTCAGTAATGTGTCAGATCCCTTTCCAAAACAATGGAGAAAATTAAGGTATATTTCTGGCTTAAATGGTTAATCACATAAAGATAAAAATTTGAAAATAGAAAACTAAACTAAAAAATTTGCCTTCTTACATGCATCAAGATTTCTCTACTAAAATAAAAGCAGAACATACAGACTGCCTTCTCCTTTTATACCATTAAAAAATCAGTGATCTGACAAAGTGTGGATATTATTAAACATCATTAATATCATATGCAAACAAAATCTTGTTGAAAATTATGTAAAAATGGCTAGAGCAGTGAATTAACAGAGAAGTTCCATAAATTCAAGCTAAATTCAGAAGAGGTTATAACATGAGTGATATCATTGCTAATTTGAAGTGGATCATAGCTGAAATGAAGATAATTCCAGAAAGATATTTACTTGCATTTTATTGATTATGCAACTGTGTAGACTATAATAAATTATGTATAGCATTAAGAAGAATGAAATTTCCCAAATACTTAATTGTGTTCATGTATACTTAACTGTGTTCATGAGAGACTTATATAAGAAGCAGTTGTCTAAAGAGAACAATGGGGACATTGCAATGTTTAAAATTTGGAAAGGTGTACACCAGGGTTATATCCTTTCTCCATACCTACTCAATTTGTATATTGAGGAAATCAATCAAACCATTCAATTATATGAAGATGAACTGGAGGAAGACTCATAAACAACCTGCATTATGTAGATGATACAACCTCGATAGTAGCAAGTGAAAATGATTTAAAGTACTTGCTGCAGAAGATCAAAGACTATAGCTTTCAGTATGGATATACATCTCAATATTTTGTTGTTATTTTAGGTGCTGTGTAGTCAGTTATGATCCATAGCAACTCTATGGACAATAGAACTGAATATCTTGTCTCATCCTCATACTTTCTGACACACTAGAGCCCAATGCAGAAGTCACTGTGCCAATCCACCTGGTTGAGGGTCTTCCTCTCCTTCACCGATACTCCACCTTTCCAAGCGACCCTCATCCCTCTCCAAGGAATAGCCTCTCCTAGAAACAAGCCTGAAAGGTGTGAGATGAAGCTTTATCATCTTTGCCTCCAAGGAGCACTCTGGCTGCACTTTCTCCAAGACATATTTGTTTGTTCTTTTAGCAGTCCATGGGATATTCAGTATTCTTCTCCAAGACCACATATAAAAGGGATCAACTAATCTTCTGACATCCTTATTCTTTGTCCAGTTCTCATATGCATAACAAATGATTGGAAAGACCATGGACAGCTCAATAGAAGAAAACAAAAACCTCACTACTAGACCAATATGCAATATCATGATAGATGGAGAAATAATCAAAGTGGCTGGCAATTACATTTTACTAGTCTCCACAGTTAACTTCCATAGAAGAAGCAGTCAAAAAATGAAAGGATGTGTTGCATTGGGAAAGGCTGCTCTCAAGGATCTAGAGAGCAAGGCTGTTAGTTTAAAAACTAAGTTGTGCGTGACTCAATCCATGGTATTCTTAGTTTATTCCTATATATCTGAAACTGTCAACAACTTCATATTTCTTGGAGTCACAATTAACACCCTTGGTACCAGCAGTCAGGAAATAAGGAGACACATTGCACTGGGGAAGTCTGCAATTAGGGACATCTCCAAATTACTGAGTAGTAATTATGTCAGTTAGAGAAAGAAAGTGCATATTATTCAGGACTTTCCAATCACTTGGTATGTATCTGACAGTTGGAAAATGAATAAAGATGACAGAAGAAGAATTGGTGGCTTTGAGCTGTGGTGTTGGAGAAAAGCACAGAACATCCCATGGATGGCCAAAAGAACAAACAAATATGTCTTGGAGAGGGTGTAGGTGATAGGTCTTTGGAGGCAAGGGTGATGAGATTTCACCTCACATGCTTCAGGCATGTTGCTAGGAGGTGCTATTCCTTGGAGAGGGACATGATGCTTGGAAGGGTGAAAAGTCAGCCAAGGAGAGGAAGACCCTCTAATCAGGTGGATAACTGCTACAATGGGCTCTAATGTGTCAGGAAGTGTGAGGATGACACAGGATAGGATGAGGTTCAGATCTGTTGTTCATAGGGTCACTATGAGTCATACTCTACTTGATGGCACCTAACAACAACAGCAGCATGCACCTGAAAGGTGTACAATGAATGAGAATGACAGAAGAATTGATCATTGAAATATGGTATTAGCAAAGAGAACAAACAAGAATGTCTTGGAAGAAATGCAACTGGGATGTTCCATAGAGGAAAAGATGGTGCAACTTAGTTTCACAAATTCTGGGCATATTGTCAGTTAGGGTTTTGCCTTGGAAAAATACATCATCTTGGAAAAGGCGGAAGAAGGTCAGAGGAAGAGAGGAAGACTCTCCGTAAGATGGATAGACACAATGACTGTGACAATCAGGCCAGGGCATCAGAGATAGTGAGGATGATGCAAGACAGGGCAAGTTTCAGACCAGACCTGTTGGTCACAGCATTGCTATGAATCACAATCTACTTGATGACACCTAACCACAAGAACCACAAAGCAATATACATTCTAAAATCATCATAACTGAAAACAAAACAAACCTGTGCAGCACTGGACAAAAGGGAGGAAGAAATAAACACTGACTCAAAATTGAGCATTCTGCAGGTGAATAATATTGTGTGGGTTTGTAAACTTAGTATAAGATAGAGGCAACAACATAAAGCAAAAGAGGAAAGACGAATTTGTACTAGGTAATACAGGGAAACTAGGTCATTAAACTTTTTAAAAATAATGGATCTATGCTTGCCACATAATGAAAAAGACCGTGCATTAAAAATATTAATAAATAAATAAAGACCTTAATCACACTTGACTGTATACTTAATAGAAAAGCATTTTAAAGAATATTTTGGGCCCTACAACTTATAAAAACTCAAAGTGTCGTTTCTGTTGTTAAGTTCCACTGAGTCGAGTACAACTCAAAGCAACCCTGTGAACACCATTTATTAACCCTGTCCTATCCTGTGCAATCCTCATCATTTCGGACATACTGAAGCCCATTGCAGAAATCAGTGTGTCGATGCATCTGCTTGAGAGTCTTTTTTTGCTGACCCTCCACCTTTGCAAACATGATGTCCGTATCCAAGGAATGACAACAGGCCCAATATCTCCTAACATGCCCAAAGTAAGTTGTTTTTTTTTTTTATCTTTCACTCCAAGAAGCATTCTGATTGTACTTTCCTCAAGACATATCTGCATGTTCTTTTGTCACTTCATGGGATATTCGGTACTCTACTCCAACACCACAAATTAAAGACATCAATTCCTCTTCTGTAATCCTTATTCATTTTCCATCTCTCAGATGCATAACAAATGACTGAAAAGATCATGACCTGGCCTAAATCAGGCACACGTTAGTCCTCAATCTGACATCATTGCTTCTCAGAAATTTGGAGAGGTCCCTGAGTGCAACCTTTCCCAGTACAATACATCTGATCTCTTGACTGCTGTTATCAAGGGATTGTGGATCCAAGTAAGATGATGTTGTTGATAGTTGCAATCTTTTCTCTATCTATCATGATGTTGCCTATTGATCCAATGCTGAGTTATTTTTGTCTTCATCTTTAAGGCTGAAATCTGACCTTCTGCAGCAAGCACTCCAAGTCCTCCTCACTTTCAACAAGCAAGGTTGTGTTATTTGCATAATGCAGATTGTCAAAGAGCCAATCCTGAGATCACATTCCTATTCATACCATCCAGTTTCTCAAATGACAGACGTTTTGATACCATCCAGGCCTTGCTTGTGGTTTCTGGGCTCAGAGCAAGCAAGGATTAGCACTAAAAGACAACGATTTCAATATTATTTCCCCTTTGGCCCTGAGGGCCTGCGGCCTTTGAATCCAGGGTGGAGCACCAACATTGAAGATCCAGCTGAGCCACTGTTCTCACGTGGAATATTATCCTACTGTGCCAGACATGAGCCTCAGCTTGATGGCTCTAGCACCCACCCAGGACCCTATCCTGTCACGCTGCCATGGGAATCAGATGGACCCTACACCATGATATTCCTATGCCTGATCTGCTACATGCTACACTTACCTGTCAGTATGTAGTATTGGGAGAATGATTTTCATAATGCTAAATACTTTATACTTTAGATATGTATTTGTTTATTTACCATATGCTCTTATTAGTATTGCACTTATCTCTCAGTTTGCTGTACTAGGGTAACCTGTGCATTGCTATGATGCTGGAATTTATACTGTCTATGTATCAAATGTTACAAGGTTCACCCATGGTGGACAGGTTTCAACAGAGTTCTCAGATTAAGACAGACTGGGAAGCAGAATTAGTCATATACTTCTGAATAGTAAGCTTCTAAAAATCCTGTGAACAATAGAAGAATATCAGTAACAGGCCATGGTCTTTGCCATGATGCTATGCATCAGAGAGCTGGACAATGACTAGGGAGTGTTGATACCTTTGAGCTTTGGTGCTGGAGAAGAGTATTGAATATATCATGGACTGCTAGAAGAACAAAGAATTTCGTCCTGGAGAGGGTGAAGCCAGGCTGCTCCTTAGAGGCAAGAATTCTGAAGCTCTATCTGACATGCTTTGGACATGTTGCAAGGCGGGATCAGTCCTTGGAGAGGGATGGCATGCTTGGAAGGGTGGAAAAACAGTGCAGGAGAGGAAGACTCTTGATGAAATGGATTGATTCTGTCACTGGGGTAACGGGGTTGGTATGCTGGAGACAATGAGATTGGCACAGGATAGAGCAGGGTTTAGGGCTGTTGTACATATGGTAGCTATGAGTCACAAGCAACTCGATGGCACACAACAACAACAACAATGTAGTGTATATGGGAGCTTTGGTGGCCTAGTGGCAAGAAGTTGCACTGCAATCCGAAAGGCAACCAGTTGCTCCGCAGGAGAAGGATAGGCAATTTCATCCCATGTGATTAATTGCCTCTGAAAACCCACTGGAGGGTCAGCTATGGGTCGGTTCAACTCTACGGTACACACAACAACAACATAGTATATATAGAGGTATAGCCCAGAGTGAAAGTCAATCATAATTAGAAGAAATAGCTGTAAACAATCTTTAATAATTGGAATGTAGAACGTACCTAGTGTGAATGTAGAGAAATTAGATGCCGAAAAAAAAAATAAACAAATGAGTACTGACATTGTAGGCATTAGTGAAATTAGATAGACTGACCTTGGTCACTTTGAATCAGACAATCACATGATATATCATGCCAAGAATGAAAACCAGAGGAAAAATGGTGTTGCATTCATACATAAAAAGACATTTTCAAGTTCTAACCTGAAGTACAATGTTTTGAGTAAACATAAACTGTAAGGCACTCAATTAATAAAGCTGACTAATTCAAAGTTAAGGGAGCACTGGTGGCAAGAAGCTAAGTGCTGCAATTCTGAAGGCAGGCAGTTCAAGGCCACCAGCTGCTCCACGGGAGAAGAATCGGGAATCTCCTCACGTACTGATTAACTGCCTCTGTAAACCTGCTGGAGGGTCAGCTATAGGTCTGTTCCAACTTGATGGCACACAACAACAAAAACAAGAACACAATTCAAAGTTAAGGATTTCTAGACAGTATATACAAAAATAAAAGAACTGAACACATTCAAATAAAAGATATGCTTTAATTAGTGGTTGCCTATAAGGGACAGTAAGAATTATGTGTGAGGATAAAACTAAAGGAGTAAGTGAAAAAAAATAGGAAGAGAGGTAAACATACGAATATATGTGATGTATACATTTTCAATATATATATGGAACAGATAGTTAATTCGGGAGTCTGGACTTGATAAGGACAACTGTGGCATTAGAACAACAGAAAGACTCATCAACAACTTGTGTTATGCAGATGACACAGCCTTGCTTGCCAAAACCACAGAGGGTCTGAAGCACTTGCTTCAGGATTGCAGTCTTCAGTATGGATTGAAGCTCAACATCAAGAAAACAAAGATTCTCACCACTAGGCCAATTGGTAGCACCATGATAGATGGAGAAGAGATTGAGGTTGTTAACAATTGGAGAAGAGATTGAGGTTGTTAACAATTTCAGCTTGTTTGGCTCCACAGTCAACACTCTTGGAACCAACAATCAGTAAATCAAAAGATAAATTGCACTGGGAAAATCTGCTTTCAGGGACCTCTCCATAGTGCCTGTGAGTTGTGATGTTGGAGGCAAGTGTTGATAATTCCATGGACTCCCAAGAGACCGAACAGATTTGTCCTGGAGAGGGTGAAACCAAGTTGCTCCTTGGAGGCAAAGATTCTGAAGGCCTGTTTTATATACTTTGATCATGTTGTCAGGAGGGATCAGTCCTTGGAGAAGAACATTATACTTGGAAGGGTGGAGGGACAGGGCAGGAGAAGAAGACCCTGGATGAGAAGGATTGACACAATGACCAGGGTAATGATGTTAAGTGTGTTTGAGTTAGTGAGACTGGTTCAAGATAGGTCATCATTCAGAACTATTATGCATAGTGTTGCCATGAGTCTCAGGTGGCTCAAAGATACACAACAACAACAATATGAAGTAAGGAACTCTGTACGTATAGTATGTTATATAATTCACTGCTAATTGAAAGGCTGTGATGGTGGTTGTTGTTGTTTACCATAGAGTTGGAACAGACCCACAGATGACCCTCCAGTAGGTTTAAAAAGGCAGTTAATCTCATGTGAGGATATTGCCCATCCTCCTGCAGAATAGCTAGTGGCCTCAAACTGCGTACATTTGGGATTGCAGCGCAGATTCTTTGCGAGTGGTCCAAATACTCCATCTGCTTTAGAGGAGAAAGACAAGCACTCTCCTCCCATGAAAATTTACAGTCTCGGAAATCCAATGGAGAGTTGCTGTAAGTCTGAACTGACACTGTGACAATGAGATTAATTCTATTAATTTGTTTTGGCTATACCTTACTCACTCTGTACTTTGTTAGAGAAAGAAAAGTGCAGCTACTGGCTTTATCTTGAAAGCAATCTTCCACATTACTGAAGACATTTACGATCACGGCAGCAAAAAGCCTAAACAGGAGCATGGGACATTCATATCATATTTTCAAAGGAAAAGTCCACCACTCAATAGACATCAATTCCAACTCACAGTGACCCTTTAGGGCAGAGTTGGACAGTTCCATTTGGCTTCCAATGTTATAAATATTAAAGTGAGCACTCAAATCTCGAAATAAGATACAACTCAGCTCTCTCTCTCCACACACACATACACATTGAACACTTATAGATACACACACATATATGAATATTATTAATTTTTGCTATATTCCATTGATTATGAACTGACTGACAAGCCATAAATTGCACATGAGAAGATTGCCCATTTTTCTTCAGTGGAACAACTGTTAGGTCCAAATCACCCTCCTTTGGGTTGGCAGCCCAACTATTTATCCACTAAGCTACCAGAGTTCCTGTATATGAATACACATGACCTTAGTGTGAGGACACTGCATCTTCTTACTTCCACAGAACAGTGTACTACCAATATTTTGTCTAGCAGAATAACATGTAATCCATACGGTCACCAAAGCTCTTCAAAAGAAAAACATGTATCTTCAAACATAAAAATAATATTTTTCTCTCAAATTACACTCATAGTTTTGTCAAAATGTCAAATGTTATTAAAAGATGGCTTTACTTTTAAGTAATTTTCATAAAACTACATGGCTTCTGAAAAAATGGGAAACCAAGGCCTAGGCATCACACTCAGGAGTCAGCTATTCATTACTGTGACCTTTATTAGGTAATCTCCTCTCTTTTGTTTTCATCCTCTCTAAAATGAAGAGTTTGCACTTAAGCAGTGATGTCCTCATCTAACCACCTTTTTCTACTCAGCACAAAATAAATCACACTCACCAAGGCGAGCACAGGCATCTATATTTTTTTAAAAGTCCCCAGACAATATTGATGTGCACCTGGAATGTGGAACCATTAGATAAGATTATCTCGAATCCTCCAGGTTAAACAGTATTGATTCTCTGTGATGTTCTCAAATGTGTTGTTCTGTCTGTCTTTCATGTCATACTTGTATTAAATAGCAATTCAGGGATGGTGAGAGGAATCGGAGACAATCTCAAACTCAAACTTATTATACAGTCTAGTCGTGCTACTTAAAGATTTATTTGACTGAGTGTGCATTTAAAGATCAGCAAAATGCCTAAGGCTCTTTGTCACTTGAACTTGAGAGATGCTACTACTTTTAATTCCTTTCTTTTTCTTGCCCTGAATGTGCATGTGGTGAAAGACAAATTTGCTATCCACGTTCAAAACTTTTACTCTTTCCATTAAATGTGAGATAGTCCTGTATAACTATATAATGTTATAGCTTTGTCTAGAATACTGCATTAATCATTTCCCAGACTTATCTCCTTTTTCACCAAATTAAGCAATTTATTCAGCAGGCACAAAGACGTATAGAAAAATCCAAGGCAAAATACGTCATTGGACTGACTATGATAACTTTGCACAAAAGACACAAATGAAGTTTAATTAAAGAAAATGCTTCTTTTTTCAACATTAAAAATAATTGTTCCAAAGAACTCTCAGACATCTGGTATTTATGAAACTCTCATAGGTAACATAATTTAACATGAAGAATAGAATTTACTAGGGAGCTCTGGTGGCCTAGTGGTAAGGAGTTGTTCTGCCAATCCAAAGACAGGCAGTTTGAACCCACCAGCTACTCTGCTCCATGGGAGAAATATGGGCAGTCTCCTCTCATGTGCTTTACTGCATCTGAAAACCCACTGGGGAGTCAGCTATGGGTCATTTCTGACTTGAAAGTACACACAACAATGGAATTTACTAGAAATAACAGAGTCTCCTATTTTTATGCTGCCAGTTTTCCATGTAACATGAAATAAGCCACGCTGTCAATTCTCACCCTGATTCTTCCCCAGAAGCAAAGAGTTGTATTTCAGAAGCTTTTTACAACAATTTAATGTAGAATGATATTAGAAGAGATGAGACAAAAAGACTTTGAACTATTGAAAATAAACTTTGCTCCTATAATTGCAACCTTTACCAAAATATCACTATTTCTTTTCTAAATAAAGAGAAGAAGTACATTGGGAAAGTCAGCTGTCAGAGACTTCTCCAGAGTACTGAAGAGCAATGACATCAGACTGGAGACTAAGGTGCACCTGATCCAGGCCATAGTCTTCACAATAATGTGCCATACATCAGAGAGCTGGAAAATGACTAGGGATGACAGAAAGAGAATCGATGTTTTTGAGCTGTGATGCTGGAGAAGAGTGTTGAATGGAATGCTAGGAGAACAAACAGGTTCATCCTGGAGCGGGTGAAGCTGGGCTACTCCTTGGAGGCAAGGATTCTGACATGCTTGGGGCATGCTGCAAGGAGGGTTCAATCCTCAGAGAAGAACACCATGTTTTGGAGGGTGGAGGGACAGCACAAGACAGGAAGACCCTCAGTGAGATAGATCGATTCATGGATTGGGGTGGCAGGAGTAGGTGTGACAGAGACAGTGACTTGGCAGAGGATAGAGCAGGGTTTAGCGCTCTTGTACATAGGGTCACTATTAGTTGTAAGCAACTTGATGGCACATAACAACAACAACAACAAGTACAAATGGTAAGTTTGTACATTTTCTTTTATTTATCAGGTAAGGGAAGTATTTATAACAGAGGAATGGGCTAATGCCACAGAAATTATGTTCCTAAAATAACAGACATATAACAAATAACAGTGATGCTTCTCATGGGAAATACCATTTCAAAATTGGGAAGGGCGTACGCCAGGGATGCATCCTATCTCCATACCTTTTCAACCTAT
>NW_006400086.1:2370372-2371666 GCF_000299155.1 Elephantulus edwardii
GGAGTTTAGGGCTGCTGTACATAGGGTCGCTATGAGTCGTAGGTGACTCGACGGCACATAACAACAACAACAACAATATTGTAAAATGTTAGTGTAATAGCAGAAGTATAAGCAACAAAAGTGCAAAAAACCAATGAAATTTCATACAAATTGAGAACTTTTGTTCACCAAAAGACTTTACTAAAAAAGTAAAAGTAAAAGGCACTAATTAGGAAGACATCTTTAGAAACTGTTAAGGTCAGCGCCAAGAAAGCTGGATGAGGAGAGCGTTGCGATAGATGCCATTGAGATAAGGAAGACCTGAGAATACATGTGAGCCAATGGAGGGCAAAAATCAAACAACGTGGCAAACACTAGGCTCTACCCTCTCAGAACCAGAAACACTGGACCTTGGTGCTCCATGCCCAATGATCATGACTTACACAGAAGAAGCTGTGATTTAAGAGCATAACTGATGTCAGGAATCCACCACATCATCTTAATGGTCCAAACTCAGGACTGAAGTATATCAAACTGTGGAGACAGCAGGCCTGGTGAAGGACCTCCTTCCATCTCTGTGTCTAGAGGAGTCCTATCTCTCATTTGGAGAAGTTGTTGTTAAGTGCTAACGAGTTGAGCATGACACATACTCTATAAACAAAAGACCTGAATCCTGTTCTATAACTAGCTGTCCTAATAAATTTATATTTTTTTCTACCTTTGTCCTGTATCCTCACATTGCCTTTTAACTGCAAGCTCTAATAAAGGCTCAGCTCATGCAGGGATTATTTCTGAGCGTGTCGAAACCAGGGGATTCTGACGTTTCTTTTTTTTCCATCTGGCACAATTCTTTGGTTAGGTGAGGAGGATCAAATCTGGGTACACTCTTTGAACATAACAGAAATGATATATCTTTTAAGAAAATCTAATAACCAAATTATATATAAAACTTTGAAAACAAAGACAAAATACTCAACCAAATATGAATAAACAATGTGAATAGCTATTTCATCAGAAAAGATATTCAGATGGCCACTAAATACATTAAAAATGTGCAGTATCACTGGCCATCAGAGAGGCAAGTGAAAATCACATTGAGATTCTATTTACTTTTACTAACGTGGTACTAGGGATATTGTAGCTGATGTTAGATGGATCTTAGCTGAAAGCAGGGAATACCAGAAGAATATCTATCTGTGTTTCATTGATTATGCAAAGGCCTTTGACTGTGTGCATCATAACAAACTGTGGCTGACTCTGAGAAGAATGGCAATCCCAGAACATTTAATCGTGCTAATGTGAAACCTATACTTAG
>NW_006400086.1:2372461-2375615 GCF_000299155.1 Elephantulus edwardii
GGGGTAATCGGAATGGGTGTGTCAGAGGCAGTGCGATTGGCACAGGATAGAGCAGGGTTTAGGGCTGTTGTACATAGGGTCACTATGAGTTGCAAACGACTCCACGGCACATAACAATAACCTGACTAGGGAGTTGTGCTGCCAAACCAGAAGCATGCAATTTGAATCCAACAGCTACTCTGAAGGGACAGATGGGCAGTCTCCTTCAAAGTGATTTCTTTTCTCTGAAAACTCACTGGAGGATCAGCTGTAAGTCAGTTCTAACTCAGAGGCACATAACAACAATAATAATATATTGGCTAGAGTTTTAGTAAGATTGACTAAAAACAAAACAAGAAGTAGAAAGTAGCATACATTAAAGAGACTCTTGGAAACAAAATTCCTGATCCTTTGCAGGTGGAAATGCAAAACGGTACAATTGTTGTGGAAAGGTAGATCCTCAAAAAGTAAAAAAGTAGAATTACCATGTTATCATAATGTAACACGGAGTCTGGACTGACCCATTGCTGACCCTCCAGCAGATTTTCAGAGGCAGTTAATTGCATAGGAGGAGACTGCCCATCTTCTCTTCTGGAGCAGCTGGTGGATTTGAACTGTGAACCTTTCATTAGTAGCACAATCCCTTACCACTAAATCACCAGAGCACTACAGCCAAGCAATTCAATTGCTAGGAAGATACCCAAGGGAATTAAAAGCAGTTATGAGACCAATGTTCATTGGAGCCTTATTAACAATAGGCAAAAGGTGGAAACAATCTAAGATGAATTAAAATATGCAGTATATTCATACAGTAGAATACTACTCAACAAGAGAGAGAAATTAAATCTTGATGCCTTCTGCAACATGGATACAGCTTAAAGACATTTGAGTAAAAGACATCAGTCACAAAAGGGCAAATATTGTATGATTCATTTATCTAAATATACAAGAATAGGCAAATGCGAGTAATCAAGGGAGTATTATTACTTACCTTTAAGTTCAGAGTAATAGATCACATTGATTAAAGTAAAGGTTGCATAGCTGATTTATAATATTGCTGTGGATAAGCTGCACACTGGTAAAAATCTCATTTGATAAAAGTTATGTGATAGATGTACTTATAACAATGGAAAAATTTGTAGCTGCTAAAGCTGCTTGTTGTTATATACTAGCAAGCTGGGACTGACCCATAGCTGACCTTCCTTCAGAGGCAGTTAAATGACACAGGATGAGATTGCCCATCCTTGTCCCACAGAGAAGTTGGTGGATTCACTCTATGTGCCTTCAAGATTGCAGTGCAAGTTCTTGCCACTAGGTCACCAGTGCTCCCTTGTTGCTTCCTGCTTAAAGCTGCTTGTTCTTGTTGTTATTGTTGTTATGTCCCGTTGAGTCACTTGCAACTCATAGTAACCCTATGTACAACTCTAAAACCTGCTTTATACTGTGCCAACCTTATTGTCTCTGTCACACCTACCCTCATTACTCGAGGCACTGAATCAATTCATTTCATCAGGGTGTTCCCCTCCTGAGCTGTCCCTCCACCCTCCCAAGCATGATGTCCCTTTCCAAGGACTGGTCCCTCATTACCATGTGCCCAAAGTATGTCAGATGAGGCTTCAGAATCCTTGCCCCAAGGAGGAGCCTGGTTTCATCCTCTCTAGGCTGAACCTATTTGTTCTCCTGGCAGTACATGGTATATTCAACACTCTTCTCTAGCAGCACACATCATATCATCAATTCCCCTTCTATTATCCTCTGTGATGGTCCAGCTTTCTGACACACAGCAAGTAATTGCAAAGACTATAGCCTGGATGAGGTGCACTTTGGTCTCCAGACGGACATCTTTGTTCTTCAGTACTTTAAAGAGGTCAGTAACAGCAGACTTTCATCTTTTGCAATTCATCTTTTGATTTCCTGGCTGCTGGTGCCAAGAGTGTTGACTGTGGAACCAAGCAAACGGAAGCTGGGAACAATATCAATTTCTTCACCATCTATCATGATGTTGCCAAGTGGCCCAGGAGTGAGAATCTTTGTTTTCTTGATGCTGAGCTTCAATTTGTATTGAAGGCTGCAGTCCTTGACCTTCTACATCAAGCGCTTCAGGTCCTCCTCAGTTTTAGCAAGCAATCATTTATGGGATTTGGTTGCCTGGTTTGGCAATTTAGGGTCCTGGTTTTATGGGGCATCCTAGTATGTTATATCAAGCTTAGTGTTTCTACTTCTGAGAGTCTGAAAGGCTATCAAGTAGTCAACCAAAGCACAAAAAAATAATTCATTTCCATTGGCTGGGAACAAAAAAGGAAGGAAGAGTTAAAAGGAGATGGAAAGTATGGCTAATTGTATCCAAGAACAACTGTCTCCTTTGCCATGAAACCATAACTGGATGGTCCATACTCGTCATTACTGAACATTCTGATCAATGGTTCTATAGATAAGTATTTACCTAAAGCAAGAAACTGTATAAAATTAATTGAAATTTTTATGGAATCCAAAATGTCTAGAGTCATTTAGACTCAAAGAACTCCTACAATTACTACTCTGAGATAATTTTTAAAAAGTAAAAGAAAACTATAGTCTAAATTTTTTAAACCAAACAATATTGTAACTCAGTAAAGACTGTTTTCTTAGAGCATTGTATTATCTTTATCTGTATAGAACCAAACTGACAGCAACTCAAAAATTTAGATTTAAATTTCAGGATGCAGTTAGTTTATGTTAAAAGGAGAGGAACAGTGCAGCAAAAGGATGAGAAACACTGCATAAACGAAAGAATGCAATCAATACAACTGACTTGTAGATGCAGACATTGTTGAATTGGTATATATTCCGCTGTGTACATTAGAGTCAACAACAAAAATAGTAAAATAATTTAAAAAAACTTATATGAATACTAAGAGAAAAATGATCTGAGGAACAAATGCCACGCGGTTTTGGCATCTTCAATGTTACCTAAGAAAATAGGCGGGGAGTTCTATGGACTCTTTAGCTGTCCAGCTTCCCTGCCAGGGAGGCTTCTGTATGCCCCTCTGCGTTCTAATGAGAAACATATACTTGGACCAGGAGGCAGTCGTCAGAACAGAGCAAGGGAACACTGCATGGTTCAAAATTGGGAAGGGCGTGCACCAGGGATGTGTCCTATCTCCATACCTTTTCAACCTATATGCAGAACAGATTA
>NW_006400086.1:2376306-2378495 GCF_000299155.1 Elephantulus edwardii
AATGACTGGGATAATAGGGATGGGAGTGTCAGAGACAGTGCGATTGGCACAGGACAGAGCAGAGTTTAGGGTCGCTATGAGTCGTAGGCGACTCGACAGCACATAACAACAACAACAACAAGAGAAAAATATTTAAGAGTGTTAAATATTACTTTTTCTGTGGATTAAGAGCTCCAGCAAGGGCACAAAATATGAGAGATCAAGTAGCCTGAAATGCTACTAATACAAAAATCCATAGTGTGTTAATAGACATTAAAATGGGCCTTCCAACAAAAAGCACGCATCATGCCATATAATCATTGTGTTATTGCTGTCAAGTTGCAACTACTCAATGCTGACCTTTTACTTGGTTTCTTAGGCTGTAATCCCAGGAAAGAAGAAGCCAGAATGCTCCTTAGAAGTCAGGATGAAGAAGCTTCATTTCACATAATTTGGGCATGTTGCTAGGAGAGGTTATTCTTTGGAAAGGGTTAATGTGCTTGCAAAAGTGTAGAGTTGGCCAAGGAGGGAAAGACCCTCAGCAAGTTGGATTGATTGACACAGCAACGTACTCAACTGTATCAGGGATGATGAGGATGGCACAAGATAAGACAGATTCAGATATGTTATTCCTAGACTTGCATAACTCATACTTACCTTGACTGCACATAGCAATAATTATAGTATGTAGTATAGTATAGTTTCGTTACATAAGACAGTGCAGGAGACTTTGGTGGCTTGATTGGTAGGGTTTTGGTTGTACTGCTATTCCAAAGCTCAAGCCTCTCTGAGAGTCTAAATCCACTAGCTGCTCCAGGGAGAAAGTATGGCAATCTCCTCATATGAAGCTTACAGCCTTGGAATGGCTGTGGAGGGTAATCTATGAGTCAGATTTGATACTATGGAAATGCTATTAGGTTGTTGTTAGGTGCTGCTGAGTCAAGTACAACTCATAACGACCCTATGAATAAAGCATCTGATCCCTGTTCTATCTTGCGCCATCCTCACACTTCCTGACACACAAGAACCCATTGTGGCAGTTACCAAGTCAGTCCACCAGGTTGAGTGTTTTTTCCTTCATTGACCCTCCACCCTTCCCAGTATTATGTCCTTCTACAGAACCCAACTGTGTATCAAAAAAGAATTCATTATGACCAAGTGGGATTCGTAACAGGGATGCAAGGATCGTTCAACATAAGAAAAGCAATTAATATAATTAATCACATTAATAAAGCAAAGAATAAGAACCACATGATCCTATCAACTGATGCACAAAAGGCCCTTCACAAAATCCAACACTCCTGCCTGACTAAAACATACAACAAACTAGGAATAGAAGGGAATGTTCTAAACATAGTGAAAAGTATTTATGTCAAAACAAAAACCTGTATCATTCTCAAAGAAGAAAGACTAAAGACATCCCCCTTTTGAACAGGGACCAGACAAAAATGTCTACCAACACCACTCCTATTAAATATTGTATTGGAAGCACTTGTAGGACAATAAGACAAGAAAAGGAAATAAGGGCATCCAAATCAACAGAGGCAGTAAAACTGTTACTATATGCAGACATGTATGATACCATACACAGAAAATCCCAAAGTTTCAACCAAAAAAACCCTTTTAGACCTAGAAGACTGATAGAGGTGCAGAATACAATAACAATATACAAAAATTAGTGAAATTTGTGCATCCCTAAACATGGTCACCAATCTGTGCCAGGAAATTTAGAAGACACCTAACTGGCCAATTGACTGGAAGAATAATGATCCAAAAGAACATGGAAATTACTGAAAAATATTATTAATATCAGATGCAAGAAAAATCTTGCTGGAGATTATAAAAAATCGGCTACCATAGTACTTTAACAAAGGACTGCCAGAGTTTCAAGCTGGATTTCAAAGGGGCTGTGACACTAGGAATATCATTGCTGCTATCAGATGTATCTTGGCTGAAAGTAGAAAGTACTAGAAGGATGTTTTTGTTTTGTTGCCGATGCAAGGGCTTTTAACTCTGTGGATCATGTCAAATTATGGCTAATAATGAGAAGTTTGGAAATCCTGGAACACTTAACTGTGCTCTTAAAGATACCACTACAAACACTCTAAACTAGCTATAATCAAATAGCCTCGATGAGATGGATCAATTCTGTGAGCGGAGTGGTGGGAATGAGTGTGTTTGAGACAGCGAGGTTGGCACAGGATAGAACG
>NW_006400086.1:2380275-2382334 GCF_000299155.1 Elephantulus edwardii
GGGAAGCTGAACAACATTGTCCTTGAACAAGAGAGGGTAACAGAAGTAATAAAAAAGGAATTAAAACTTTCTTGAAACAAATGACAATGAAAACACAGCTTACCAAAATGTCTGGGAAACAATCAAACCAGTAATCAAAGGTAAATTTATACCAATAAACAATCACATCAAAAGGGAAGAAAAAACAACAGTTGACTCTAACCAAACATCTCCAGCAAGTGGGAAAAGAAGAGCAACCTATCAACTTCTAAAATAAATGAAATTATAAAAATTAGGGCAGAAATAAATTAAACAGAAACTATAAAAACAATTGAAACATCAATAAAACCACAAATTGTTTCTTGGAAGAGGTCGATAAAATCCACAAAATAATAACAAAACTAAACAAAGGAAAAGAAAGAAAAGATACCAATAATCTGAGTAAGAGATGCAAGAGGCAATGTCAAAACAGGATAAAATGAAATTAAAAGGTTAACAATGCAATATTATGTAAAATCTATATTCAAACAAATATGAAAACTTTGAGGAAATAGGTAATTACTTAGAAATTCACAATCTACCCAAACTGACACAGGCTGAAGCAGAACACCTGAATAGACCCATTACAAAAAATAAATTTAACAGGTCATAAAACAACTTTCAATAAAAATGCCCAGCACCAAATTATTTTACTAGTTAATTGTCACCAATTCTAAATAAAGTATTTAATAAAATAAAAAAGATGGCATTCTCCCACACTCATTCTATGAAGAAAACACATTCATGATACCAAGGCAGATAAAGACACCACCAAACAGAAAACTATAGACCAATATCTCTTGTGAACATAGATGCAAAAATCCTCAGTACAATCCTGGCCAATAGAATCCAATAGCACATAAAAACAATAATTCACCATTACCAAGTGGAATTCATAACAGGTATATAAGGATGGTTCAACATAAGAGAAAAATCATCAATCTAATCCATCACATTAACAAAGCAAGGAACAAAAACCATATGATCTTATCAATTGATGAAGAAAAATCCTTCAAAATCCAACACCCTTTTCTGATTAAATCACGGAGCAAAATAGGAATAGAAGGGGATTTCCTCACCATAGTGACAAGTATATGAGCAAAACCAAGAGCTAACATCATTCTCAATGGAGAGAGATTAAGGGCATTTCTTCTGAAAACAAAAACTATGCAAGGATACCCACTATCACCTCTCCTATTCAATATTGTACTGAAAGTCTCAGCAAGAGCAATAAGAGAAGGAAGTTAGACATATCGAAATTGGCAAAGAGGAGGTAAAGCTAGCTCTATAGACAAATGATACGATAGTATACTTAGCAAACTCTAAAGACTCAGCAATAAAACTACTGGATATAGTCAACCAATTCAGCATAGTAGTGGATACAAGATCAGCATAAAAAAACCCAATTGGATTCCTCTACAGTGACAAAGAGAATACAGAAAAATCTATAAGGAAAACAATACCCAGTACAATAGGTAATCACAAGATCAAATACTTGGAAGCAAACCTAACTAAAGACACAAAAGATCTATGCAAAGAAAATTACAAAACATTACTACAAGGAACAAACAGAAACCTGGAGAAATGGTTGAAATTTCTAGGCTAATGGATAGAAAGAATCAGTATCAAGAAAATAACAATTCTACCAATCTACACATTTAATACAATCCCAATATGCAGATGACACAACCCTGCTTGGTGAAACTGAGGAGGACCTGAAGCACTTGCTGCAGAGGGCCAAGGACTGCAACCTCCAATATGGATTCAGGCTCAATGTCAAGAAGACGAAGAGAATCACCACGGGGCCAATTAAAAAAATTAATTAGGGGGGGAGGGGAAGGGGTTTGTGCGGGGAGAAGGGTGCAACAGTGAATGAATGGAATCCCAACATCTCTGTAGATGTTCATTGAAATGAAAAATAAACAACCTAAATTAAAAAAAAAAGATGCTTAACATTCCTGATGTCAAAACAAGTTTAAAATCATACATTAATGTCCAATTTTTAGAGCTTGTAACACTACAATAAAAATAAAGGGCTTAT
>NW_006400086.1:2382709-2383405 GCF_000299155.1 Elephantulus edwardii
CCATTCCTCTCAAGATTTGCCACAATTTATTGTGGTTTGCATAATCAAATGCCTTTGCATAGTCAATGAAGCAAAGATAGACCTATCTCTGGTATCTGTATGCCAAACATTTTCCACATTTTGAATGTCATCAAGAGTCAAGAAAAATTTTGAGTAACTTGATGGACAGATAGGAAGGAAAATTTCAAGGTACTTTTGGTTGTTAGTAGTTTAAAGACCTGAAAGAAAAATAGATGGTCCATACAAATATTCATTGCCAACCTCATTGTTATCAAAGATTTCCACTTCAATGCTGTGTTTTCAGGATGTTAAAAAATGTACATAAAAGACCTTGTTGTGGGAGCTTATAGAGAAAATGTAATCTCCCTTTTCATTGAGTTTACAAATCAGGTAAATGTTAAGATGAAAACCATCCTGTGTTTTAATATAATAAAAGACATAATGTGTCTCATTGCTGAAAAAAATAAGTTATTCATAACCCCCCCCATGAATTTAGCTTACACCTTTGCTCCTTCAATGTAGTCAATGGATCAGAACCAACAACCTGACTTCAGATCTTGTTGGTTCACAGACAATCTTAAGAATCCTAATCAAGGAATTTTTTTTTTCTCTTCGGAGGGGGAAGCGAGCTGGTGGGGAGGGTTGGGAAGGGAGAAAATTGCGGCAATGAATGAATGGAAATCCAAAACCTCTGTA
>NW_006400086.1:2384370-2388011 GCF_000299155.1 Elephantulus edwardii
TCCTACGATAAAAATAATGCCCTAAAATATAATACTTTTAGACTATTCTCTCCCCCGTAGACTTCAATGCCATAAACATATTTCATCCAGTTTTTCTCAGTGACATGATTTTTAAATGGTTCCTTATCTACATAACAAGAAATTTGGTGGCTGGAATACCAGCTTAGTGAACCAAGCGTAAATAATTCATACTGCCCTTTCAAATTCACCCCGCACTCTTTCCGTTGATGTATTGGAGGATGGAGGTAAACCACAATGCAGTTATTATTCTGACATTTCTGGTATAATTATTCCCCAAAAAAATTCACTAATCGGTTCCTCTTCTCAGCTAGATGAATGCTTTATTGCATTTTTATTACAAATGATCAAATTATCTTTTATCTAATGTGATTATTTGGGAGGCTGGACTTGGTGTTCAAGTGAAACCTGTAACTGGACAAGGAGGCTATAGTGTGAACAGAGCAGGGGAACACGGCATGGTTTAAAATTGATAAGGGAGGGAATCAGGATTGTATTTTCTCCATGTAACTATTCAATCTGTTTACTAAGAAAATTATCTGAGAAGCTAAACTTAGTGAAGAGGAGTGTGTCATCAGGACTGGAGGGAGATTTAATAACCTGCATCATGCTTGGAGAAACTGAGGATTTGAAGCACTTGTAGAATATCAAGAAATGCAGCCTTCAGTATATGTTGTTGTTAGCTGTGGAGTCGCTTGTGACTCATAGCGACCCTGTGAACAACAGCCCTATACTCTGCTCTATCCTGTGCCAGTCACAGTGCCTCTGAGACATCCATCCCGATTATCCCAGTCACTGATCAATCCATCTCATTGAGGGCCTTCCTCTCCTGTGCTGTCCCTCCACCCTCCCAAGCATGATGTCCCTCTCCAAGGACCCATCCCTCCTGGCAACATGTCCAAAGTATGTCAGACGAAGCCCCAGAATCCTTCCCTCCAAAGAGCAGCCTGTTTGTTTACCTAGCAGTCCATGGTACCCTCAATACTCTTCTCCAGCAACAACATACTTAATATTTTATTCACCTAATTAGGTAGATTTTGAACATTTTCAAAACATGAATTAATGGAGCAACCCTGAACTTCCTCCCCTCACTCTAAATAATCTCAATCATGTACTGAAGAAACCAAGAAAATATTACATATTTCTAAAAAAAATCTTTGTAGTCTAATTAATATCTTAAGATTTAAAGTGAGAAATCTTAATGCTAAACAGTATTTTAGAGATTTTTTTTTTAACTTCCTAGCTGTTTCTCATGTAGCTAAAACAGCTGTAACCTTGTATTCACGCATACACAAACACACTGATTTCTGAACAAACTTTTTTTTAAATATTGGATTTGGGGATTTTTTTGACATCCAAATCTATTTATGAGAAGGGCTGAGTGAGATCGGGGGCACCACCCCCCCAGTCCAGCCTGTTCTTTGTCGCTGCTTCAGGAATCCTGCGGCCCCATCACGTCCTGCAGATCCTGGGACCTGGGATCGAAGACGACATGCTCAAAAGTGTCATCGGGCCACAAGACCAGTCCCACCGTGGCCGGATCCTGGGCACTCGCCGTCTCGCTGGTGAAGCCGCACTCGGAGAGCGTCTTTTCGTCTTCCAGGAGCTGGTCGTCCTTGTAGAGGAGCTGCTCGTCAGGCGGACGCTGAAGGAAGCCCTCAATGATGCATTTCAGCTCGAAAACGGTGCTCGACTCCTTGGCGTAGGTGAAGATTTTGGACTCGTTGCGCCGAATCACCAGAAACACGTCCATCATGGAGGTCGTCTCTATCGTTCGATACTCTAGCGTGCCCTCGACGCCCCAGCGTGCCCCCCGACGTACCAGCGTGCCCCTGACGCACCTGCGTGCCCTCCGACGCCCCAGCGTGCCCTGCGACACCCCAGCGTGCCCTCGACGACCCTGCGTGTTCTCCATGCTCCCGACTCCAGCGTGCCCAAGTTCCGCATCTTTCCTAGCACAGCGCATGCGCAACCTCGTCTTCTGCAGTAGGATTATTTTAATGTTTTGAAATACACGCATAAGAACGTTTACACACTAATTGTGGCAGTTTTTAGTATTACATTATTTACCAGATCCAGAAGCTGTTGAAACAGGTGGAATGACACGCAGTGTGTCACAATGGGCTCTACTGTGTCAGCAAGTCTGAGCATCTTTTTTTCTAAAAAATCACTGGTGCATTTGAGTTTTTCAAGTCACTCAGTCTTTAGGTTAGTAGTGCAACTCATTAATTACATCACCAGAGTTCTCTGTGATTATCTATGAAAATTCATTGCTCTCCAGTCAGAACTGACTCATAGTTGCCCTTCCAGTGGGTTTTAAGAGGTGTAAAGGACAGAGGAGGGATTGCCCATCTTTCACTGAGCCACTGGTAGATATGAATCATGAAAACAGAATTACCTTTGGACAAGCATAGTTCCATGGACACCATGGGCACCTGAATTCACTGTAGCTATGATTTTAGTGCTGTCATATTGCTACCTTTTTTTTTGGTGATGTTGGAGATTTCTTTGTTCCATCTACTTTTCTTGGCTGAATTCATTTTATTTATGGCTTTCTTATAATTTCCTTTATTGCTGTTGGCTTCATTTTTACTAAGACTTTATGATTTCCTCTTTTCTATTTTTAGGAAATGGCTTTTTTTTAGGTTTAAGTGTAAGTTAAAATTTCATTCTCAATTCTGAAACAGTTCACTTTACCTTAAAATTGCCTTGTCTTCCTCTCCATTTGAAAGACTTCCTAAAACTATTTATTTGCTTTTTTATATTTGTAGTTGTCCCCATTTAGAGACTGATACCTTTCCTTGTTTTCAGTCTTAAAAGTTTATTTTACATTCTGTATTTCTGTCTCTGGATAGGTTTCTTCAGTGTGCTGTCCTATGTATTAATTCCAGGTTGTTGTCTGCCATTGTTGCCTCTTGCTTAGTAGTTTCATATGTTGGTTGTAGTTTTCACAAATTCTCTTAGTTGATGTTTCTCTGTTGTTATCACTGTATCTTGTCTAGTCAGAACCAGTCCATACTTTTAAAAAATGCAGTTAATCACATAGGAGGAGATTGTCCATCTCTCCCCCACCAGCAGCTGGATTCCAAAGGTATGCATTACTTTGTTTGTATTTTTAAATTTTTATTTTGTATTGGTTTACTTAAAAAGTTTGCATACATTGTGTTTCCCATTATTCTTTGTTCACGTTGTTTCATACAGTCATTTCCATTCATGATGTTTTATAAAGTTTATAAAAGTAATCATCATTGGACTTTGCCCACCACTCTGTCTTTTCAGATCGCCACCAGCTCTTACCCATTCCCTTTACTCTCCCCACACATCAAATTGTGCAACTTTGTGATTTCATTCCTACCCATCCTTACTCCCTCCCTCACCTATCAATCTCCATACATGTTTTACTAATTATCCACTGATTGTTTCAATAATAGTATTATTATGTAATATTTGTCCTTATGAGACTTAGTTCACTCACATTCAGAGGACCTGAAATAGTCGAATAGCTAGACCATACAGAGTTCCTATGTTCAGGTTTTTTTTGTTTTGTTTTTTGTTTGTTTTAACGCTCTCCAGTCTCTCCCACGTTATGCAGTACTTTTTTTTCCAAGTTTTTAATTTTTTTT
>NW_006400086.1:2388996-2390260 GCF_000299155.1 Elephantulus edwardii
CTGTGGTGTTGGAGAAGAGCACTGAACATCCCATGGACGGCCAAGAGAACAAACAGAAATGTCCTGGAGAGGGTGCAGCCGGAGCACCTTTTGGAAGTAAGAATGATTAGGCTTCACCTCACATGTTTTGGAAATATTGCTAGGAGGTGTTGTTATTTCTTCCAGAGAGATATGATGTTGGGAAGGTTGGAGAACAAACCTTTCTTTCTTGGGAATGGAAATAAATATGAATCTCTCCTGGTCAGTTGGCCAGGAAACTGTTCCCCAAATTTCCTTGTATAGATTGATGTGCATGTCTAGGGTTTCATCTATCAATTGAAACATGACAATTGGTATCACATCAATTCCTGGGACCTTATTTTTTCCAATGTCTTCATTGCTCCTTGAACTTCTTCTTTAATTGTCATTGGATCTTGGTCATGTGATACTTCCTGAAATGTGTGAGTGTTACGCCATTCTTTTTGGTACAGTGATTCTGTGTATTCCCTTCATCCTATTTTGAAGCTTACTAAATAGTTAAGACAAACAAGCAAGCAAACAAACAAAACCCCAAAACCCCAACCAACTAACCCTGTCTTCCTTCATAGTGAATAGGCAGTTTTGAATTACATGACCTAACCTAATACATATGGTATAGATTAAAGTTAGCAGACTATGAAACGTGTAGTCAATCCATCACTTTGCTGACAAAACAATAACTTGTTTTATAATAAAGAAATAAAGAAACAAAATATGAATTTTCCTACTGAGATTTATCAGTGAGGAATTTAGGTGATGTCATACGAACAAAGAGGTTGCCTATAAAAAAAGCAAAGTTCAGAATGTACCAACTAGAGCCTTCTGAAAGACAAAAATATCAAGAAACAGCAAAGAAAGAGACTAGAAGCTGCATATACTAAGCAATGGAGAAAGAGCATATTATTAAGAAAAATATAAACGGAGGCGAAATTGTTCTTTTTAGCAAAAACAGAAATCTCTGCAAAAGATGCCTTAACTGTACAATAAATTTCAGCTTTAGTTCACATTGTATGGTAGTTTTGAGATTATTTGAATAGCTCCTTCCATTCAGAGAAACTAGTAAAGTCATAGCACATTTTAGAAAAGTTTAACTTTATTTTGCTCTTAAAAAAGCTATATTAAAAGGATAATATTAAAAATATAACCTTGACTTTTAGAAAGTGTATTTTATATTTGGGGTTTTTTAAATTTTTTTAAATTTAGAGTGTTTATTTTTCATTTCAATGAACATCTACAGAGATTTTGG
>NW_006400087.1:0-1573 GCF_000299155.1 Elephantulus edwardii
GACAGCCACCAGATCCCGCAGATCCACCCCATCTTCCCAGGTAATCGGAGACGCCAAAAGCGCGCGACATCCGTTCCGACAGACAGGTCAAAACAGAGGCTAGGCTATGAATGGCTGAAGTCGGGCACCTCACGGGACAGCAAACAGACCTCGCAGACCCAACACATATTCCCAGGAAATCGGAGACACCAAAAGCACACGACATCCGTTCCAGCAGAAAGGTCAAAATAGATGCTCGGCTCTAATTGTCTGAAGTCGGGCACCTCACGGGACAGCCACAAGACACCGCAGACCCACCCCGTCTTCCCAGGTAATCGGAGACACCAAAAGCACACGACATCCGTTCTGGCAGAAAGGTCAAAACAGAGGTTCGGCTCTGACGGGCTGAAGTCAGGCACCTCACGGGACCGCCATCACACCCCACAGACCCACCCCATCTTCCCAGGTAATCGGAAACGCCAAAAGCACACAACATCCGTTCCGGGAGAAAGGCCAGAACAGAGGCCCGGCTCTAACTGGCCGAAGTCGGGCACCTCACGGGAGAGCCAGCAGAACCCGCAGAACCACCCCATCTTCCTGAGTAATCGGAGATGCCAAAAGCACACGACATCCGTTCCGGCAGAAAGGACAAAACAGAGGCCCGGCTCTGACTGGCTGAAGTCGGGCACCTCACGTGACAGCCAACAGACCCCGCAGACCCACCCCATCTTCCCAGGTAATCAGAGACGCCAAAAGCACGCGACATCCGTTCCAGAAGAAAGGTCAAAACAGAGGCTCGGCTCTGACTGGCTGAAGTCGGGCACCTGATGGGAAAGCCACCAGACCCCGCAGATCCACCCCATCTTCCCAGGTAATCGGAGATGCCAAAAACATGCAACAATCCTTTCGGCAGAAAGTTCAAAACAGAGGCACGGCTCTGACTGGCTGAAGTCGGGCACCTCACATGACAACCCCCAGAATCCGCAGACCCACCCCATCTTCCCAGGTAATCAGAGAGGCCAAAAGCACGAGACATCCGTTCCGGCAGAAAGGTCAAAACGAGGCTCGACTCTGACTGGCTGAAGCCGGACACCCCACGGGACAGCCACCAGAGCCCGCAGACCCACCACATCTTCCCAGGTAATCAGAGACGCCAAAAGCACGTGACATCCGTTCAGGCAGAAAGGTCAATACAGAAGCTCAGCTCTGACTGGCTGAAGTCGGGAACCTCACGGGACAGCCACCAGACCCCGCAGACCCACCCCTTCTTCCCAGGAAATCGGAGATGCCAAAAGCACGTGACATCCGTTCCAGCTGAAGGTCAAAAGAGAGGCTCGGCTCTGACTGGCTGAAGTCGGGCACCTCAAGGGACAGCCACAAGACCCCGCAGACCCACCCCATCTTCCCAGGTATTCGGAGACGCCAAAAGCACGCGAGATCCGTTCCGGCAGAAAGGTCAAAACAGAGGCTCGGCTCTGACTGGCTAAAGCCGGGCACCTCACGGGACAGCCACCAGACCCCGCAGGTCCACCCCATCTTCCCAGGTAATCGGAGACGCCAAAAGCACGCGACATCCGTTCCGGCAGAAAGGTCA
>NW_006400087.1:2117-8970 GCF_000299155.1 Elephantulus edwardii
CCGCAGACCCACCCCATCTTCCCAGGTAATCGGAGACGCTAAAAGTACCGACATCCGTTCTGGTAGAAAGGTCAAACAAGAGGCCAAGCTCTGAGTGGCTGAAGTGGGGCGCCTCACGGGACAGCCACCAGACCCCGCAGACCCACCGCATCTTCCCAGGGAATCGGAGACGCCAAAAGCACGCGACATCCGTTCCGGCAGAAAGGTCACAACAGAGGCTCGGCTCTGACTGGCTGAAGTCGGGCACCTCACGGGAGAGCCACCAGATCCCGCAGATCCACCCCATCTTCACAGGTAATCGGAGACGCCAAAAGCACGTGACATCCGTTCCGGCAGAAAGGTCAAAACAGAGGCTCGGCTCTGATGGGCTTAAGTCGGGCAACTTACGGGACAGCCCTCACACCCCACAGACCCACCCCATCTTCCCAGGTAATCGGAGACTCTAAAAGTACCGACATCCGTTCTGGTAGAAAGGTCAAAAGAGAGGCCAAGCTCTGAGTGGCTGAAGTGGGGCACCTCACGGGACAGCCACCAGATCCCGCAGATCCACCCCATCTTCACAGGTATGCATAGACGCAAAAAGCACGCGACATCCGTTTCGGCAGAAAGGTCAAAACAGAGGCTCGGCTCCGACTGGCTGAAGTCGGGCACCTCACATGACAACCCCCAAACCCCACAGACCCACCCGATCTTCCCAGGTAATCAGAGACGTCAAAAGCACGCGACTTCCGTTCGGGTAGAAAGGTCAAAACAGAGGCCAAGCTCTGACTGGCTGAAGACTGGCACCTCACAGGACAGCCACCAGATCCCGCAGATCCACCCCATCTAGAGAGGTAATCGGAGACGCCAAATGCACGCGACATCCGTTCCAGCAGAAAGGTCAAAACAGAGGCTCGGCTCTGACTGGCTGAAGTGGGGCACCACACGGGACAGTCACCAGACCCCAGAGACACACCCTATCTTCCCAGGTAATCGGAGACGCCAAAAGCACGCGACATCCGTTCCGGCAGAAAGGTCAAAACAGAGGCTTGGCTCTGACTGGCTGAAGTCGGGCACCTTGTGGGGCAGCCACCAGACCCCGCAGATCCACTCCATCTTCCCAGGTAATCGGAGACGCCAAAAACACGCGACATCCCTTCCGGCAGAAAGGTCAAAACAGAGGCTCAGCTCTGACTGCCTGACGTCGGGCACCTCACGGGACAGCCACCAGACCCTGCAGACCCACCCTATCTTCCCAGGTAATCAGAGACGCCAAAAGCACGCGACATCCGTTCCGACAGAAACGTCAAAACAGAGGCTCGGCTCTGACTAGCTGAATTCGGGCACCTCACGGGACAGCCAGTAGACCCCGCAGACCCACCCCCTCTTCCCAGGTAATTGGAGACGCCAAAAGCACGCGACATCCGTTCTGGCTGAAAGGTCAAAACAGAGGCTCAGCTCTGACTGGCTGAAGTCGGGCACCTCACGGGACAGCCACCAGACCCCGCAGACCCACCCCATCTTCCCAGGTAATCGGACACGCCAAAAGCACGCGACATCCGTTCCGGCAGAAAGGTCAAAACAGAGGCTCGGCTCTGACTGGCTGAAGTCGGGCACCTCACGGGAGAGCCACCAGACCCCGCAGACCCACCGCTTCTTCCCAGGTAATCAGATACGCTAAAAGCACGCGACATCCGTTCCGGCAGAAAGGTCAAAACAGAGGCTCGGCTCTGACTGGCTGAAGTCGGGCACCTCACAGGAGAGCCACCAGACCCCGCAGACCCACCGCTTCTTCCCAGGTAATCAGATACGCTAAAAGCACGCGACATCCGTTCTGGCAGAAAGGTCAAAACAGAGGCTCGGCTCTGACTGGCTGAAGTCAGGCACCTCACGGGACAGTCACCAGACCCCGCAGTCCCACCCCATCTTCCCAGGTAATCAGAGACACCAAAAGCACGCGACATGCGTTCTGGCAGAAAGGTCAAAACAGAGGCTCAGCTTTGACTGGCTGAAGTCTGTTACCTCATGGGACAGCCACCAGACCCCGCAGACCCACCCCATCTTGCCAGGGAATCGGAGACGCCAAAAGCACGCGACATCCGTTCTGGCAGAAAGGTCAAAAAAGAGGCCCGGCTCTGACTGGCTGAAGTCGGGCACCTCACGGGACAGCCACCAGACCCCGCAGACCCACCCCATCTTCCCAGGTAATCGGAGATGCCAAAAGCACGCGACATCCGTTTCGGCCTAAGGACTTGCCGCCCTCGGGCCAAGAAAACCTATCTACACAGCAATTCTATAGGATGCATCACCTTTGACCGATAAATATTGCAACTAAACTTCAGTGACATTGATCCCAACACAAGGAACTACCATCAGCTGATGTGTTTGAAATCACAGAAGCCATGGAAGCTTCATATATAAGTTATTAGATGGAGGCCTGGTGATATGGAGATAGATGTGAAGGGAGGGGGTAGAAGTGGATGGATATCCTGTGGGATGGTGAAGCAGGAAATAAGTGCGTAAAGGTGCATGTGAGAAAGTCAGGGACAACACTGACACTAAAGTTAACTCTGCAATAAGGGATATACCTTTAACTTGCTGGTCTGTCTAATACTTCTCTAAATTTGAACATTCACCTTGAGACAAACTAGGAAGAAGGATTGGCCATCCACTTCTGAAATAGCAGGCCTCTGAAAACCCTATGTACAACAGAACACATTTAGATAACAGAAAATTATTCTATTAGTAAGCATAATAGATACATTCACTCCTCACCTATTAATAAGGTTAACTCCCAAAGAGCAGACTTTCATGCAAAAATAGATATTGTGAGCAAATGGAAGATAATCATACAAAAGATCCCAATGTGCGGGCTCATCATTATCTAAGTGGTAAACTACAGAAAATTGTGGTCAGACAAGTTGATACACAACTCTTACCCTAACCATTAAAGCCAGTGTTACTCATGGTTAATGTGCTAAATAGTCAAATTGGACTTTCTCTATTGTCATAAGTGTAAAATGTCAGATAAGTAAGACGTAAGTATATCTTATTAGACTAAGGAAGAATATGGAATATTCTTATAGAATATTCTTATTAGAATTTTAATTGCCCCAAATAAAAATTGTTTGAGAATTATTACAGGTGTGAGGTGCCCTAAGTTAACTATGACTCATATTGACTCCATGAACAAGAGATCTGAACCTTGCTCTATCTTGTGCCATTGTCATGATCTCAATTGTCTGAAAATTAGTGAGTTGGTGTTGTTGTATACTGTCAAGTCAGGACTGACCCATAACTGACCTCTGGTGGGTTTTTACAGGCAGTTAATTATGGGAGGAGATTGCTGATCCTCCTGAGGTGCAACTGGTGGATTCAAACTGCAGAATTCAAACTTCATGCCTTTGAGATTGTACCACATTTTCTTGCCATTAGGCCACTACAGCCCCCTCTGCTGAGGTATAAAATGAGAATATTCTCCATCCACTTTTGAGGAGTTAAGGTGTTAATGGAAATGGAGTTGAATTTGATGTTGTTAGGTATTGTCAAGTCAAGTACAACCTACAGCAAATCTATAAACAACAAATCTGAACCTTGTCCTGTTCTGTACCCTCCCCTCCATTTTTTACATACTTGAGCCCATTTCTGCAGTCATTAGGTTGAGACATCTGGTTTAGGGTCTTCCTCTCTTTCGCCCATTCTCCACCTTTTCAAACATGATGGATGTACAGTCAACGTTCTTGGTGCCAGAAGTTAGGAGATCAGGAGACATATGGCACTGAGGACTAAGGTGCTTCTGATTCAGGACATATTTGTGCTTTTGGTAGTCCATGGGATGATCAGTAAAGGCATCAATTATTTTTCTGGCATCAATATTCATTGTCCAGCTTTCAGATGCATAGCAAGTGAAATGAAAGACCATGGTCTGAGTCAACACAGCTTAGTCCTCAAATTGACATTATTGCTCCTCACTAATAAGGAGAGGTCCCTGATTGCAGACTTTCCCACTGCAATATTTCTCCTGATTTCCTGGGTGATGGAATTAAAGATGTTGATTGTGGGTCCAAGTAAGATGAAGTTGTTGACCAAAACTGGAAGTAAGGCTTTAGGAATTGATGTCTTTGAGCTGTGGTGTTTGAGTGCTGAACATCCCATGGACTGCCAAAACAACAAATATGTCTTGGAGAAAGTGAAGCCAGAATGCTCCTTGAAAGCAAAGATGATAAAATTTTGACTCACATACTTTGGGCATGTTGCTAGGACAGGCTATTTCTTAGAGAGGAACATCAGGTTTCAAAAGGTGAAGACTTCTTTGCTGAACAAGAAAAAGACAGCAGGTGGATTGACAAAGTGACTGCTTCAATAAGCTCTAATGTGTCAGGAAGTGTGAAGATGGTATAGGAGAGGGCAGGGTTCAGATCTGTTGTTCATGGGTCACTTTGGGTTGTACTCGACTCTGGACAGTACCTAATAACAACAATGACATCAACTTGAAAACTAAGTTGCATCTTATTCCACCATGGTCTTTTTCAATCCCTTGTTATGCATCTGAGAGATGGACAATAAAAAAGAATAACAAAAGAATTGACACCTTTGAATTGTGGTCTTGGAGAAGAATACTAAATAATACATGGGTAAAAAAACCCAAACCAAACATATATGTCTTTGAGAAAGTGCATCTACAGTGTTCCTTGGAGGAAAAGATGACAAAGCTTGTCTGGCATATTTTGGGCCTGTTGCTAGGATAGACCATTCCTTAGAGACGGGAGTTTGATGACATTGATGTAATATTTTTCTTTTTGTTTTTTTTGCTTTTGGAGTAAAAGATTACCCTTTATTCGGTTATTAATATTCAGAAACATAATTTAGTCATGTTCATGTAAAGAAATGCAAAGAAAATATATGTTATAATCTTATTTGTCAAATTATCCACACCATTTATAGTCTTTGCATCTATCTGATTGATGTACTGCATGAAAACAAATATCTAGTTTCTATATGTCTGATATATTTAAAACAAAACAAGAAAATGCATATTCACTTGTTTTCTTTTTTTTATTACTAATTCATTTACTTACTAGCATAATCACTAATATAAATTATCGATTCATGCAATCCATATAATAAGCCAAAGAAATCACTTTTTCTCTCCTCACCATGTAGGTACCAATGCATCTTACATGAGCATCATGCTGTACACCATCAAAGTGAGCTTTGATTCTTAACTAACCACCTGTACTAAACTTTCAGTCAGTTCAAGGTCAACTTTATTCCAGAAGTTACATGTAGGGTTTAATCTTGATGTCTTTAATATTTAAAAGGAAATGTTGTTGTTCTGTGGTGTCAAGTCATCTGTGACTTATAGCAACCCATGTGAAAAGGAAATACAGAGTATAAATTCAGTATTATTGGTTGCATAGTCCTAACACCGATCACAGTTTCTGTTATGTAGTGTGCACACTAAGTGAATGGATGGAAAGAGTAAAAAGATGATGAAATTGAGTCAAATGAACCATGTGCCTGTTGTTTTCATAACCTCAGGCTCTTTACTAGCAAGTTCAGGAGCCTCTATCAAGACCAGTTTTTCTTTTTTTTGTTTTAAAAACAGCTCATCTCAGTCACAAAAGGACAAATACTGCATGGTGCCACTGCTGTAGAATAGGACTGATATCAGGGTTGGGGTAAGACTGAGAAAAACTGGATAAATTATGCATACTGCATTGAAACAGATGAGGGAGAGAACCATTTATAAGTGATATATGATAGGGTATTATGGTTATCACAAGAGTCCAGAATTAAGGTTGCATAGTGGAGTGTACTCAGGGTGGAAGGGGGATTGCGGGGGAATTGTATACCAATGAAAGATTTTTTTTTTTACTTTTCAAAGAGAGGAGCAAATTTCAGGGGGAGGGGTGGTAAGGGAGAATATGCAACAGTGAATGAATGGAAATCCAAAATCTCTGTAAATGTTCATTAAAATTAATAAAATAAAATTTTAAAAAAACACTCCTTCCTTTTATTTAACAAAATACAAGTGCAAGTTATGTATGTATAAAATAACTTTAAAAAAATAAATCACCACAAATAATTCCATCAAAAATATCCACTGTCAACATTTTTATGAACCATTTTACATCTATGTGCAGTTATAGGAAGCTCTGGTGGCCTAGTGACAAGAAGCTGTGCTGCAACTTCCGTGGTGCATAGTTCAAAACCACCAGCTGCTCTGCTGGAGAAGAATGGTCAGTCTTCTTACATGTGATTATCTGCTTCTAAAAACCTGGAGAGGGTAGGTTATAGGTTGATTCCAACTCTACAGTACAAAGCACAGCAACAATATGTGCTGTTATATGTATCCATAATTTATATAGCAATTCTGATGGCGTACTACCTAACATATTGGGCTATACTACCAAAAAAGGTCAACAGTTCAAAAATGGCAATTCTCCTCTGATAAGGAAAAGACAGCAGTGAATGTAGTAGTTTGTATTTAGAGAAAGAGAGAGAAAGAGAAAGGGATCTCTTGTGCCCTAAAGGTAAGAATCTGTGCTGCAATCCCAAAGGCATGCAGTTCAAATCCACTATCTCCTCCACAGGACAAGGATGGGCATTTTCTGAATGCCTCTGAAAATCAACTAGAGGGTCATTTATGAGTCGACTCTCACTCGATGGTACACAACAGCAACAGAGAGCTCTGATGACCTTGTCAGTAAGGAGTTGCCCTGCCAATCCAAAGGCAAAGGGTTTGAATCCACTAGCTGCTTCTAAAGATAAAGATGAACAATCTCTTGCCGTGCAATTTTCAGTGTCTGTAAACCTACTGGGTGTCAGCATTGGGTCCATTCTCAAAGATAATGAGTGAATGAATATATAT
>NW_006400087.1:12605-37408 GCF_000299155.1 Elephantulus edwardii
ATATAATCAGCCCACTATAGTTCCAGCCTTTGGTGGTTTGTGTCCACTCAGCAAGAAGAAAGACCTATTGATTTGTTTCTGACAAACCAACACTGAAAGTTCTATGAAGCATAGCTCTACTATGAAACACAAGGATTGTCAGGAATTCAAATTAACTCAACAGCAAATATATAGTTAAAAAGAAAATATGAGAGAGAGTTGTTGTTGGTATGTGCCATTGAGTCACCTGCAACTCATAGTGACCCTATGTACAACAGCCCTAAACCCTGCTCTATCCTGTGCCGATCTTATTGTCTCTGATATTCCTACCCCATTTCCCCAGTCACTGAATCAATCCATCTCATCAAGGGTCTTCCTCCCTTGCACTGTTTCTCCACTAGATAGATAGATAGATGATAGATAGATGCTAGATAGATAGATAATAGATAGATGATAGATAGATAGATAGATGGATAGATAGATAGATAGATAGATAGATAGATAGATAGATAGATAGATAGATAGATGATAGATAGATAGGCTGGGATAGAAAGTTATGCTACCTACCAAGCCAAAGGTGGATGATTTTAATCTGCGGCCCTCAGGCCTGGTTTTAATTGTTTTTGGTCAAACATTCTTCTAAGTGGTATAGCACTGGTCTGTCCATTTTCTGTACAGAGGTAACTTCTGGTTTCTGTGATACTAAATACTGTGACATTGATATGTCAAACACAATAATGGTTACCAGTAGTGGACAGTGTTTGGTGGAGCTCCTCAATTAAAGTAAGCTTGGAAGCAGGAGTGTCAACCACTTCTGAAATATCTTGCCTCCAGGAACTCTATGAATGTGCAGAAATGATGAAAGCTATACAAGTGTTTAGGTCTTTCATTCATAGAGTTACTATGAGTCATCTATGGCTCGACAACACTTAACAACAATAACATAGGGCATCTGATAGCCTAGTGGCAAAAAGCTGCACTGCAAGCCTGAAGGCAAGTGGTTCAAATCCACCACCTGCTCCAGGTAGAAAGATGGACAATCTCCTTTCATGGGATTTACTGCCTCTGAAAACTGGCCGGAGTGTCAACTATGGGTTGGTTCTGACTTGATGGTAAACAACAACATCAAACTATGTCTAATCGATATATCACAAATATAATTCAATATTGCATAAATAAGATCATACCTTTTGAAGTTATTAGAAAGTCTAACGGATATCAAAGAAACTAAACCTCCCCTCACAAAAACAAAAAAAAAGAAAGAAAAAACCAACAACCCTCCTCAAACACAAGATCATCATCATATGTCAAAACCAACTCAAACTCTGGCACGTTTTCGGAGGCTGTCAGTTGCATGCAGTAAGACTGACCACTTTTCTCCCTTGAAAAAGTTAATGAGTTATTAGTGTCCTAGAGGTACAGGGTCATTGTGCAGCTCTCTGAGGACTAGGCCACCAGGACTGGAGGAAATTATGTCCATAGAAATGCTCTTCATTCTCTTTTCTGTTTTCAGTTTCCTTCTTTTCTTTCTTTATTTGAGAGTAAGTGGAAAAGAAATGTGTGTGTGTGTGTGACTTTGGTGGGGTCTGTAGTGGGAAGGGAATCTGTTATGCCTCTACTAAGTAGATGGCTGCATTTTTTTTAAGTCCCATGGATGTAGTAGAAAAAGGGAAGAAGGAGAAGTGGGAGCTGATGGGTGTAAGTGTAGTAAAGGAAATGCAAATTGCTCAAGGCTCAATTTTCAGTCAAATGATTGCTGAGAGATTTCTGGGTGACAAGTTTAGGCAAATAGAAACTGGAAACATTTTTTACATGTAAACAGGCTAGACGGGGCCACTTGCTCTGATCCCCTGGACATCATACTGAAGCCCTTGGCTGGAGCAGTCTTCTCCCCTGAGGGTGTGCTGCTCTCAGTCTATCCTCCCAGAGGGACTCAGCAGTTAGATCATTGCCTCCTAGGCCACCAGCCTGTCAGATGACAATGGACCTGAAGACAAAAGGCTTTTGTGAACTGGTTGGCACCATCTGTGAGATACTCTTCACAGCTGCTGTCCACCTTCTATTTTTTTGTCCTCCTTAGAAAGTAGGGGGAAAGGGTCCTTCAGATGGTTATCATCAAACCAAACAAAGGGTCTTTACTTTCAGGTAGTAACACAACAATTCACACCCTGAAGTGACAGGCTAAGTCTTCAGAATCCCAAGTGTACACATGGAATCCAGGGCCTAGTTGATATGATATGGGCAGCAGCTCAACTTTCACCGGCAGGAAGAATTTACATTTGCTGTTGCATCTTGTTATGCCACATGGCTTCCTGAAGGCTGCTATTTACAAAGGAGACGCTGAGCATCGCTTTGGATGAAGAAGAAAAGTGGGAAATGCACTCACTGTGCATTTTGGCTCTTTTGTCAGGTTCTGAGAAAACATTCATGCATCCTACTAGTCCAAATGGCCAATAATTATTTGTTTTGTTTTGTGTTATTTGTTTAGGTTGTGTGTGTGTTTTCCCCCTTTTGGATTGTTCTCTTATACAAGTTTCATCATCACACAACATGATAAACACCAGAACTATATCACTCATCAGAAAGTACAGAGCTGTGCCTCGAGTTTAGGATGATAGGACACATTTTTAGCATGATGGTCACAACTGTGTCTTACACAAAAAAATTAATTTTTTTCCCCAAAAGTCTGTAGTGGAAAAAAACTTTATTACCTTCTCTACAATTTTTTTCCCCAAAAGTCTTTAGTGGAAAATCTTTATTACCTTCTCTACAACCTTTACAGTCAGAAGAATCATTTGTTCAGCACTGAAAACAGTCTCCATATTGTTCTGGGGCAGAACCTCTCTGCTCTCCAAGCCAAACAAATTTAATCTGTTAATTGTTTTTCTTTTTTAAAAAAATTGAAGGTTTTTTTGTTACTTTTTTTAAAAGAACTTCTTATTTAATTATTTGTGAACAGCTTTTAGTTCAGTTAACTCCCACCTATACTTCTGCTTAAACAATTAGTTTACTTTTTCTTCATTTATAATTTATTTACTTAGTAGATATTAGTAGCTACATTACCACAAAGAATTCATTTCCTTACTGTTGCTTGCTTTTGTCATTTATTGTCCCCTGTTTTAAAAAAGACACTGCCCTTCCCCTTAGAATGGCTGTGTTTCACAGTCCCTCACAGCCCAGCCAGCCCACCAGCCCTGAAATGCCCATGTCTTCTGTGGACATCTACCCCTGACCTTATCTCCCTTCACTGAGTGCAGTCACTTCACTCAACTCTGAGCACTTGGAATCTTTAACACAACGTATTCATTAGATGTGCATCCAGGGACATCACATGCTCTTTGGGGCTGCTCTCTTGGGCTGCTCTCTTGGCCTTTGTGTTATTTTTCTGTTGGTTGGTTGGTTGGTTGGTTTGTTGGTTGGTTAGTTGGTTAGTTAGTTTAATGATATTTCACTCAAGTCAAGAGTTCTTCTTCCAGTTAAAAGGTGTTGGGAGTTTGTTTGTTTTCTTTTTTACCTCTACTTTCCCTGAGTTCACATGCCTTATTTTCTATTGGTTTGCACACTTCTGAACAGAAACCATTTCCCACATTCCTTGTAATCCTCTCTTGTTCCTATGACTATTCTCTGTTCTCTATGATTTGAGCTGCATGGTAGAAGTCAGAGTTTGCCTAAGTGGATTTGAATTGTAGTCCTATAAACTAGGTTTCTACTCATCCTCACCTTACTCTGTATCAGCTCCAAATTCACGATGATTTCCATTCCACCTCACCTAGGTCATTGATAAAGATGTCAAACAATACTGGGCCCAAGGCCAACCACTGAAGAACACCTGTCATGTTACTCTGGGTATCACTGATCCATGGATAATAATGGCTACAAAGCTCCTGTCAGCAGCTCTGAGAAACTGGTGAACCATTTTCACTCAGAAGCTGGGGTACCTGTCTGCAAATAACCGCCTGTTCAGAGATGTTTCGGAACATGTACACACACACACAATTACATTGTTTAAATAGCCATTAGGATTAACAGACTTATTTTATCTGTAAGAGAAAAAAAGACAATTTATTATTACATAAAGAAGTATTGTTGAATAATTCAATTTTTGTTTTCTAAAATTCATTTTATAATTGATTTTCAAGGATAGTTACAAAATTGATAAATTTCACTAGTTAAGTCTTTTAATTTCTATTAATATACTTTTTTTCTTATTTGATATAGTTTTCATTTAGCTACTTATAACAACAAAGTTTCTAATTCAGTGACATATTTTTAAACTGTAATGCCTACCTTAAAAAGAAACTAGACACATGGAGTACAAGGTTGAACTGAAGGCAGCACCTGTTGCTGTTAGTTGCCATTTGGTTAGCTGTGACTCACAGCTGACAAACTTGTACAGTCCAGAGCTGTCTTCACCATCACTGGCATATTAGAGTTCCTGGACAACATTTTACCCCAATGCATTGGGTTTTTTTATTATTTCATTTTCAGAAGCAAATCACGGGGTATTTCTTCCTAGTCTGTCTTAGTTTCGAACTCGATGTTGTTGTTGTTGTTATGTGCCATTGATAGAGACCCTATGTACAATAGCCCTAAAACCTGCTCTATCTTGTGCCAATCGCATTGCCTCTGACACACCCGTCCCAATTACCCCAGCCACTGAATCAATCCATCTCCTAGAGGTTCTTTGCCTCCTACGCTGTCCCTCCACCCTCCTAAGCATGATGTCCCTCTCCAAGGACCGGTCCCTCCTTAAAACATGTCCAAAGGATGTTAGATGAAGCCTCAGAATCCTTGCCTCCAAGGAGCAACCTGGTACCATTCAGGAAGACCCTCTCCAGGATGAATCTGTTTTCTTAGCATTCCATGGTACACTCAACACTCTTCTTCAGCACCACAGCTCAAAGGCATCAATTCTCCTTCTATCCTCCCTTGTCGTTGTCCGATAAGTGATTGCAAAGGCCATGGTCTGCATCAGGTGCACCTTAGTCTCCAGAGTGACACCATTGCTCTTCAGTACTTTGGAGAGGTCCCTAACAACAGACTCGCCCATCGCAATACATCTTTTCATTTCTTCGCTGCTGGTGCAAAGAGTGTTGATTGTGGAGCCAAGCAAACTAAAGCTGTGAACAATCTCAATCTCTTCACCAGCCATCCTGATGCTGCCAATTGGTCCAGTGGTGAGAATCTTTGTCTTCTTGATATTGAGCCTCAATCCATATTGAAAGCTGCAGTTCTTGACCCTCTGCAGCAAGCGTTTCATCTCCTCCACACTTTCAGCAAGCAGAGTTGTGTCATCTGCATAAAGCAGATTGTTGATGGATCTTCTACCAATCCTGATGTCACACTTCTCATAGACCCCAGCCTCCTGGATAATCTGCTCTGTATACAGGTTGAAAAGGTATGGAGATAGGACACATTCCCGGCATACACCCTTCCTAATTTTGAACCATGCAATGTTCCCTTGCTCTGTTCTGATGACTGCCTCTTGGTCCAAGTATAGGTTTGACATTAGCACAATCAAGTATTCTGGGATATCCATTCTTCTCAGAGACAGCCAAGTTTGTTATGATCCACACAGTCAAACATCTTTGCATAGTCAATGAAACACAGGTAGACATTTCTCTGGTACTACCTTGCTTTCAGCCAAGATCCATCTAATATTAGCTACAATGTTCCTAGTACCACGACCCCTTCTAAACTGAGCCTGGACTTCTGGCAGTTCTCTGCTGATGTGTGGTTCCAACCTTTTTTGGATAATCTTTGGTAGAATCTTGGTTGCATGTGAAATTAATAATATTGTTCTATAGTTTCCACACTCTGTTGGGTCACCCTTCTTTGGGATGGGAACAAATATAGATCTCTTCCAGTCAGTGGGCCAAGTGGTTGTTCTCCAGATTTCTTGGCACAACTTGGTGAGCACATCTAGGGCAGCATCTGTTAGCTGAAATATATCAATTGGTATACCATCTATGCCTGGGACCTTAGTTTTTGCTGTTTGCTTCAAAGCAACTTGAACTTCTTCCTTCATCACCATAGGCTCTTGGCTCATATGTTATTTCATGAAATTTTTCTGTGTCTGCCAATTCCTTTCGATACAGTGACTCAGTATATTCTTTCCATCTTCTTTAAATACTTCATGGATCATTTCATATTCTGCCTAAAGCATCCTTGATTATAGCAACTCGAGGTTTGATTTTATTCTTCAGTTACTAGAGCTTAAGAAATCTGAATGAGGTCAGCCCTTTTGATTTTCTGACTCCAGCTCCTTGCACATTTCATTGTAATATTTTGCTTTATCATCCCGTGCTGCCTTTTGGAATCTTCTATTCTGCTCTTTAGTATCCTGAATCCTTCCTTCTGCTTTCGCTGTTCTGCACTCCTGTGCAATATTCAGAGTTTCTTATGACATCCATTTTGGTCTTTTTTTTTCTCTTCTGTCTTTGTAATAACTGCTTGCACTCTTCCTGAATGCTACCTTTGACATCCTTCCACAACTCATTTGGTCTTCACTTGTTTGTGTTAAAGGCCTCAAACTTGTTCCTGAAATAGTTCTGAAATTCAGGTGGGATGACCTCAAAGACATATTTTGGTTCTCATGGATTCGGTTTAATTTTCCTCATCTTCAGCTTGAATTTGCATATATGAGTAGTTGGTGGTCTTTTCCACAATCAGCTCCTGGCCTAGCTTTCACAGTTGATATTGAGCTTCTCCAGCAGTTCTTTCCATAGATGAAATCAATCTGATCCTATGCATACCATCAGGTGAAATCAGTGTTATAACCTGCATTTATATTTCTTATAAAATGTATTTGCAATGAATAAGTCATTGATTGTGAAAAATTCTGTCTCCAGTTTCATTTCTGTCACCAAGTCCATGTTTTCCAACTACTGATTCTTCTCTGTTCCCAACTTTTGCTTTCCAGTCACCCATTATTATCAATGCATCTTGGTTGCATGTTCGATAGATCTCCAACTGTAAAAGTTGGTAGAAACCACCTATTTCCTCTTCTTTGGCTCTAGTTGTTGGTGCATATATCTGAATGATAGTATTCACTGGACTTCCTTGTCCGCATATGGATATCATCCTATTACTCATAATATTGTACTTCAAGACAGATCTAGAAATGACTTCTTTTTAACTATGAAAGCAACCACATTTTTTCCTCACCTTTTCATCTCTTGAGTAATATATATGATTATCTGACTCAAAATGCCACATATTGGTCCATCTCATATCACCAATGCCTGGTATGTCAATATTTATGCATTCCATTTCTTTCTTAACAATATCTAATTTTCCTCCATTCATGATTTTCACATTCCATGTTCCAATCACTAGTGTCTGCTTACAACTGTTCCTCTTCCTTTGTATTTCCATACTTGACATCTCTACCTCAATTGCCCTTTCTGTTAGTCTACGTGTGTTCTGTTGTGTTGTTGTTGTTGTTATGTGCCATTGAGTCGCTTGCGACTCACAGCAACCCCATGTACAACAGCCCTAAACTCCGCTCTGTCCTGTGCCAATCGCACTGTCTCTGACACTCCCATCCCAATTATCCCAGTCATTGAATCAATCCACCTCATAGAGGCCCTTCCTCTCCTGCACTGTCCCTCTACCCTCCCAAGAATGATGTCCCTCTCCAAGGACCTGTCTCTCCTCACAACATGTCCAAAGTATGTTAGATGGAGCCTCAAAATCCTTGCCTGCAAGGAGCCACCCGGTTTAACCCTTTCCAGGACAAATCTGTTTGTTTTCCTAGCAGTCCGTGGTATTCTCAAATACTCTTCTCCAGCACCACAGCTCAAAGGCATCAATTCTCCTTCTATCCTCCTTGGTCATTGCCCAACTCTCTGATGCATAACAAGTGATTGTGAAGACCATGGCCTGTATCAGACGCACCTTAGTCTCCAGAGAGACACCATTGCTCTTCAGCATTTTGGAGATGTCCCTAACAGCAGACTTTCCCATGGCAATGTGCCTTCTAATTTCCTGGCTGCTGGTGCCAAGACTGTTGACTGTGGAGCCAAACAAACTGAAGCTGTGTACAATCTCAATCTCTTCACCATCCATCCTGATGCTGCCAATTGGTCCAGTGGTGGGAATCTTTGTCTTCTTGACATTGAGCCTCAATCCATATTGTAGGCTGCAGTCCTTGACACTCTGCAGCAGGCATTTCAGGTCCTCTTCAGTTTCAGCAAGCCGGGTTGTGTCATCCGCATAATGCAAGTTGTTGATAAATTGTCCGCCAATCTTGACCCCACATTTCTCCTCATAGAGCCCAGCCTCCCAGATAATCTGTTCTGCATATAGGTTGAAAAGGTATGGAGATAGGATGCATCCCTGGCATACGCCCTTACTAATTTTGAACTGTGCAGTGTTCCCTTGCTCTGTTCTGACGACTGCCTCCTGGTCCAAGTATAAGTTTCACGTAAGAACGATCAAGTGTTCTGGGATTCCCATTCTTCTCAGAGTCAGCCATAGTTTGTTATGATCTACACAGTCAAATGCCTTTGCATAGTCAATGAAACACAGATAGACATTCCTCTGGTATTCCCTGCTTTCAGCCAAGATCCTTCTAACATCAGCTACAATGTTCCTAGTACCACGACCCCTTCTAAACCCGCCTGGACTACTCTGTTGATGTGCTGTTCCAGTCGTTTTTGGATAATCCTCAGTAAAATCTTGCTTGCATGTGAAATCAGTGAGATTGTTCTGTAGTTTCCACATTCTGTTGGGTCACCCTTCTTTGGGATAGGAACAAATATCGATCTCTTCCAGTCAGTTGGCCAAGTGGTTGTTCTCCAGATTTCTTGGCACAACTTGGTGAGCACATCCAGGGCAGCATCTGTTAACTGAAATATGTCAATTGGTATACCATCTATTCCTGGAGCCTTATTTTTTGCCATTTCCTTCAAAGCAGCCTGAACTTCTTCTTTCATCCCCATAGGCTCTTGCTCATATGTTGTTTCATGAAATTCTTCTGTGTTCTGTTGTACATAGGATTTTCAGTTTCAGAACTGGATGGCCAATCCTTCTTCCTAGTCTGTCTTAATCTGAATGTTCAGATTTAGAGAACTATCTGACAGATAAACGTTTTACAGAAAAGGGAAAGATATATCCCTTATTGTGGAATTCACCATTAGTTACAGTGTTGGAACTTGATAGCCTTTAAAATAATCTTTAAAAAAATAATCTTTAATTTTAATTTTATTTTGTGCTTGGACCTTAGATTATCACTTGGCAAGTAAATTGCCAAGTGGTTCCTGACACTCCACTCCTGCACAGATCACATAGGGTAGAGTGCAGTAATTCTTGTTTGAAAAGCTCAGTCACTGTTCCTTCCTTCCTTCAGTTAACTACTCCTAGTTCTGATCAGTAGACCTATTGTTATACTTGAGGTCACACATCGTTACCACCTATGTAAAATTATCTGTGAGATTGAACTGAAGAGTATGAGTTCCAGACCAAATGTAGTATGCCCTGATTGTGTGAGTGTGAATAACTGTTTAACTTCTGTGTGCACCAGTTTCTTCATGGAAGACAATAGTTACTTCACAGAGAGGCTTTGAAGATTTTAAGTAAGTAATATTTTTTAAATGCTTAGAGGTGGAGTTTTGTTTGTTTGTTTGTTGCTGTTCCTCCCTTCCCAGTTTGGAGGCTGATGTGTGAAGCCATTGGATTCTAGAAGGTGGGTTCTCTTGTTTTGGTTGAGGATCAAGTCTGGAATTTTTTTTTTCCATTTCATTCATAATCATGTGTGAGCTGATTGGAATTGCTAGATTTAGCTAACAAAGAGCTGTGAGCTGGAAGTCTCTTGTTTAGAGTATCAGGACTTGGTGTGTGGGCCTTTGTATTTAAAGTCAATTGGACCCTCGGACTTTTGGCCCTCACGCCTGGTGTTAATTGTGTTTAGAATGAACATTCTTCTAAGTGGTACAGCTTGAGTCTGTCAATTTGCTGTACTAAGGTAACTTGGAGTTGCTGTGACCCTGAACACTGTGCCATTGGTGTGTCAAATATCATAATAGTTACCTAAGGTGGACAATGTTTGGTGGAGCTTCCAGATTAAAACAGGCTTGAAACCAGAAGTAGCATCCACTAGCTAAACAGCATGCCTTTGGAAACTCTATGAACTTAGAGAAATGACAATAGCTATAAAACAGAATTCAGGTCTTTTGTTTATAGAATCACTTATATAGATTCAATGACACTTAACAACAATAACAACAGACTATTTTTCTGTCCCAAAGTAAGTATTCAGCTTCTAGGCTGGCATTGCTAAAGAATGCTTCCATAAAATCATGAGAAACACCAGGCAAACATTAAAGAACATGTGACAAAAACTTATGGTTCAAAATGAAGAAAAGTGTGTGTCAAGGATGTATTCTTTCTCCATATTTATTCAACCTGTATGCTTAGCAAATCATTTGAGAAAGTGGACTTAATAGTGAAATCTGTAGCATCAGGTTAGGAGGAAAATTAATCAAAAACCTGTATCATGCAGATGACACAACTTGACTTGCTGAAAGTAAAGAGGACCTAAAATACTTACTGCAAAAGATCAAGGACTACAACCTTTAATATGGATTATATCTCAACATTAAGAAAAAAATGTTTATCATTGGGCCAATAGGTAACCCCATGATAGATTCAAGGTGTCAATAATTTTGTCTTGCTTACATCCACAAGCAACCCTCTTACTACCTGCAGCAAAGAAATAAAAAGATTCATGATATTGGAAAAGTCTACTGTCAATCATTTTCCCAAGCTGTTAAGAAGCAGTGAACTCAATTTATGACTAATAAGCGCCTGTTCCAATGCTATGATTTTCATACAATTCATGGAATTTTTCCTCTGTCTTTTCAATTGTTGATTGGAAAATGAGTAAGAATGACAGAAGAAAAACTGATGCCTTTAAGCTTTGGTGTTGGAGTATCCCATGATATCTGAATATCTCATGGACAGTCAATATAGATTACATCTTCACATCAAGAATACAGTGTATACAAACTTTGTAAGCAAATCAGTATAAAATAAAAATTTTACTAAAAAAAGAATGCAAAAATTCTCACCACAGTTGCAACTGATAGATAACATTATGGTAGTTGGAGAAAAGATTGAAATTGTCAACAATTTCATTTTACCTAGATCCATAATCAATACCCATGGTAGCAGCAATCAAGAAATCAAAAAGTCAGAGAGAACCAAGATGATTATGGAAGCAGAAACAACAGAAGGAGCTGCAGGAACAGCAAGCCACATAAAAACGGACCACCAAAGCCCTCTAGAGTCCTCTATTTATTGCTAATTGAGCAATTAAATAGTTGATGACTGGTTTTCAATATGGATCGAGGCTCACCATCAAGAGATCAAACATTCCCAAAGAAGAATGGGTGAGTCCCATGGCTCCCAGCCCCCCACTGCTGAGCCCACGCTGCGACCACAGCTCCATGAGGCTCCTGTGGCCAGAACCCAGGGATACCCTCACATGGGATAGACAGCAGGCACTGGGCCCTGAGGCTGTTGCTGTGGAAACTCCACACTGCCACAAAATAGACTTGGTCCGGAAAGAATTCTTGGAACCAAGATGGTGGTGGCAGGAGACACGGTGTCATGAGCAGGAGGCCTGGCGAGCTACATTTAAGCAGGCCACACAACAAGCAGTTGACTGCTGGTCATCAGTGTAGACTGGAACTCAACATCAGGAGGATGGGGATTCTCAGGGGAACATGGATGTGTCCCACTTCCTCCCTCTGCCTGCTACTGAGCCCACGCTGCTGTGACCCCATGGGGCCACGGGTCCCCTAGCTTAGACCAGGCAGGCAATGAGCACTGGGCCCCGTGGCTGGTGATGTGGAGGCCCTGAGCAGCCCGCGATCCAAGAGCCCCCAGCGCTTGGGCAGGTGAGGGGGAGGAGGTTGGGAGTGGCTATGGCAGCAGCGGTGTTGTGAAGCCTCAGGAGGTGAGGATCTTAATAAGGGAAAGCATCTCATTGTCAATGAAGATTTCCTTGGACAGGCCAGAGAAAAAGATTATCAACACAACGGATTGATAAGGGTCACTATGAGTTGTTTATGACTCAACAACTCTTAACAAGAGCAATGTATCAGAGATGGTAGATATCTTCAATATATCACATCTTTTGATAGCTTAACTACTGCTGCCAAGAACTGTTTAGACAGACTTAGGGAGAGTCTGTTCACCACTCTCAAATCCCCTTCTCCATTTATAGAGGTGAAGGGCAGTGATATCTACTTCAAATTGCAGTCTGCACACTTGGTGGAGGGGAGGGGGTTAATAGTGGCAGCACCAGAATTGGGGGCACTGCCCTCAGTCATGGTCTTCAGTGAGCATAGGGTCCAGACCTCAGGGAGGTAACGGTATGCCACCAGCCCCCAGAGTGTATCACCTGGCCCTCAGGGTGTGCCATTCAGTCCCTAGGGTGAGCCAACTAGCCCTTGGGGTGAGCTGTTTGGTTCTCAAGGTGAGTTGTTCAGTCCCTGGGGTGAGCCACTTGGCACTCAGGGTGAGCTGTCTGGCCTTCAGGTTGAACAGTTCATCACTCAGGGTGAGCTGTTCAGTCCATGGGGTGAGTCATTCTGCCTTCAGGATTTGCCGTCTGACCCCTAGGAAGAATCTTCAGGTCTCTGAGTAAAACTGTCTAGGGTATACAGTGAATTTTATCTAGGCCACTTTCTTCCACCTTCTCCCCAGTACACCTGTAAGTAACACCTCCAAAGTCCTTTTATTTGTAACACAATTTTGTTCTCTCTAGGTTTGCTCCTTAACACTGAGTTTTACTCCAGACCTGAACCCCAAACCCAGTTCCAGAGACAAAAGGGAAAGATAACTGCCCGCTAAGGAAGTGAAGGAGGATGGAGCCTCAGGGTTCAGCCACCTATCCCCACTGGACCCACCTTGGCTAACACTTTGCAGTCCAGAGGGCAGTCAATGTCAGGAAAATATCTTCTAACAGAACAAGAAGGCATGCAGCTTCAACTCAGGATCACCAGTAAGGTGTTAAAATGGGCTCCTCTTTCCCCTTTCCCCTTAACATCAATGCCCTTGTTCACCATGAAGAAACCAGAGAGTCTGCACCTCATTCCCAAATGAAAAACCCACAAGTGAATATAATAATATCTTTAAAAAATTAATCACCATTGGACTATGCTTACCAATGTCCTGTCTCTTCTGGTCCCCACTGGATCATTCTCATTTCCTTCACCTACTCCTTCCATCCACCAAATTGTGCAGCCCTGAAATTTCATCCCTACCAATCTTCACCCTTCTGCTCCCAACCCTCACCCCCTTGATTCCCCATACATGTTTTTCACAATAAATAAAATTTAAATAAAACAAAAATATTGGGAAATTCTGCTATCAAGGACTTCTCTAATGTGTTAAAAAATTCTGAAAGTTGAACAATATATGAGTGTGACAGAGACTTGATGCCTTTGAATTGTAATGTTTGAGGAGACTACAAAACATCCCATAGGCTACTAAAAGAACAAACAGGACTATCTCGGAGGAAGTGCAACCAGGGTGCTCTTTAGAGGCAAGGATGGTAAAAATGTGTGTCAGATACTTTGTGTATGTTGTCAGGAGGGAACATCATCTGAGAAAGATAAAAGAAAAAGGCCTTAACAAAATGGATTGACACAGTGGGTTCGAGCATACCGGTGATCATGAGGTTGGCATAGGATAGGCTCAAATCTGTTATTTATAGAGTTACTGTGAGTTGTCTTTGACTATTATAATATCAGAAGAGAAATTTTAGATTCATTCTAAAACACAATGTGTACGCCCTAGATGGATTGATATAGGTCACTATGAGTTGTCTATGACTCAATGACAATTAACAACCACAAACAATAGTTTAAGGTTCCAGTCCTTGAAAAATGACATCATGCTGAAAGAAGTGGAAGGTCATAGAAGAAAAGAAGATCCTCAAAACAGTGGATTGATACGGTGACTATAGCAATTGGCTCAATCATGCCTCAGATTGTGAGGATGGCATAGGATAGGGCAAGGCTTAGATCTGTTGTACATTGAATTGCTGTGAGTCATAGAGAGAGCTGTGTTGGCCTAAGGGATAGAAACTTATGCTACCAAGCCAAAAGTGGGTGATTTTAAAATCTACAGCCCTCAGGCCTATTTTTAATTGTTTTGGGCCAAACGTTTTTCTAAGTAGTGGTGGTTTCCGAGTAAAGAAGCCTTGAAAACAGGAGTGGTATCCACTTCCAAAATAGCTTCCCTCCAGAAACTCTATGAACATAGAGAAATGATAGAAGTTACATAAGTGCTCAAGTTTTTCATTTACAGGGTTGCTAACAACTCCCTAAATGTCACTAGTTAGAAATAAAAAAATAAATATGGAAGTGTATACCACTGAACATCCCATGAACTGCCAAAAGAACAAATAAATATGTCTTGGAGAGGGTGCTGGAGTGCTCTCTGCAGACAAAGATGATGAAGGTTCACCTCACATGCTTCAAGCATGTTGCTAGGAGGGGCTATCTCTTGGAGAGGGACATAATGTTTGGAAGGGTGGAGGGTCAGCAAAGGAGAGGAAGACCCTTGACCAAGTAGATTGACACAGTGACTGTCACAATGGGCTCTAGTTTGTCAGGAAATGTAAGGATGCCGCAGGATAGCACAGGTTTCAGATCCGCTGTTCATAGGGGGGTTATGAGTCATAATTGACTCAATGGTACCTAACAACAACACCAATATATACCAGTGTAGTAATATCCACAGGTCATGACACAAAAATATATGGGTCTCTAATTCTGAATGGTAACAGGACTTCTGAACGGGATTTCCTTTGCCTCATGGCTATAGCACATAGAATTTCCTTTTCATACTTATCTCTGCCCCCCCCCACACACACATTAATAGACAATTAAGAATGCATTGTTTTGAATGCATGATGAACATTCTAGAGGAGTTCCAATTTATCATTAGAAGAAAAGACAGATCCCACAGATGGATAAATGAGTAAAGTAGAAGGCGCAAGTTCACGCAGATGAAAAACTCAAGGCATATGCTATGATAACATGGAGAATTCCCAGAAGAAGATGTAAACATCAATGAATTATCAAAAGATATTTTGGTAAAAACCAATTGAGTCTCATGTGTCACAGTTAAAACACTTTCATAAACTCTGTTGGGCAATCCAAATTTCCTGCTGCTATAAATGTCTCCTTGTTCTTAACATTTTAATAGCAGACCTTCATTGGACCTAGCACCTAAAGCCAACTTTCAGAGCCACTGATGTGACCTTCATCATTAATTAGTCTGATACCCCCAATCTCTCATCATGGTACTAGAAGTTGTTCTTCTTTTACAATTCTTACATTGTTTGCTGTGTAGCCATTTGGGATTAATCCTCTGTAGGACAGAGCTAGGATATTTTTAGCAGCACAACTACCTCATACATAAAAAAATACCTGCCTTGTCTCCCTGCAGCCCTCATGCCTGAATCATGCAAAATCTCTCTTCCCCTGAGTAATTTCTGTATGCTCCATGGAAAGAAATCCTTAAGGACTCCAAAATTCTTGTACTTAGGAACATTCATTTCAGGTGGAACTAACCAGCTCAAAAACATCTTTGTCAGTCTCCCAGAAGACCTTCTAAATGCTGTTTTAATTGGATTAAGTTTCCCAAAAACTTATGCTGAAAACCTAACCCCTGTACTCACATATGGGATTCTGTTTGGGAACAGGGCTTTTCATTTCTCACACAAGGAGATCAAATTAGTCTATGATAAATCTTAAACTAAATCACTGAATTATAAAAAGAGCAGAACAGACTCACAGACAAATACAGGGGGAAGAGTGATGTTGAAGAAAATCAAGGATTACCAAAGATCATCAGCAGGACCAGAAACTAAGACTCACAGAAGAAACTGACAGAACCAAGGACCTGTTTGGACTTTATTATCCAGAGATGGAAGAAAAGAAATTCCTCTTCTTTAAATCTACTTACTCTGTTACACTCAGAACTAAGGCTCAAGTTGGGTAATTCTGTACCCCTAGTACTCTAAGGGGATGTGCTATCCCACCTGCCCTCAATTGTTGTGTGCCATTGAGGATGCATAGCTGACCACCAAGTAGGTTTTCAGATGCTGTAAATCACAAAGGAAACTTTCCATCTTTCTACTGTGGAGTAGCTGGTAGATTTGAACAATTTGTCTCTAGGTTGGCAGCACAGCTCCTTACCACTAAGACACCTGAGCTCCCTAGCTGACCTCTGGGTCCTATAAAAGCAGGAAGTCCATCAGCACCTGACTCAGGTAGTTTCACCTTTGACAGCAAACCAAATGTTTTGTGTGTTTATATGTGGTAAGAAAATGGCAACAGATCTCAGGCAGCCTTTTGATCATACACATCACATTCAGAGGCATGATCATAACAGTGTACATATGGCCATGTCTTCACAGCACTTCCACCACACTGTTACCATTGTTTAGATCCCGTTTTGTCTGCTCAGAGCAGGTCACAAGGAGAATATGCTGGGCGGCAGGACAAGGATGGCTGAGATTGGCAGTCTAGAGCTTAATTGTACAAGTGAGAACAAAGTTACTCACAGACTTGTTTACTTGGCAAGTGGTTTTCAAGTGCAGACTGTATGGGGCAGTGCCACATGAGCCAGAGACCCAATAGCACATAGTCTACAAGGATGCTCAGGCACGTAGGGGAGAAATGAGGGCACCCAACCTAGGGATCTTGTAATTTATAAACCGCAGAGGCATTTTCTTCAAATGGTCCAAGATACATTAACTTGGTTTTATATTTCCTTAAACTCACATGAACAATGTTAGCAGAACAGGAAACTAACAGATATTCCAGTAATCCAACTAATGATAAAGACAGTCTCTTCAGTTTGGCTCCCCTCACACATCCATTTGTAGGAACACTTGTCCTTCTCCTTTTTTACACCAGAGGAAGGAGGCTTAAACTCATCAAGTTCATCCCAGAGGAGATAGATTCTGCCTTAGGTCCATGTTCCATTAGAACACACAGCATGACAACGTAGTAATCAAAGTTCACAAGTAAAACTGAAAGCAACAGTAGATGTAAGGCAGCCAGGAGACCCTCCTAACTTCTGTTGTAGCCCCTGACTTGTGGAACTGATTTCCAGTCTAATTCCATTGTGGCTAGAGTCTGTTTATGTTTTTTGAGACTTCTATTATCATACCAAATAATTTCTGTCTTGATCAATATTTAATGTGAACCAGGATAGAAGGAACATCCTGCTATTGTGAGGTGGAGTGTACTATTTGGTTTGTGGTTATTAGAGTAATAAACTCAAGTATGAGGAATTTGTCTTCAGAATTCTCTTCTCCAGGAGGCTGAAACTGGCAGCATTTGTGATTCATTTACCCTACAGACATGTGTGGTTTAGTTCATACAGAGTTTTAAAATATTTAACTAATTTCAACTTTTAAACTTAAGGAATTCATGTAAACTTGGCATTTCTAATTTTTTTTTAAATTCTAAAATCCAGTAATTTGGGGCCCATAATCACTTATGAACAGATCAGGGCTGAAAACTGACTCATTACAAAAATCCAGTTCCTCACCCAATTCCCAAGTAGTTGACTTCTTGAAGACTGGAAGCTATGGCACTGGTACTTCAGTACCAATAGGGTCACTTATTTTTGATAGGTTTCAGCAGAGCTTCCAGTCAAAGACAGCCCAATTTACTTTCACAAATTAGTCGATGTAAACCTTTTGGATAACAAGAAAATATTTGTTCAACAAGGTGCTTGAAAATGAACTCTCTAGATTGGAAGGCACTGCATATTTACAAAAACAGACTCAAACACACTGGGTTAGTGAAGAAGGCACAGTAGCAGAATGCATGTGTTCTGTTCTACACAAGCTTCCCAAGAGTCACAGCCAGCTCAATGACAACAAAAAACATCAGCAACCAAAATATTCAAAGTGCAGCCAGAGTGCTCCTTGGAGGCAAGGATGGTGAAGTTTTATTTCACATACTTTAGGCATGTTGTTAGAAAGGCTATTCTTTAGAGGGACATCATGCTTGGAAATGTGGAGGGGTGAAAGAGGAGAAGGCCTTCAAACAGGTGTCTTGACATGGTCAATGCAACAATGACCTTATATATGTTAGAGTTGATGAGGATGGTGCAGGATTGGACAGGGTTCAGATCTGTTGTTCATAGGGCCACTGTGAGTTGTATTCGACTCAAAGGATCCTAACAACAATTGTTGATTCCTAAAATGTCAACAAGAACTTGGAAACTCATTCCTACACTAGAACACATTACGGGGTGCATTATTTACTTGCTATTTCACAATAGAAACCATGAGTTCCCACTCATAATGATCTTCAGGCTGGGTTTCCAGAGTCATAAATTGTCACAAAACCAGAATGCCCATCTTTCTCCCTCAGAGCAGCTGATGAGTTTGAATCATCAGAGATGTGGGCCTTTTGGTTTAACTGAGAACTTGCTAAGCACTGTGTCAAAAGAGTTCTTGTATAAACAGAGCAGTCTGAAAAAGGAGCTTTACTACATTTTTTTGTTTTATTTTGTTTTCCAGGAACCTTTTCTTTATATTATTTTTTTAATTTATTTGCTTTCAAGGTTTATACACATTGTATTTCACTCTATTCTTTATTCACATTGTATTTCATACGATCATTATCATGAATTAAGTTTTATAAAATCAACTACCATTGGACATTGTCCATCATTACCTTGGCTTTCCTCCCGTCTCCTTCCCATTTGTATCTTCTCCTCCCGCCACCCATCAATCTGTGAACATTTTAAATTCTTAACATGAGTGTAGGACCCATGTTCAACTTTTAAAAACTGTCTTTCCGAATGGTAGTCCCTTTAACCTCGATGGCTGATCTGGCTATAAATTCCAAGAATGGCATTACTTTAAGGTCTGGCAGATAATGAGCATTCTCTTCCTATGTGACTTACTACTTCTGAAAACCTGCTGGAAACACAAATATAATCTCCTAAAAGAACTTTGTTCAAGTCAAACTGATGCAAGATTTGATAGTTTGTGGCTGAAAAATCTTCAGATGCAGCATTAAAATTCTTTACAATGGACCTCCAGAAACTGACACGATTGAGAAAGCAGTTTATTTTACTAATAGATTATCAGATTACTCTATTTTATAGTCAGGCTGTTGCCATTCTGTAATACACTGAATGACATATACATTTGATCAATCATGTAGACTCACTTGTGTGTGTTATGGACCTATCATTGACAAATTCTCACTTCTAGATATCCCATGTTTAACTCCTCTTTCCGCCATTTGTGAATTAAGTAACTTTTAGTTTCTGCTCCAACAAATACAAAAGGTATCCAATTTGGAGGTCCAGTTATTCTTATTCTGTAACAATCAATATTTCCCTATTCAAGCTTCTCTGTTCAGTAGAGCTCATGTGCTTTTATTTAAGCAAACGTCTTGATGCTTCCACATGACATTTTAGATATTATATGTATAAAAATATATGTATATGTATATGCATGTGTGTTTGTTTTGTTGTGTACCAGCAAGTCAGAACTGACTAATAACTGATCTTCCAGTAGGTTTTCAGAGTCAGTAAAAGTTATATATCCTTTCATGATATTTGTTCTTTCATAATGCCCTACAATTTCATTATTATATATTTTAGTGTTGATCACTATTGATTAATTGTTTGGTTAATTAGTGCAGCCTTTTAATCAATTTAAGGAGGCTGAAACATAGTTAATAGGAAGTTAGACTGCTAATCAAAAGACCATGGCAGTTCATATCCACAAGGAGCTCTGTGAGAGAGAGATAAGCAATCTCCTCTCAATTTATAGCCTCAAAAACTTGCTGGAGGACCAGTTATATGTAACAATGAACAAAGTTTAATCAATTGTAAATATTCTTTCATTTGAAAAATTTTCACTATATTGATAGCTTCTTTTCTTAAATGTCCCTGTTTTCTCTTAAAACTCCTAGAGAGTTGCTGTGAATCCCGATGGCAACAGGTTCAGTTTCTTCATTTGGTTTTATTACTTATTTATCTCAGAAATTGCTGTCTTTTTTTCCTTTCATTTCAAATTTTATCTGTTTCATACTCTTTTATTGTCTAGAAATTTCTATTATTTGATTACTCTCTGACTACTTTCTTCACCTTTTACACAATACATTTTTTAAACTCACATCTCCTCAACTTTATTTTCTAAAAGTTATTTCTTTTTAATTTTTGGCCAGAGAGCCTTCTACCCTTGATTTATGGATGTGTTATCCTAAAGACCTAACTTTGATTTTAGTTTGCTTTAGTTTTTGGTTTTTTTATTTTGTTGTGTTTTTTTACATTGAATATATTTATTTCCATATTTGCCTTGAAAGAATGTACCTTCCTCTTCATTTTTTTCTTTCTCTTATTCATTGTTCTCTTTCTTTTTTTTGCTTCCTTCCCTCCCTTTAATTTTTTGTGTGTTTTTTAAAAAAATTTATTTTATTAATTTTAATGAACATTTACAGAGATTTTGGATTTGCATGCATTCATTGTTGCAATTTTCTCCCTGCCCACAACTTCCCCCTGGTTCGATCCTCTCTTAAAAAGTAAAAGAAAAATACTTTCATTGGTATATAATCCCCCCACACCTCCCGCACCACCCTGAGTACACCTCACTATGCAACCTTAACTCTGTACTTTTGTGAGAACCATAATACCCTATCATATATTGCTTTTAGATTGTTCTATCCCTCACCGGTTTCAATGTAGTACACATAATTTATCCAGTTTTTATCAGTCTTACCCCAGCCCTGATGTCAGTCTCATTCTACAATAGTGGCACCATGCAGTATTTGTCCTTTTGTGACTGAGATATTTCACTCAGCATAATGTCCTCCAGGGTTACCCAGTTTGAATAATATTGCATGAGTTCCTTGTTTTTCAATGCAGCATAGTATTCCATTGTGTGAATATACTACAGCTTCTCTATCCATTCATTTGTTGATGGGCACTGAGGTTGTTTCCAACTCCTTGCTATGGTGAACAAAGCCGCAATAAACATGGGTGTCCATTTATCTGCTTGGATGTCAATTATGGTCTCTTTAGGGTATACTCCCAGTAGTGGAACTGCTGGGTCAAATGGTATCTCTATTTACAATTTTTTCAGTAAGTGTCACACCACTTTCCACAGTGGTTGCACCATTTTGCACTTCCATCAACACTGAATAAGGGTTCCAGTTTCTCCACAGCATTTGTTGCTTACTATTCTGTTAAATTTTGCTATTCTTACTGGGGAGAGATGATAGCTCATAGTTGTTTTAATTTGCATCTCTCTTAGAGCCAGGAATTTTGAACATTTCTTTATGTGCTTGTTAGCCATCTGAATGTCTTCTTTGGTGAAGTGTCTGTTCATATTCTGTGCCCACTTTTCAATTGATTGTTTACTTTTATCTTCTTGTGGTGCTCAAGTATTTTATAAATTCTAGATATTAGTCCCTTATCTGACATGTCATTACCAAATATTTTTTCCCAGTCTGTGGCTTTCCTTTTTACTCTGTTGCAGAAGGTTTTGGATGTACATAGGGATTTGATTCTTAGAAGGTGCCATTCATCTATTTTATCTTCTCCTGGTTGTAGATTTTTCAGGATACTTGGAAGAATGTTCATGTTGTGGATTCGGACTACTAGAGTTCTTCCAAGCTTTTCTTTTAATGAAGTTTATAATCCTTGGTTTTAGTCCTAGGTTGATGATCCACCTTGAGTTGGTTTTTGTATATGAAGTGAGGTGTGGATCTTGCTTGAGTTTTCTGCAGATATTTTCCAATTTTGCCAACACCATTTTGTTAAAAAGGCTATCATTTCCCCACTTAACTGATTTCATCTCCTTGTCAAAAATCAGTTTTCCATAGGTAGATGAGCTGATTTCTGGATTCTCAATTCTATTCCACAGATCTATGTGGATCATTGTACCAGTACCATGCTGTCTTAACCACCACGGCAGTGTATTAGGATTTGAAATCAGCGACTGAGATGCGTCCTATCTATTTTTCTATTTTTAAGGAGTGCTTTGCATATTTGGGTTTTTTTTCCCATTCCAAATAAAACTGGAGATTAGCTTTTCCATCTCATTGAAGAATGAGATTGGTATTTGTATCCGGATTGCACTGAACATGTAAATTGCCTTTGGTAGTATTGCCATTTTCACAACATTGAGTCTTCCTATACATGAGCAAGGGATATTCGTCCACTTCTCCAGCTCTCTTTTTGTTTCTTGTAGTAATGTTTTGTAATTTTCTTTGAATAGAGCTTTTGTGTTTCTGGTTAGATTTACTCGCAAGTATTTAAACTTATGATTTGCTATTGTGAAAGGTATTGTTTTTCTTAGTTCTGGCTGTTTTCTCTTTGTCACTGTAGAGAAATACAACTGATTTTTGTATGTTGATCTTGTATCCTGCTACTTTGCTGAATTGGTCAACTATGTCCAATAGTTTTCTTGCTGAGTCTTTCTGGTTTTCTAGGTATACTGTCATATCATCTGCATAGAGAGATAATTTTACCTCTTCTTTTGCAATTTGGATACTTTATTCCCTTCTCTTATCGTATTGTTATCACTAAGACTTCCAATACAATATTGAATAAGAGAGGTGAGAGTGGGCATCCTTGCCTAGTTCCTGTTCTTAAAGGGAATGCCTTTAACCTCTCTCCATTGAGAAAAATTTTGTCTCTCGGGTTTGCGTATATACTTTTTACCATGTTGAAGAAACTCCCCTCTAATCCTATTTTGTTGAGTGTTTTAATCAGGAAAAGGTATTGGATTTTGTCAAAGGCCTTTTCTGCATCAATTGATAGGATCATGTAGTTCTTGTTCTTTGCTTTGTTAATGTGATGAATTACATTAATTGTGTTCCTTATGTTGAACCATCCTTGAATACCTGTTATAAATCCCATTTGGTCATGGTGAATTATTTCTTTGATGTATTGTTGAATTCTATTGGCCAGTATTCAGTATTTTTGCATCTATGTTCATGAGAGATATTGGCTTATAGTTTTCTATTTTGGTGATGTCCTTTCCTGGCTTTGGTATCAAGGATAAATTTGCTTCATAGAATGAATCTAGGAGAATTTCATCTTCCTCTATTTCCTGAAATAGTTTATGTAGAATTGGTGACTGTTCTTCTCTGAATGTTTGATAAAATTCACTTGTAAAACCATCTGGTCCAGGGCTTTTTTTGCTTGGAAGTTGTTGTATTACCTTTTCAATTTCTTCTTTTGTAATGGGTCTGTTCAGATGCTGAATTTCCATTTTTGTCAGTTTAGGTAGGTTGTGTGTTTCTAAGTATTTGTCCATTCCCTCCAGGTTTCATATTTGTCTGAGTATAGTTTTTCATAATACTCTAATGTTAGCTTTTTTATTTTAGTTGGTTCTGTTGTGATGTTGCCTGACTCATCTCTTATTCACATTATTTGTGTCTTCTCTTTCTTTTGTGAGTTTTGCTAATGGTTGGCCGATTTTATTAACCTTTTCAAAGAACCAACTCCTAGTTTTGTTGATAGTTTCAATTGTTTTTGAGTTTTCTATTTCATTTATTTCTGCTCTAATTTTTATAATTTCTACTTTTTTGAAGGGTGTCGGGTGTTCTTGCTGTTCTTTTTCAATTTGCTGGAGATGTTGAGTTAGAGAGTCAATGGTCAGTTTTGCCTGCCTTTTGATGTGTTTGCTTATTGCTATAAATTGACCTCTGATTACTGCTTTGGCTGTTTCCCAGAGGTTTTGTTAAGTGCTGTTTTCATTGTTATTTTTTTAAGAAACCTTTTAATTTCATTTTTGTATTTCTTCTTGTACCCAGTCATGTTCAAGGAAAGAGTTGTTCAGCTTCCAAATGTATGCTTTTTTTCCCTCCTTTATCTTATTATTAATTTCTAATTTTGTAGCATTACGGTCTGAAAAGATGCTTTGTAGTATTTGTATATTTTTTAATTTATTGATGCTTGTCTTGTAACCCAGAATGTGATCTATTCTGGAGAACCTTTCATGCACATTGGAGAAGAAGGTATACTGTGCTTTTTGGGGGTGAATTAGCCTATAAATATCTATAAGGTCAAGTTGGTTTGTTGTGTGGTTTAATTCTTCAGTATCTTTTTTGAGTTTCTTTCTGGTAGTTTTATCTTTTCTTCTGAGGGGTATATTGAAGTCTCCAAGTACTCTAGTAGTGTTGTCTATTTCCTTTTTAAGTTTTGTTAATGTTTTCTTTATGTAGTTTGCAGGTCTTTCATTTGGTGCATAGATATTTATTATTGTTATGCCTTCTTGTTCTATTGACCCTTTCAGCATTATGTAATGACCTTCCTTGTCCTTTGTGATGATTTTTACATTGACATTTATTTTATCAGAGATTAGTATTGCTACTCCTGCTTTTTTCTGGTTGTCATTTGCTTGGTATATTTGCCCCCATCCTTTTATTTTTAGTCTATCTTATCTTCATTTTTCACGTTTGTCTCTTGTAGACAACACATTGATGGATTTCGGGTTTTTTTATCCAATCTGCGACTCTTTTTCTCTTCAGTGGTGCATTTAAGCCATTCACATTCAGTGTGATTATTTAGAGGAAAGGTTTAACTGCTCTCACTGTGTTGAGTTCTTTCTGGTGTTGCTAGTTTCTTTGGTCCATGATGCCTTCTGTGGTACCTCTGTAAGATAGACATTTCTGAGTCTTTCCAGCAATGCTGGTCTTATTTTTACAAACTATTACTCATATGCAAATTCAAGCTGAAGCTGAGGAAAATTAAACCAAATCCACAGGAGCCAAAATATGACTTTGATTTCATACCACCTGAATTTCAGAATC
>NW_006400087.1:39338-67606 GCF_000299155.1 Elephantulus edwardii
CGCAGGAGGGGAAGACCCTCTATGAGATGGATTGATTCGGTGACTGGGGTAATTGGGATGGGTGTGTCAGAGGCGGTGCGGTTGGTGCAGGATAGAGCAGGGTTTAGATCTGTTGTGCATAGGGTCACTATGAGTCGGAAACGACTCGATGGCACATAACAACAACAACAACTTTTAGATTTTACTTTTCTGGGAATATGTTGATCTCTCCTTCATATTTGATGGATAATTTTGCTGAGTACAGTACTCTTGGTTGACAGTTGCGTTCTTTGAGTGTTTCATATATGTCCTTCCACTCTCTTCTTGCTTTCATTGTTTCTGCTGAGAAATTGACACTTAATCTTCTCTGCTCTCCCTTATAAGTTACTCTTTGTTTCTCCCTTGATGCTTTCAGGATTCTCTCCTTATATTTGTTTCTGGCAAATTTAACTATGATATGCCTTGATATTTTTCCTTTTGGTATCTAGTCTATATGGTGTTTGCTGAGCTTCTTGAATGTATATTCTCTCATTCTTCATTGAGAAGTTTTCCTCTGGTAATCCTTCCACAACTTTTTCAGTGCCTTTACATGCTTCTTCCTTTTCTGGGATTCCAATGATGGTCATGTTATTTCTCTTGATGGTGTCCCACATTATTCTTACGTTTTCTTCTTTTTCCTTCTTTTTTTGAGTCTGCTTTTTCTTCTAGCAGATCAGTGATTCTGTCTTCTATTTCACTGGTTCTGTCTTCCATCTCTTCAACCCTGCTCATGTGTCCCTCCATCATGTTGACAGCATCTGAAACATTGGACCTTATATTTTGGGTAGTGGTTTCTTGTTTTCCCAGTGCCACTAATGCCTCATTTGTTTTCTATGCATTGTTCTGGATTTTTTTTTTTAGCTCCTCCCAGTTTTTGCTTTTGTTAGTAACCTGTAATTCTTCAAGTCTGTCTTTCATCCATTGAAAATATTTAATCATTGTTCTTTTAAACTCTGTGTCAGAAAGTTCCATCAGACTTTCTGGCTTCAGGAAATCCATTGATACTCTGTCACCCTTTGGGGGTGACATCTTGCTTTGCGCTTCTGTAGTGTTTGGGATAGGTTGCTTTCATCGAGATGTTGATATGTTCTTGATCTGAAGACAATGCTCTACAGATCATTTGGGTATCTATCCCACTTGTATTTTTCTCTGAACTTCTGACTCCAGGGAAATGTCAATTCAGGACCTGTGTGAGCAGGCTCTTTTCAGCAAGACAGGTCAAGGTGCTCTGGATTCAAATCAGGTTGATTGAGAAGATGTGTAGTCACAGGTGTGGTGCCAAATGGGGTGAGGCATGTACAGGGGTGGGGCAACCACAAGGGCAGGTCAACTACTTGGGGACCTCACTTAGACCTCAGCTGTCTGTGTGTGCTTACGATCGGGGTCCCTATTCAAATTCCAGCTGTCCATCTCCTATCCAGCAGTTTTTACTCAGGAGCCCCTGTCCAGTGGCACTTGTGCAGATGCCGTCACACAGTGGCCCCTACCCAAGCAGAGTCCTGGGTCCAACAGGACCCAACAAGTCAAAGTCAACTTGCCACCAACCCACTCACCTCTGGCTGGTCTGCAGTGTCCACAAAAGTTCAGACAAATTACCACTGACCTATTTGTTCCTAGGTGGTCATCATGGCCCAAGAGAGCTCAGCCAAATTCCCCCCAGCTCAGCCAAATTCCCTCACCTTTGAGTACTTTCCCAGGAAATCAGCAAGAAAACCCAATTAGGATCCTACCAGCCTTTCTCATGACAGATCAGTCCCACAGCAGTTCGCTTGGTGGCTTCAGACTATGGGTGGATCATCTTTGTGCCTTTGTGTTCTGATTGAAAATCCTACTGTCTTCAGCTGTTGGTAGGTCTTTGTGCTGTATGAAGGACTCTCCAGTGGCCCTGGGGCACCGCTGGGGGTGCAGGGCTATGACGCAGCCACCAGGTGTGCTGGGGCCGTGGGGGCTTGGGACAGTGGCGGGGGTGGTGTCCCAGGGACGTGGTGCTGTGGCGGGGGTACAGAGGTGTGGAGTGGAGCTTGGGTACCACTGAGGGTTAGGGATTGCAGTCTGTTCCCAGATATTAAGCGGCCAAGTCACTGGTTCTCAGCACATCAGACCACCCCTAGGTTTTGTTTATGCATTATCTTTTCTTTTGCTATTTTTTTACTTGCTTGATTTTTTTTGTAGTTTATTTTTGCATATTATAAAACCTCTCAGTGTTATTTACCCTCATCTTCCAGTTCTTTTTTAGAAAGTTTGTTCTACAGATTCAGTGAACACTAATGGATAACTTCAAAAGAGTTTGATAAGAAGATAAGTCCATTTTGTTTACTAGAAGATACCCAGTCTCAGTGTACATAGAAAATTTTTGTGAAATATTTGTCATATCTTCTTCTTAGTAACCATCCTAACCATTTGCCTAGAAGTTATCAGCCTCATTTCCAGAGTTCTATTCACTGATGAGGATGCAGTAGGCAAGAAAGCAATTGAAAAACCTTAACATTTCTTTAATAATGACAGAGATGAGAGTGAAGAATGGGGAGATGGTGTCAGAGAATTGAAAAAGAACCAGAAAATGGAAAGAGATGACAAAGGAAATCAATTGAAGCCTGCCAAAGTCAGACCTGGATCAACTAAGTGTAAGTGAACCATCAATAGCTTCATTCCAAAATCCTGCCATTGTGGAACAAAGAAGAGCCAACACTTATGTAACTGAAAGCACTAGAAAAGAAAACTATTTCTACTTTTGTTAGGATCAGACTCAGGATAACACCAAGCAGGATACTTGGAGAAGCTGGTGGAAGGATACCAGCAAGACAGAAGAAACGGGAGGCAATGGAGAAACAAAAGTGGTTAGGATAGGACTCTACACAATCAGCACCAGGGACATTGAGCCAATGTTGTTGATGTGCAGAGTAGAGGTTGTCTCAAAGAGTTATGTCAAGAAAAACGGACCAGAACTAGCCAATACATCCTTTTATTAATTATCCACCACATCATCCTATTGACCCAGACTCAAGTCCATAACATATCAAAAGGCAGAGCCAGCCAGGTATATTAATGTATAACTTCTGTGATTCAATGTCTTTTTTCCACCTCTTTACTTCCAGAGGACTGACCTGTCTCACTTTATGAGACATATCTTTTCTAATAAATTTATCTTTGCATTCACCTTCATCTATCCACCTTTCCTCTCAACCACATGTTCTAACCAGAGCTTGGTTCATGCCAGTATTCTCTTGAGCAAGAAAACCAGGCTAAAATCAGAGGATTTCATAAACAACCAGTGTTCCGTTATCTCCCATCAAGTTCAATTCTTTGTTCAGGCAAATGAGGGTATTTCTTGCACAGTAAAACTTTGCAAGGTAGATCCACTCACTCTCTGTCTTGAGAGTGTCTCTTGCTTAGTAAACTTTTCTTTTAACCTTAAACCATCTTTCCTTGATGTTTATGTTCTCCTGCTCTTACAACCTTTGTCCTGAAGAGCAGCTTTACTAGATTACACTTGGGCAACAGACCAGGTCCAGAAAACTCCACAAGACCAATAAATAATATTTTTTAAAGTGCTCCATCTTTTTGTCTAGAAAGACAATTTTGAAGAAAACATCATTATTAAGGTTAAATCCTTTAACAATTGTAGTTTGCCTCTACCCTGCAATCTATAGCTGGATGTGACTCCCTTATGTTGTTATGTGCCATCAAGTCACCTATGACTAGTGCCCTTATGTTCTATAGCTCTGAATCCTACCCTGTCCTGAGCCAGTCTCACAGACTCCAATATATCTAACTGCATTGCCCTAGTTACTGTATCAATTCACTGCATCCTGAGTCTTTCTCTCTTGCACTGTCCCTCTTTAATTCTGAGCATGATGTCCTTCTACAAGGATTGGTCCCTCCTGGCCACATGTCCAAAGTATGTGAGATGGGGCTTCAAAATCCTAGCCTCCAAGAATAAACTTGTTTGTTTTTGAAAGGAAAATTTTTAAAATAATATCCCCACACCCAAATATTGTAAGAACCTATACCTTTGATCTTGTGTGAATGTTTATGTTCCAGGAACTAGCTGGCCACAAACTGAACAAGCAATTACTGGCAAAAACCATATTTTAACTAACATCAGCAGCAGGTAACTGACCTAAAATTGAACTTCTCCTTTTCCAAAGAGTCAATGAGCGAATTCCACGCCAAAGAACCCCTAGACCTTGTATAAATTTCCTTGCTTTTTTGGGCTCGGGGTCGACTTCCCTGTCTCCTGGGTGAGTCGTCCCGAAGCTTCATCAATAAAGCCTCTTGTGATTGCAGCGAGTGGATCTGGTGTGAGTTGCTCAGGGTTGCGCCCGGTCTGGGAAAAGCCCTAGTTTGGGATCTTTCATTTTCACCCTCTCTTGTTTGTTTGTTTTTGGGGTTTGGTGTTTTTTGTTTTTGTTTTTGTTTGGTTTGTTTTTGTTTGTTTGTTTGTTTGTTTGTTTTTTGGTCATCCATGCTATGTTCAAGACTATTCTCCAGCATCACAACTCAAAGGTATCAATTCTTCTTCTGTCATCTTCAGTCACTGTCCAGTTTTCTGATGCATAGCAAGTAATTGCAAAGACCATGGCCTGGATGAGGTGAACCTTTGTCTCTAGACTGATATCTTCTCAGTACTCTGGAAAGGTTCCTGATAGCAGATTTGCCTAATGCAATTCACCTTTTGATTTCCTGATGGCTGGTGCCTAGAGTGTTGATTGTGGAGCCAAGCAAGCTGTAACTGTTAACAACCTCAATCTCTTCTCCATCCATCATGGTGTTGCCTGTAAGGTCATAATGTCATGAACTCAAGAAAGGTCCCAGAATATAAGAAATCTTAAAGGCAACTTTAGTAAGGGACCTCATGGGTGAGGTTCCTTGGTTTGGAAAAAGAGGCTGAGGAAGTCATGCATAGGGTGTATTTGGGTGAGTTTTTATAACAGAGCCTTCAGGGAGAGGGAAGGGTAGGAATGGACACTCCACTGTGGTTTATGATTCAGCAGTTATTTCAGCCATGTGAGTGAGGCAGTTCATTCTGTCCTGCTGATGTGTCACATTCTTTTGATTCCTTATCACCCTGGCCTAATATCCTGGCTTCTTTGGTGATAAGGGGCAATATATTTTAGTTCTGGCTATTATTTAGTTCTGCTGAACAGGAATAGAGATCTGGGAGACTCAGAGGTCCGACTGAGTTGGTCTGGGGTCAGTAGCCTGGGGAGAATATGAATATAGTGGTAGCTTATTCACAGTTAAGTTGGTAACTTCTTTTATGCTGTGATGTAAGATTTAAAAAAATAATTAATAACAATATGCTTACGATTATTATTGGTACTAGAAAAGGAAAAACCTAGGCTAGAAACGGGTTCTTGAGCCAGCTCGGGAGAAGGCTTATAGTTTTTCATCTGTTTTTGTTTTTATTTTTAATTCTTCAGCTAATTTTGTAAATTTAGAGACATTTTATTCTACCAGTCATGATTCATTTATATAATAGTAACATACAAGAGCTGCATTAATTAGTTGCAAATCCTGAACTAGGCTATAAGATCTATTAGCTTTTTTAACTGGCAGGATTAGTGTATTACAGGGAGAAAAGAAGCTTATTGAAAAGTAGGCGAGTAATAATGGGTTTCAAGCCCTTGAGGAGGGGTCCTTCAGAGTAACAAGAAAAGGTTGGTACGAGGCTTCATATGGAGTGTAAAGATCTCATACAATAGGGTTGATAATGTCTGGTGATAGAGGCAGTGTAGAAAGGGGCTTGAGGGAAGGAGTGCTAAGAAGAGGGATAGAACTAGAGGCTGGTCAGGTGTACTAGGTCCACTTGACTTCCAGCAAAACACAGCCCCAAGTTTAGACAGGAGGTCTTTACTTAGCAATGGAGTTGGACATGTAAGGGTAATTAGAAAAGAATGGGTGAGTACTCGTTTGTTGAAGGTAATGAGGAGGGGTTGAGTGGTAAGAGACTTGGAAGGGAGGCCATCAGTCCCCCTTACTGAGACTTGGGAAGGGGAAATAGAATCTAAGAAGGTAGTGAGCACTGAAAAGGTACTCCCTGTGTCAACCAGAAAGGAAACTGGTTTACCCTGGCCTCGGCAAGGACAATGAGGGTTGTCAAGCCTGGGCATCTTCAATTTTCAGCAGTCAGGCCTAAGAGGAAGGGGGGGGTGGGGACTGGGTTTGGTGGAGGGGCTGCCCTGCCATGGCTAGGCTCCAAAAGGTGGTTGGCCTTCCAATGGCCTGATGTCCCACAGGTAGAGCAAAGCCATGAAGGAGGGCAGGGGTTAGGGCAGCAATTGGCCCAATGACCCCCTTTGCCACAGTTGAAACAAGTATCAGGAGGTAACCGGCTCATTGAATGAGGAAGTTTTTTTCTGACCCCTCACTGTCGTTGACCAAATGGTAGATATCAGGGCTTGGGCTTGCAGATTCGCTTCTTGATGGGTGTCTGTCTCCCGATCAGCCTCTGTCTATTCCTCTTGGACATTGAAAGCTTTAAAGGCCATGTTTGCTAGGTCTCAAATGGGTGTCTGGGGCCATCCTCAGACTTTTTGAGTTTCTTTTTGCTGTCAGGGGCTGATTGAGTGATAAAATATGTAGCTAGGATGGTGGCCCCTGCTGGGAAGGTAGGATTTAAGCAGGTATACTGAATCAGAGCATCAGTGAGGCTGTTAAGAAAGGCAGCTGGGTTTTCACGCTTAGCTTAGGTAATGTCTCTTGTTGTTGTTGTTAAGTGCCGTTGAGTCATAGACAACTCACAGCAACCCTATGAACGAAAGACCTGAGCACTGTTCATAGTGTTTTCAGAGGCAAGCTGTTTCAGAAGTGGATGTCACTCCTGCTTCCAAGCTTGTTTTAATTGGGAATCTCCACCAAACACTATTCACTATGGCTAACCATTTTCACATTTGGCATATCAGTGTCACAGAGTTTAGCATCACAGCAACCAATAGTTACCTTCGTACAGCAATGCACAGACCAGTGGTATATCACGTAGAAGAATGTTTGACAAAAAAACAATTTAAACCAGGCCTGAGTGCCACAGGCCCAAGGTCCCTAATGGGTTTTTAAATAGGAGGCCTTATCACATCACCTCACTCCCCTTAGCAAATCAACGTTCCACCCTACTGCTCACCAATCCCAACCAACAGGCTTCTGTAGAACCAGCTCCTGTAGATGACTATCAAACTTGTCCCAGCGAAATGCTGCCAACCAAAAAGAAGTTTTTAAAGAGGAGGCCTTATCTTATCACATCACCTTACTCCCCTTAGTGAATCAGCATTCCACCCTACTGCTCACCAATCCCAGCCAACAGCTTCTGTAGAACCAGCTCCTGTAGAAGCTTATCAAAATTGACTAATTTATAGGAGATGGCACTTAGGCCAGCTAACAGACACTGAATCATATGGTTATGTTTGGCTTGGCCATCTCTTCCCGCCACTGTATTAATTTGGTACATCTAATTTGGCCCTTGCTAGAGGGATGGCTTGGAGGCCAACTGGCGTGGCACCATCTGTTAAATGCACTTGATCTATGTGCTGCTGGGAGGCACTGAGAACATGATCTTTCTCATCCGATGTCAGAGTAGAGAACATAACAACAAAAAGGTCATGCTTGGTGAGATCATAGGTCTGGATTAGGTACCTAAACTCTTTGATATAGGTTGTCAGGTATTTAGAAAATAAGCCTAAACATTTTTCTATTTGGGAAAGATTGTTTAGGGAGAAAGGCATATGGATGTAAATGAGACACTCAAGCCTGTAACTTCCCAAAGAGGACAGAAGAAAGGCTCTGTCTGGTGGGATCAGGTGTCGCTAGCAACCAGAGATGTGAGAGTGGGGGTAGTCAAGTCTGAGCTAGTTGGAGCAGAAGGAATGGCAGATTCTGGGAGGTATGGCAGGTGGAAGGGGGATGAAAGAGGAAGTCTACAGGGTCTAAAAAGGCAGAATCACCCAGAGGAGATGAGGATGAGTTCTGGGAGGGAGTAAGGGAAAGGGATGATTTGTATCAGCGTATTGGGATAATTGGCAAAGAGGTTTGGGCTAAGAGAACCTTCACAGGTTGGCAGGTCTTATAAAGGGAAGGACTGTAGCATAAGTAAAAGAAATCTTGGACATATGGGATTTCTAGCCATTTCAGAGTCCACCTGCAGAAATTGTCAAGGTCTCAAAGGATATTGAAATCAAAGGTCTCATTTTCAGGCCATCAAGAGTCATTATCTACCTGGTATTGTTTCCATGCCTGGTTACATGCCATAAAAGATTAGTCTCTTGGGATGGAGGTCCTCAGCCAGGTCTAGGTTTGAAAGGTTCAAGAGGAAGCAGCCCAAGGAACTGTCCCTTGAGGGCTTAGACATTTGGCTACCCATGGTGTTCAGGTCTGTGGCTGAGGCAATTGAGTTTCAGGGCATCCCCTGGAAATAGAGAGAGGTTAAGGATGATGTGGGCTTCGCTATCATGATCAAAAACCTGGGAAGAAGGGCCTGGTGCTACTTGGAATGGGTGGACCTTCTGATGCAGATCTATGATTTTTCTGTGTACACACAGACAGAAGTCCAATAACAGATGTTAACCCAACAGAGCTTAAAAATACCTGGGGACTGTTCTGAACAGTGCCTGGGAAATTTTATGGGCAAATTGACCTTTCTTAGGGAGAGAGAGAAGTCAGAAAAGAAGTCCAAGAGTGGAGAGGAAGAAGGAGAAGGTTAAAGGAAGGGGACACTACTGACAACCAGACATAAACACAAAATGGGTAGAAATAGACAACAGAGGGTCTGTCCCCTCAGTCCATGCAGGCATCCTTCTGTCTGTGTCCCTCATGGGATAAAGTGTGTCTTAGTATAGGCATACTTGTATAAGACCCACGTCTGGTTGGAGTCTCTAGAGGATACCCCAAATCACCCTTAAGCCAGATGACAACACCACAAAACTGTGGGTGGGGACCTAATCAAATTCCATGGCTTCACAGTAGTATCAGCTGTGGAGTCTCTTCACAAGCCCTCAAGTCAGCAACACACACAGAGGGCAGGAGAAGAAGGAAAGGAGTGGTGTGTTACTGTTCGAGTGTCTTGACACCATGAGGACAGGTATGTTCGAGAGAGAGAGCAAGGAGGCTCCACACTCGCCCTGAAGGAGGGTGGGGGCACAACACACCTTAACTCATCTCCCGAGTTTTGGCATCACATGTGAGGTCGTGGACTCAAAAAAGGGACCAGAATATAAGAAAGTTAAAGGCAGCTTTATTAGGGAGCTCCTGGGCAAGGTAAAACTGAGGCAGTGGAAGTCAAGCTTAAGATGTATTTGGGTGGGTTTTTTAGCAGGGCCTTTAGGGAGGAGAAAGGGTAGTAAGGGACATTCCATTGTGGGCGATGGTTCAGTCGTTAGTTCAGCGAAAATATAAAGCCCCAGGAACTGATGGAATACCAGTTGACATATTTCAACAAATGCTGCCCTGGACGTGCTCACCAGGTTGTGCCTAGAAATCTGGAGGACAACTACCTGGTCAACTGACTAGAAGAAATCCATCTTTAGTCCCATTCCAAGAAAAAGGTGACCCGACAGAGTATGGAAATAATCATACAATATCACTCATATCACACTCAAGCAAAATCATGCAAAAGAAGTGATGGGAACAGTACATTAACAGGGAACAACAACAAACACAAGCTAGGTTTAGAAGATGCCATGGCATAGAGACATTATTGCAAGTGTCAGATGGATTTTGGCAGAAAGTAAAGCATACCAGAGCATTATATAGTTGTGTTTTGTTGACTATCCAAAGCAATTTGACTGTGTAGATCACAACAAATTATGGTTAATCTTGAGGAGAATGGGAATCTCAGAACACTTGAGTATAATAACAAAATAATAGGACCTTGTGACCTTGTATCAAATACAACATTTTCAAGCATTAGAAGAACATTTTAACTGATTTAAACATTACAGTTCCTAGTAGTAGAATAACTGGGTCATATGGGATTTCCAGGTAGCTCTAGAAGCCTGGTGGTAAGAAGATGCACTGCGATCCTAAGGGCACTCAGCTTCAATCTACCATGGGAGAAAAATGGACTGTCTCCTTGCATGTGATTAACTGCCTCTGAAAACCTGCTGGAGGGTTGGCTATGGGTTGATTCTGACAACAACAACAAGCATTAACTGAATTTCTGTGAGATTTACTGTAAATCACAGACTTTCTTATTTCTCTTCCTCTTTTTCATCCAACATGATATGCTGAAATAAGTATTTTTCCTGGAGACAGTTCAGATCAGGAAAATCAGCTTTCATTTATTGCAGGCACTACAAGACCAAGAACACACCCTGAGTAATCTAGGCACTTCCTGGTGTTCCCTCTTAAACTTTAACTCTGACAAGAGATTTTAGGTGCCATGTGAGTGACTTTTGGCTGACATGCTATTGAGCAGCCATTTTGAAAGGATATGCTAATTGATAACCAAGAGCTTCACCTGGAGAGGCCCAACTTAAAAGCCACATGCACATATTTCTGAAACTCACAAATCATGCATACTCATAGCTATCTTAAAATGTTTATTAAATATTCTTAGATCATCCTATCCTTCATGTATTCATTCAGCCAATTTCACTGAGTATGAATTGTAGGCCAGGCTATGAGAAAATAGATATTTACTTGCCCTTAAGAAGCCCACAGATGGGTATGATGGTAATTCTAGAACAAAGATGAGTTCAAGACACTATAAGAGAACAACTAACCCCGTGCTGTAGATGTTAGGTGTCATCAAATTGTCTATGTTCATATGTGATTTTATGATTGGAAAGTATGAACCTTGCCCTATTCTGCACCATGTTCAAAACATGGATAACACTCAAACACATTTTTATAGTAACTTTGTTAATCCATCTTGTTGGAAGATTTTCTAACTTTTTCCCCCTTCTACCTTTCCTAGTCTGATGTCCTTTTATAAGGATTAGCTCCTACTGACAAGGTGCTCAGAGAATGTGAGACAAAGTTTCACCATCCTTGCCTCTAAGGAACACTTTAGATTTTCACAATCCCTGGGATATTCAACAATCTCCAACACCATCAATCCAAGGCATCAATATTTCTTCTATTACTGACCCAGTGGTGAATAGAAATTATATCAATGAATATTTCCTTAAAATGGTGATCAACTTCAATTCTAAAAAACAAATACGACATTCTGATTTCTAGTACCAAAAATATCCTGAAACTGGCTTTGACAAGCACTGTGGCAATGGGGCAATTAAAGCAGACTTTCAAGGGCGGGGGAAGAGGAATGAACTGGGGGGTGGGTAGGGAAAATAGTGCAACAATGAATGAATGGAAATCCAAAATCTCTGTAAATGTTCATTAAAATTAATAACATTTAATAAAAATTTTTTTAAAAATATCCTAAGACTGGTCTGCACCCTGGTTTAGCATGTCTGATCCCACTGGAAAGCAGAGAGGAAGAAATTTCATGAATGAAGGCCCTTGTATGTAATACAGATTCACTTTTGCATGGAGTGATAAGATGTTGGAAGTATTAATTCTTAGGAAGTAAAGATACTGATATCGGTCAGAAACCTGGGAGTCTGTTAGTTAGACATGAAGTAAGTGTGAAAGGCAGAATGGAAGAATAAAAGTGAGAGAGCTTTGGGGCCTTGCCACAGTCTCTGAGAGAACTGACAAATATCTGAGGTATTGACATGGTCATTATAGAACTTTCTCACCTAGCTCAAAGAAGGGAATAACTTGTTCCTCCCATGGCAATAGATGCATTGCCATAACTCCAGCAAGCTCTTAGACCAGTCAGGCAGGTTATACTAGGTCTATTAAAATGGATTCTTTCTTGCTTTATTCTTTTTGTGTGTGTGTTTCCCTTGGCTTTAAAAACATCCTTCTGTTTATTCTCTTCAACTTGAACTTCCAAGTGAGAACAAAAAAGAGGAAATAAAATATTAAAATCCAAAATTTGGGACTGATTAAAATTAGCATTTTATATTTTTAACTCCCAGGCTAAGAAATAATTCTAAGACATTATAGGATAGCTATCTAGAATTCATCTCTGCCTTTGGAGTTTATATTTCTTCTAATTATTTGCATTGTCATCTCTATATATAAATAAGAACTATTCACAATTAAATATTTCAATATACTTCCTAAGTATATAACTTAAAGGGAACACATTTGAATGTGACAATTTGTGAGTGTGTGTCTGTGTGTGGCTCTGAAATCAGCAATACTATTTTAGAATAATCAAATGGTGAAACTTTATTTTTCATAAAATCTAAAATGTAACATTAGATAAATGATAAAGTCAATATAACACAGAGTTAAACATTAAAGAGATACTCTCTCTGCTAAGGGCAGGAAGCTTAGGTTTGACAAGTGGGAAGCGTGTATGCCAGGGATGTATCCTATCTGCATACCTTTTCAATCTTTATTCAGAACACATTATCCTAGAGGCTGGGCTCAATGAGGAGAAATGTGGTATCAGGATTGGAGGAAGACTCATCAACAATCTGCGTTATGAAGATGACATAATGCTGCTTGCTGAAACTGAGGACGACATGAAGCACTTGTTGTGGAAGGTCAGGGACCGCAGTCTTCAGTACGGATTGAGGCTCAATATCAAGAAAACAAAGATTCTCACCACTGAGCTGATTGGTAGCATCATGATGGATGGTGAACAGATTGAGATTATTCACCATTTTAGTTTGCTTGGCTCCACAGTCAACACTCTTGGCACAAGTAGTCGGGAAATTAAAAAACGTATGGCAATGGGAAAGTTTTCAGTTAGAGACCTATCTAAAGTACTGAGGAGCAACAATGTCAGTCTGGAGAACTAAGGTGCGCCTAAAACATGCTATGGTCTTTGCAATCACTTGCTATGCATCAGATAACTGGACAATGACTAGGGATGATAGAAGGAGAATTGATGTCTTTGAGCTGTGGTGTTGAAGAGTATTGAACAGACCATGGACTGCTAAGAAAACGAACAGGTTTGTCCTGGAGATGGTGAAACCAGGCTACTCATTGGAAGCAAGGATTCTGAAGCTTCATCTGACATACTTTGGGTATGTTGCAAGGAGAGACCAGTTCTTGGAGAGTGTTGTCATGCTTGGGAGGGTGGAGGAACAACACAGGAGAGGAAGACCCTTGATGAGATGAATTAATTCAGTGACTGGGGAAATGGGGGTAGGTGTGTCAGAGACAGTGAGATTGGCACAGGACAGGGCAGGGTTTAGGGTTGTTTAGGGTTGCTATGAGTCACAGGCAACTCAATGGCACATAACAACAACAACAAATCTTGACAGTCTCTCCAACATTTAGTGTTTGCTGTGTTGTTAAACTTTGCTACTGCTTCTAGGGTGAGATGGTATCTCATTGTGGTTTTCTTTCTGATTGCCAGTGATTTTGAGCATTCCTTCATGTGTTTGTTGACCATCTAAACACCTTCCTCTGTGAAAAATCTTTCCATGTGTTTTACCCATTTTGTGTTCGTTTTATCAATCCTTTTCTTGTGAAGTCTGTAGTATTCTGTCAACTTTCATTATGAGACCCTTGTGTGAGATGCCATTGCCCAATTATTTTTCCTGGTCTGTAGATTTTCTTTTCACCTTGTTGGGAAACAGTTTTGATATATACAGGGAGTTAATCTTTAGAAAGTCTTGTTTGTTCATATTATTCTCCCCTAATTGTGCATTTTTGGCTATATTTGCCAGCCAATTTATATCATAGGCTAGGGATTTTTAAGTTTGATCTCATTTGTCTCTTATGATCTTTATGGTTTTCAACTTTTAGTTCCAGGGTCTCTGACCACACTTGAGTTGATTTTTGTGGATGGTGTGAGATGTAAATCTTGTTTCATCTTTCTGAAGGTAGATGTCCATTTTTGCAAGTACTATTTGTTGAAAAGGTTGTCATTTTACCATTTGATAAGATTTGCTCTTTGTCAAACACCAGAAGGATTAATTTCTGGATTCTTGATTCTGTTCCATTTGTCAATGTGTCTGTCATTGTATCAGTACCATGCTGTTCTTGTACCATTCTGGTAATATAGCTGTGTGGTAATTTTTGAGATCAGAAAATGCCATGACTACCACTTCATTTTTGTCTTTCAAATGTGATTTGCTTATTCAGGGTCTCTTTCTTTTGCAAATAACCTTACCAAATGTCTTATCTACCTCTTTGAAAAATGATTTTGGTATCTGTGTTGACATTGTATTAAACATATACTTTTAGTAGGATGGTCATTCTCACTTCATTGAGTCTTCCTATGCATAAACAAAAAAACATTTTTCTATTTAACAGGTTCTCTCGTTGTTTATTTGAAACATATACTTGGACTAGGAAGAAGTCCTCAGAACAGTGCAGGGAAACACTGCATGGTTCAAAATCAGGAAGTGATTGCATCAGGGATGTGTCTTGTCTCCATAACTTTTAAATATATGTGCAGAATGGATCACTCAGGAGGCTGGGTTTTATGAGGAGGAATGTGGCGTCAAGATTGGACAAAGACTCAACAACAACCTACATTATACAACTTTGCTTGCTGAAAGTGAGGAGGACCTGAAGCACTTGGTGCAGAAAGTCAAGGATTGTAGTCTTCAATTTGGATTGAAGCTTTACATCAAGAAGACAAAGATGCTCACCACTAGGCCAATTGACAGCACCATAATGGTTGGAGAAGAGATTGGGGTTGTTAACAGTTACAGCTTGCTCAGCTTCACCATTAATACTCTTGGCACCAGAAGTCAGAAAATCAAAAGACAAATTGCATTAGATAAATCTACTGTCAGGGACCTTTCTAGAGTCCTGAAATACTCTACAAACTGAATCGACGATGTCAGTCTAGAGATTAAAGTGTGCCTGATCTAGGTTATGGTCTTTGTAATTGTTAGCTATGCATCAGAGCACTGGACAATGACTAAAGGAAACAGAAAAATTGATGCCTTTGAGTTGTAGTGCTGGAGAAGAGTCTTGAACACACCATAGACTACAAGAAATCAAATAGGTCTGTCTTTGGAGATGGTGAAACCAAATTTCTTGGCGGCTAAGATTTTGAAGTTCCGTCTCACATACTTTGGGCATGTGGCCAGGAGGGACTGATCCTTGAGAAGGACATCATGTTTGGAAGTGTGGAGGGACAGTGAAGAAGAGGAATACGCCAGATAGGAGTATTCATACAATAACAAAAGCAATGTAGGTAGGTGTGTCAGAGTCAGTGAGATTGGCTCAGGGCAGTGCAGCTACTAGAGCTGTTGCACATAGGGTAGCTATGAATCACAGATGACTCAATGGCACATAACAGCAGCAGCATTGTTTCTCACAATAATGTTTTGTTGTTTTCCTGATAATTTTCTAATTTCTTTTTTTGTTATATGCCTTTTATTGTGTTTTACTAACCCAAATCATAATTACACTTATTATTACTATTACAGGACTTAGGAGGTTGTTGTGACGTATACTTTAAGCAAGCAAATTTATTCGGTCCCATGTTGTCTGCACCCTCCTTTCTTCAAGTCATTGCATTGTATCAATCATTGAATGTGATAAAATTAATTTCCTTAGATGGAAAAAGTATCTTTATCTCTTGTATGTTTTATGCACAATAAAATGTGGCCCTCAAATACTAAAATATGTCTTAGCCTAACAGGAATCATAAAAGCTAGGGAAAGTTTATTAACATTTGCATATATTGTCAATTTTTCCCATGTATATTTTGAAAAGATGTGCTAGGCATTTGATCAAACTCTGAACAGCCACACAATCTTGTTTTGTATCTGTTTCATTCATTCTAAGGAGAGTTCCAAAACACATTACCTGTATTTAATAAGCTACACAATGTCCTTGTGAATTGGGCAAAGAGCTCAACATTATTACACAAATAAAGGTAGTGCTTTGGTTTGGAGAGCAAATGGTCAAGTAGAGAATGAAACTGGGGTCCAAAATTTCCACAAAAGCATCATTTTATACCTCCAGGCTTGCAATATCCCCCCCCTTTCTCTACTAGAGAAACCACAATGAGGTATCAATCTCACTCCAGTAAGAGTAGCAAATTTTAACAGGGCAGCAAGTAGTAGATGTTGGAAAGGAGGTGACAAGAAAGGAACTCTTACACATTTTTAGTGGGATTGTAAAATGGTGTAACCATTCTGGAAGGCAGTTTGGTGCTTCCTCAAAAAGCTAAACATAGAAATTCCATATGACCCAGCTATTCCACTACTTGGAATATACCCTGAGAATATGAGAACTGAGGAACAAATTGAGATTTGTATACCAATGTTCATAGCAGCCTTATTCATCATTGCAAGAACATGGAAACAGCCCAAATATCCAACCACAAATGAATGGATTGAGAAATCATGGTACATTCCCACAATGGAATATTATGCAACCCACAGGAGCTATAACTTAGTAAATTATTACCTAACTTAGGAGGAACTGAAGAGCATTATGCTGAGTAAACTAACTCAGTCCCACAAGGATAAATATTGTATAAAACCATTATTGTAGAATGAGTATAAGAATCCAGGAAGAATAGGAGACGTTGAAAGCACAGGGATGTGGATGTGCAGGGGGAAGGAGGGATTAAGCATTGGGTTGTACAATTTGATTAGTGGAGGGTGAGGGAAATTGAAAGAATTTGTTCAATTATATATTAGAATTTTGTAATATTTTTAAATTTCTTGACTACTGGATCAAGGGGTTTGATTGTTATCCATAGCAGTAGCAACCACAAATACTTTTCTTAGTTCTCATGAGGTAAACCATAATACCTATAATATATCTGCACTGTCAAATAACTTCTGAATCACAGAAACCCTAAGACCAGAGTAGAGCTTCTCGTGTCGTTAATAAGGTTTTAATCCTCATCTTTCCCAAGGAGCCAGTGGTTTTCTTAAGGTAGTTCCAAGCTGTTCACTTTTTAATTAACAGCAGAGTGTAGCATTGCAAATTATTCACTTAAGAAGATTAAATGTTCGTCAACAAATGAATAAACTGGGGCATTGTAGTACATTGACACAACTGAATACTATATAGCCTAAAAAAATAATGATTTGTAAAATACTATGTAACATGGGGGATTCTAGACAACATTATGCAAGAGTGAATTATCAGTCTCATAAGGACAGATACTGCATAAGACCATTATTGGAAAAATAGAAGAATAACTAGATGTTCATAAATGTCTAAAAGGGGAAGAGAAAAGAGAGAAAGAAGCATAAAAGGGCAATGGCAGAAATCACAAGGATAGTAGAATCTAGTGGGAAAATGAGGAGAAAAGAATAGGAAAGATTCAATGGAAACTCCAAATATGGAGTCTTTCCAGGCATTAATAGGCACAAATCAGAAGCATCTAATTATCTAAATTATAATGTATATGAATGATTTTATGAAACACAATGTAAATGAAAGTTGTATAAAACACAATGTACATGAATGCAACAAAATGCAAACAAATTAGTGTTGCTGTTGTTTTTGTTGTTATGTACCGTCGAGTCGCTTGCTATCCTATGTACAACAGCTCTAAACTCTGTTCTGTCCTGTGCCAATCTCACTGTCTCCGACACAATCATCCCGATTGCCCCAGTCATCAAATCAATCCATCTCCCAGAGGGCCTTCCCCTCCTGCGCCTGCTCCCCACCCTCCCAAACATGATGTCTTTCTCCAAGGACCGGTATCTCCTTACAACAAACATGACCAAAGTATGTCAGATGAAGTCTCAGAATCCTTGCTTTAACCCTCTCTAGGATGAATTTGTTTTCTTAGCAGTCCGTAGCACCCTCAGCACCTTCTCCAACACCAAAGCTCAAAAACATCAATTCTCCTTCTGTCCTCCCTGGTCATTGTCAAGCTCTCTGACACATAACAAGTGATTGCAAAGACCATGACCTGTACCAGATGCACCTTAGTCCCCAGAGACACACCCTTGCTCTTCAGTACTTTAGAGAAGTCTCCAACAGCAGACTTTCTCATGGCAATACGTCTTTTAATTTCCTGGCTCCTGGTGCCAAGAGTGTTGATTATGGAGCCAAGCATACTAAAGCTGTGAACAATCTCAATCTCTTCACCATCCATCCTGATGCTGCCAATTGGTCCAGTGGTGAGAATCTTTGTCTTCTTGACATTGAGCCTCAATCCATATTGAAGGCTGCAGTCCTTGACCCTCTGCAGCAAGCGCTTCAGGTCCTCCTCAGTTTCAGCAAGCAGGGTTGTGTCATGTGCATAACACAGATTGTTGATAGATCTTCCACCAATCCTGATGCTTCATTTCTTCTCATATTCCTCAGCCTCCCGGATGAGGTGGAAAAGGTATGGAGACAAGACACATCCCTGGCATATGCCCTTCCCAATTTTGAACCATGCAGTGTTTCCTTGCTCTGTTCTGATGACTGCCTCTTGGTTCAAGTATAGGTTTTGCATTAGAACGATCAAGTGTTCTGGGATTCCCATTCTTCTCAGAGTCAGCCACAGTTCATTATGCTCCACACAGTCAAATGCCTTTGCATAGTCAATGAAACACAGATAGACATTCCTCTGGTATTCTCTGCTTTCAGCCAAGATCCATCTAACATCAGCAACAATATCCCTAGTACCACAACCCCTTCTAAACCCAGCCTGGACTTCTGGCAGTTCGCTGTTGATGTGCTGTTCCAGTCGCTTTTGGATATTCTTCAGCAGAATCTTGCTTGCATGTGAAATCAACAATATTGTTCTATAGTTCCAACACTCTTTTGGGTCACCTTTCTTTGAAATGGGAACAAATATAGATCTCAAGCAAAAAAAAAAAGGAAAACAGAAATGTACTTTAATATCTCCTGATTGTAGAATGCTGTGGTTTAGTGCGTAAGGAGCTGTGCCGCCAACTGAAAGGCAAATGATTGAATGTACTAGATACTCCATAGGAACAATATAGACAATATCCTCCCATGCAATTTACAGCTTCTGAAAACCTGCTGGAGGGTAAGTTGGGAGTTAGTTCTGATTTGACAGCAATGATAGTAAAGTTATAGAATGCAAGACATTTTCTAGAGATCTTTACCAATAAATTCTTAATATTGTAGAGAGAGACTATACATTAGAAAGGAGTAACCTATTTCTCACCCCTCTCAACCCTGGCTCAATGCACACATACATTTATACACACATTTACAAGATATAAATCTTAATTTACCAATTTTTACATATTAGCAGTGAAACTAAACACCGTTTTATGGTTGGATATGCTACCAATAGAGTTATTTACTGGCCTTTTGCTTTAGTGTGCTCTTTTTTCAAAATTGCTTTAACTATCATCCACTTGAATAAATCACCTTTTCTATATTTGATGATTGGTTAAGATACAGTGTACAGTTATTTGGTAAAATGTGAACATACTTGCTGTTTATGCTCATCATTTCCATCACTGTTAATTCATCTTGTTGAAGTTCTTCTCTTTTGTTGACCTTCTACCTTTTCCATATGATGTGTTTTAGAAGGACTACTCCTCTTCAACATAGATCCAAAATATGCAAGACATTTCAACTCTTTGTCTCTAAGAAATAGCTTCTAAGACACATTTGTCTATTCTTTCTAAATCTATGGGATATTCAATACTTTTCACAGAGATCGTGAAAATGGCACAGGATGGACCAGGCTTTTATAGGTTATTCATAGAGTTGCCATGAGCTGTAGTCAACCTGACAACAAGTTGTTGTTTCAATAGTTCCCTGTCAGTTTTTCACACTGTAGTGGAATGTGCGTTGTTTTGAAACTGGAAGCTATGCCACTGGTATTTCAATTATCAGTGTGGTTATAAACAGTAGACATGTTTCAGTGGAGCTTCCAGATTTACTTAGAATAAGAAAATGAGGATTTGACCATCTATCTGAAAAGCACAGGTCAGTGAAAATGTTATGGATAACAAGGAAACAATGTCAAAAGTAATGGAAGATTGAGACCACAGGTTGGAAACATACAAGATAAAACCAAGGGAGACCACTTCTTCCACATAGAATGAACCTTAGTAATGTGGATGGAGGAAAAGTTTTAAAAACCTTTATTTTCTGACATGGCATGACATAAAATGAGAAGAAATAGCTGGAAACTTTCATTACTAATCAGACCATGAAATATACAAAGTATAAATCAAGGAAAAAAATGGAGGTTGTCGGAAAGAAATACTGGAAAATTTATATTCTAGATATCAGATATTAGTGAGCTGAAATGGACTCCTTGTTGTTGTTAGATTCCATAAAGTCATGTGTAATTCATGCTGTTATTGTTATTATGTGCCATAGAGTTGCCTGTGGCTCATAGTAATCCTATGTACAATTACTCCCATTGCCCTAGTTACTGTTTCAATCCATATAACACAGAGTCTTCCTCTCCTATACTGTCCATCCACTCTTCTGAGGATGATATCCTTCTCCAAGGACCAGTACATCCTGCCCACATGCTCAAAGTATGTGAGACAAAGGTTCAAAATCCTAGCCTCCAAGGAGAAACTTGGTTTCACCTACTCTGAGACAGATCTATTTGTTTTCTTGGAAGTCCATGTATATTCAAGATTCTTCTCCAGCACCAAAACTCAAAGGCATCAATTCTTCTGTCATCCTTGTCTTTATCCAGCTCTCTCATATATAACAAGTAATTGTGAAGACCATGAACTGAATGAGGTGCACCTTAGTCTCTAGACTGATATTATTGCTTCTCAGTACTCTGAAAAGGTCCCTAACAGAAGATTTTTCTAATGCAATTCATCTTTGATTTCCTGAATGCTGGTGCCAAGAGTGTTGATTGTGGAGCCAAGTAAGCTGCAACTGTTATGCCAGTCCCTTCACCATGGTGCTGCCAATTGGCCCAGTAGTGAGAATCTTTGTCTTCTTGATGTTGAGCTTCAATCTATATTAAATATTACAGTCCTTGACCCTCTGCAGCAAGTGCTTCAGGTCCTTCTCAATTCCAGAAAACAAGGTTGTGTCATCTGCATAACAGAGATTATTGATTGTAGTGACCCTACAAACAACAGATTTGAATGAACCTCGTCATATCCTGTTCTATCCTCATCATTTCTGACACACTTGAGCCCATTGCTACAGTCACTGTGTCAATCCACCATTCACTAAGCCTCCAACTTTCCAAGCATGATGTCCATTTCCAAGGAATAGACTCTCTTTGCAACATGCTCAAAGTATGTGAGACAAAGTGTTACCATCCCTGCTTCCAAGGACAACCCAGATTTCACTTTCTCCAAGACATATACTTTTGAGGATTTTGTTTTATTTTTGTAGTCCATAAGATATTCAGTACTCTTCTCCAAGAACACATTTCAAAGGCAACAATTATTCTTCCCTCATATTTATTATTGTTCAGCTTTCAGATGCATACCAAATGATTGGTACAAATCATTGCTACTCAGTTCATTGGAGAGGTACCTGAAAGCATACTTCCCAGTACAATCACCCCTCATCTCCTAACTGCTGGTACCAAGGGTTTTGAATGTAAACTAGAGTAAGATAAAGAAGTTGACAATTTCAATATTTTCTCCATCTTTCATGCTGTTATTTATAATATATTACGTCAAAAATGATAAATTGACCTGAATGATGTTGCTGTAAAAAAGGATATTTCAATATATTTTCCTCAACTACAACACTGTCAATAGCAGGATACCATCCATATACCTTCAACAATGACCAGTGAATACAATTATTATTTAAACTTATAGGTTACGTAAAGCCAAAGATGACAACTTATTATCAATTATCTGAAGTCAAACATATAAAAAGATGTATGGATAATTACCTCTCACTAGAAGTTGGAAGTAAAAAAGGATTAGTAATAAAAAACACAGGTTTCAAAACATAAATGATGAAGATTGCATTATAGAATTTTGCAAGAACAATGAATTATTTATTATAAATACTGTTGTTGTTATGTGCCAACAAGTTGTCTGTGACTCATCGCAATCCTATCTATGTACAGCAACCTTGAACCATGCTCTATGCAGTGCCAATCTCACTGTCTCTGACATACCTTCCCCCATTACTCCAGTCACTGAATCAATCCATCTCATTGAAGGTCTTCCTTTCCTGCGCTGTCCTTCCACCCTCCCAAGCATGATGTCCCTCTCAAAGGACTGGTCCCTCCTTGCAACATGTCCAAAGTACGTCAAATGAAGCTTCAGAATTCTTGCTTCCAAGAAACAGCCTGGTTTCACCCTCTCTAGGATGAATCTGTTTGTTCTCTTTGCAGTCCATGGTATATTCAATACTCTTCTCCAACACCCAGCTCAAAGGCATCAATTCTCCTTCTATCATCCTTAGTCCTTATCCAGCTCTCTGATTCATAGCAAGTGATTGCAAAGACCATGACAAAGATCAGGCACACCTTAGTCTCCAGACTGACACCGTTGTTCTTTAGTACTTTGCAGAGGTCTCTGACAGACTTTCCCAGTGCAATACATCTTAATTTCCTAGATACTTGTGCCACGAATGTTGATTGTAGAGCCAAGCAAACTAAAGCTGCTAACAATCTCATTCTATATATAATCTATAATGATGCTGCTAATTCGCCCAGTATTGAGAATCTTTGTTTTCTTAATATTGTGCTTCAACCCATATTGAAGGCTGTAGTCCTTTATCTTCTGCTGCAAGCACTTTAGGTCCTCTTCATTTTCAGCAAGAAGGGTTGTATCATCTGGGTAATGCAGATTGTTGATGAGTGTTCCTCCAATCCTGTTTCCACATTTCTACTTACAGAGCCCAGTCTCCTGAATAATTTGTTCTGCATATAGATTGAGAAGTATGGAGATAGGACACATCCTTAGCATACACCCAGCCCAATTATGAACTACTGAGTGTTTCCTTGCTCTGATCTGATAACTGCTTCCTGGTCCAGGTATAGATTTTGTGTAAGCATGATCAAGTGTTCTGGGATTCCCATTCTTCTCAGAGTTAGCCACAGTTTATTGTGGTCCGCACAGTCAAATGCCTTTTCACAGTCAATGAAACACAAATAGACATTCTTCTGGTACTCCCTGCTTTCAGCCAAGATCCATCTAACAGTAGATATAATGTCCCTAGTGCCACGACCTCTTCTAAACCCAGCCCGCACTTAGGCAGTTCTCCGCTGAGGTGCTGTTTCAGTTGCTTTTGAATAATCTTCAGCAGAATCTTGCTTGCATGTGATATTAATGATATTGTTCAACAATTTCTGCATTCTGTCATAGCTAGACACATGGAGTTTGTTGAATGGAATACACAAAAATAAAATCTACTACTACTTTGGACATGTTGTGAGGAGAGACCGGTCCTTGGAGAAGGACATCATGCTTGGGAGGGTGGAGGGACAGCGCAGGAGGGGAAGGCCCTCTTATGAGGTGGATTGATTCAGTAACTGGGTTAATCAGGATGGGAGTGTCGGAGACAGTGCGATTGGCACAAGACAGAGCAGAGTTTAGGGCTGTTGTACATAGGGTCGCTATGAGTCGCAGGCGACTCGATGGCACATAACAACAACAACTACATCTGTGAACAGAGACAATGGAAAAACTTGTTACATCTTTAAAAGTTTGTCATACTCAAAATGAGGTACCTGAATTAGCAAACCTGTGTCTGCATTTACATAGTTAAACTATCAAATTATTTTCAATACTGGAAAGCCCAACTAAAAAAGAAATCTTATAAGAAAATAAATAATTTGTTACTATTACTGTGAAAGTAGTTTGACCTTGAGACCTCATATTTCTAAGCTCTTTAGACTTTCCCAGCCACCTACTTTTAACCTCTGTTCTAAAGCATTCCAACATCCTACCTTACTAGCATATTGTTGTAAGAGAAATAAAATACCCCATCCAAGTGTAGGCTGGGGTTCATCTTGTAGTTACATATCATCACATTGGAGTGTAACTCATTGCAAAAACTTCTAGTGGGTTTTCAAAGGCAGTAAATTGCACGAGAGCAGATTACTATTCATTATACAGCTATTTTGATATCTTTTCCACTTGCAACTAATTAATTCCTGCTTCCTCAGCATTTTTTAGATAAGTAGTTTTTGAAGCCTGGGATTTCCCTCCAAGCCTAGGCTCTAGATAGTGGAGGTCCCATTCTAACAGACATGTAGATGAAAGCAGGAGTGAGAGAGTTAAGTATCCATGAGCACAGCAGGGGCCAAGCTTTGTTTCAGGGTAATATTGTCATAATTTGCTCCTAGAATTTTTCTTTGTTCTATATTTCCATGAGTAGATTGTTTCTGAGGCTCCTTTGGCAGTAAATGAGGAACCCCATATGTGTCACCCTGGTTCACATACTGTCCTATCCAGAGAAACAGATGCTTGAATGTCTAGACTTGGTGTTCCCTAGCTTGATCTTGTTTTTGTTGTATGCCGTAGAGTAAGAACTGATGCATAGCTGATCCTCCAGTGGATGTTCAGAGACATTAAATCAAATGGGAGGAGATAGCTCATCCTTCTCCCATGGAGCAACTGCTGGATTCAAGCTATCTGCCACCAGGCCAGCAGAGCTACTTCTTGTTAGGTCTTCACACTACATGCAAAGTCAAAGACTTAAAAAAGGAACCAAAGAAAGAAAGAAAGAAAGCTTAAAGCAGCTTTATTAAGGGAAGTCCCAGGAAGGATTTCTTGGTCTGGAGAGAGAGAAAATATCAGGGAAAAATCATGTCCTAAGGTTGGTTGGGCAAGATTTAATAATAGGGATGTTTAGGGAGGGAACGGAAGGATCTTCCATTGTGGTTCAGCTGGGTAGGAGAGGCCATTTACTCCTTTTGTAGACATGCTGATATTCTTTGAATCCTTCATTCTTCCCTTTGATCTTGGTTTGGGCCTGACATTCCAGCCTCCTTAATGAGAAAAAGACAAAGTACTTTATTCTAGCAGCAGAGAACTGCCAGAAGTCCAGGCTGGGTTTAGAAGGGGTCGTGGTACTAGGGATATTGTAGCTGATGTTAGATGGATCTTAGCTGAAAGCAGGGAATACCAGAAGAATGTCTACCTGTGTTTGATTGATTATGCAAAGGCATTTGACTGTGTGGATCATAACAAAGTGTGGATGACTCTGAGAAGAATGGGTATCCCATAACATTTAATCGTGCTATTGCGAAATCTATACTTGGACCAAGAGGCAGTCATCAGAACAGAGCAGGGTAACACTGCGTGGTTCAAAATTGGGAAGGATGTACGCCAGGGATGTGTCCTATCTCCTCACCTTTTCAACCTGTATTCAGAGCGGATTATCCGAGAGGCTGAGCTCTATGAGGAGAAGTGTGGTATCAGGATTGGTGGAAGATATATTAACAATCTGCGTTATTCGGATGACACAACCCTGCTTGCTGAAACTGAGGAGGACCTCATGCACTTGCTGCAGAGGGTTAAGTACTGCAGCCTTGAGTATGGACTGAGGCTCAATGTCAAGAAGACAAAGATTCTCTCCACTGGAGCAATTGGTAGCATCAGGATGGATGGTGAAGAGATTATGATTGTTCACAGCTTCAGTTTGCTCGGCTCCACAGTCAACACTTTTGGCACCAGCAGCCAGGAAATAAAAAAACATATTGCGATGGGAAAGTCTGTTGTTAGGGACCTCTCTAAAGTACTCAAGAGCAACAGTGTCTCTCTGAAGACTAAGGTGCGCCTGATATAGGCCATGGTCTTTGCAATCACTTGTTATGCATCAGAGAGTTGGACAATGACTAGGGAAGATAGAAGGAGAATTGATGCCTTTGAGCTGTGGTGCTGGAGAAGAGTATTGAATGTACCATGGACTGCCAAGAAAACAGATTCATTCATCCTGGAGAGAGTTAAACCAGACTACTCCTTGGAAGCAACAATTCTGGGGCTTTGTCTGATATACTTTGGACATGTTGTAAGGAGAGACAGGTCCTTGGAGAGGGACATCATGCTTGGTAGGGTGGAGGGACAGCGCAGGAGGGTAAGACCCTCTATGAGGTGGATTGATTCATTGACTGGGTTAATCGGGATGGCTGTGTCAGAGGCAATGCGATTGGCACAGGATAGAGCAGGGTTTAGGGCTGTTGTACATAAGGTAGCTATGAGTCACAAACAACTCAATGGCACATAACAACAATAACTTCCTGCTGAACAGTGGTAAGATCTGGTGCTTAGAGGCTGGATTGGGTTGGCCTGGGACCAGTCGCCAGAGGAGAATATGTATGTCACAGCAACTTGATCACCATTAAGTAGGAGATTTCTTTCATCCTTTGAAGTAAGAATTCAAAAAGGCAGGGAGAGATTAGTAACAATATGACGATCTACTTAGGGTTTGGGATCTGACTGAGGCAAAGAGTAGTGGGACCCACCACTTGAGAGGTGTAGGAGGTCTGCTCAATGAGCGGAGCATGTTTGACCTGAGAAAAGTGGTATTAATGGGGATTAGTCATGACTTTAACCATTGTGGGGGTAGTGAGGATGACTGTGAAAGGTCTGTCTTAGTGTGGTTGAAGAGGTTTGGGTGCACATCATTTGATGAGGATAGCATCTCCAGGGGCAACTCTAACTGCCAGGCCTAAACTTTCAGGTGAGGATCTGGGTATGTAGCAGTCTGCATGTTCCTGGAGTAATTGTTTAAGGAGGGAAAGATAAGGAAGATATGATGCTAAAAGAGGGGATTCAGTGGGTAGGTTATAACTGAGTAGGAATGGCTGGCCATACATCAACTTGAAGGGGCTTAGAAAGGATGATGAACGAGGTGTTGCTCAGATGCTTCTTTCCACACTCTGTTTACGGAAACTACAGCATAGGCTGCCTAACAGTAACGTTTAGAGGTCATACAAGAGCTGCTGTCAACAAACAGAATATGATCTCGATTAGGGATGAGTTGGTCAGATGAGGAGAAGTAAAGAGCTCACATCTTTAAGGACTTCAGGGCAGCTACTGTCATAATAAGTCATGGTGTTTACTGGAAGTAGGATGGCCTTGTTGAGGGAAGGCGATTGAGAGGTTAAAATTAGGGTTCTTAATAAAAAATAGATGGAGCTCTTGTATGTGCCCCAGGGGAAGTAAAAGTTGTTGTTATGTTGTTATGTGCTGTCAATTTGCTTTTGACTCATAGCGACCCTATGTACAACCACCGTAAACCCTGCTCTATCCTGTGCCAATCGCATTGCCTCTGACACACCCATCGCGATCATCCCAGTCCCTGAATCAATCCACCTCATAGAGGGTCTTCGCCTCCTGCGCCTCCACCCTCCCAAGCATGATGTCCCTCTCCAAGGACCTGTCCCTCCTTACATGTCCAAAGTATGTCAGACAAAACCCCAAAATCCTTGCCTCCAAGGAGTAGTCTGGTTTAACCCTCTCCAGGATGAATCTGTTTGTTTTCTTTGCAGTCCATGGTATATTCAATACTCTTCTCCAGCACCAAAGCTCAAAGGCATCAATTCTCCTTCTATCCTCCCTAGTCATTGTCCAACTTTCTGATGCATAACAGGTGATTGCAAAGACCATGGCCTGTATCAGATGCACCTTAGTCTCCAGAGTGACACCATTGCTCTTCAGTTCTTTGGAGACGTCCCTAACAGCAGACTTTCCCATCGCAATATGTTTTTTTAAATTTCCTGGCTGCTGGTGCCAAGAGTGTTGACTGTAGAGCCAAGCAAACTAAAGTTGTTAACAATCTCAATTTCTTCACCATCCATTATTATCTTGCCAATTGGTCCAGTGGTGAGAATCTTTGTCTAGTCACTAGTGATTGGGACATGGAATGTGAGAACCATGAATGTAGGAAAATTAGATATTGTTAAATGGAACGCATAAATATTGACATACTAGGCATTGGAGAGATGAGATGGACCAGCATGGAGCATTTTGAGTCAGATGATCATATGATATATTACTCTGGAGATGAATAGGTAAGAAAAATGGGGTTGCTTTCATAGTTAAAAAAGTAATTTCTAGATCCATCTTGAAGTACAACATTGTGAGTGACAGGATAATATCCATATCCTTACAAGGAAGTCCAGTGAATATCACTATCATTCAGATATATGCACCAACAACCAGAGCCAAAGAAGAAGGAAAATAGGAAGCAGTGGGAAAGCAGGTCTTGGCATCTACGGCTAGAGAAGACTTGCAGAGGGCTTTTCACGGTGAGTTTAAGCACCTCTTTAGTGAGGAGAGCTGCTGCTGCTGCTGCTGCTAGGGATCACAAGTAGGGTTGCCACCCTGCGTGGTAATATTGAGCTGCTAAGAGAGGTATTCAATGGGGGTAAAAGACGCTTCAGGGGGCTGAGCCGAGATGCTGAAAGCAGTTCCCTGTTTTTC
>NW_006400087.1:68266-70009 GCF_000299155.1 Elephantulus edwardii
CTTTCAATGATTCAGTCATTAAACTTCTGGGGGGGGGGTTAACTGAATACCAAGGTACATCACTGTGCGGAGAGACAGTAGGGTCTCGGAGGGAGATACCCTGAATTCCTTGGAGGCCAAGAAGTTAAGAAGTTGAGCAGTGTGAGTTTTTGGAAGTTGATATCAGGGGCTACATAAGAAAAGATCATCAACATATTGCAATGAACACTAGGGGATAAGAAGCTTATTGGAAAATAGGCAAGTAATAAGGGGTTTTAAACTTTTGCAGTGTCATGCAGAGATAGGGAAGGGAGGTGGGGTCTAGCAGAAAAATAGGAGAAGTCCTTCAGAGTAACAGATGGAATGGAAAGATCCCATGCAGTAGGATAGCTGGTGATAGAAGTAGTGTAGAAAGTGGCTCAGGGAAAGAGCACTAAGGGGGTAGAACTAAAGGTTGGTCAGGCAAACTAGATTCACTTGTTTCCCAGTGAAACACAGCTCCAAGTATAGACAGGATGTCTCTACCTAGTAATGGAGTTGGGCATGTGGGGATATTTAGAAAGGAATGGGTGACTACTTGTTTGTTGAAAGTAATGAGGAGGGGTTGAGTGGTAAAAGACTTAGAAGGGAGACCATCAATCCCCATTACTGAGACCTGAGAAGGGAAAACAGGGCCTGAGAAGGAGGGAAGCATTGAAAAGGTAACCCCTGTGTCAACCAGGATGGAAACTGGATTACCTGCTAACTGAAGGGTTACCCTGGGCTTGGCAACAGTGATGGAGATCATTGATTCGAGCATCTTCAATCTTCAGTGGCTAAGTAAATCTAAGTGAACTAAGAAGTCAGCTGGGATGGGGATCGAGTTTATTGGAGAGGTTTCCTTACCACAGCTCGGCGCTGAAGGGCAGTCACTTTCCCAATGACCTGGTGTCCCACAGATAGGGCAATGCCATGTCAGAGGGCAAGAGTTACAGCAGTGATTGGCCCAATGACCCTCTTTGTCACATCTGAAGCATGCACCAGGAGGTAACCAGCTCTTTGAATGAGGTGGTATTTTCTGACCACTCACTGCTGCCACTGGCCATAGGGAAGCTATCAGGACTTGGCCAGCAGTTTCACTTTCTGAGGGGAATGAGTCTCCTTATCACCTTCTGCTGGTTTTTCTCAGGCATTAAAAACGTTAAAGGCCATGTTTACCAGGTCTTGAATGGGTGTTTGGGCTGTCCTCAGACTTTTCAGTTTCTTTTTTATATAAGGGGCTTATTGAGTGATAAAATGAGTAGTTAGGAAAGCGGCCATTGCTGGGAGGTAGGTAATTACACAGAGTTCTTTTTTTACATTATTATTAAATTTTATTAGTTTTAATGAACATTTACAGAGATCTTGGGTTCTCATTCAGTCATTGTTGCACTGTTTTCTCTACCCTCCTCCCCAGTTAGTTCTTCTTCCCTCCCCCACGAATGTCTGTTTTAATTGTCCAATTGCCACAGTGTTTGTCAAAGTCAGTTCTGATTAATCTCCTTTGTCGGTGTGCCCTTTGCCATTCCCTATCACTCCTCCCTGAGAGAGGCTTCACCCTGATTCATAAGGAAAGGGGGATGGCGCATTCTCTTAGCTACTTCCTGCTGAAAAGGGACGCTGTGGGTTTCAGGGTGAAGATCGTCTCTCACTATTCTAAAGGGCCCCTTTGGCAGTAGGAAACACATAGACTATTATGGAGATTGATTTTGGAGTTTAGATGCACTGTTATTAATTGTGCTTAGC
>NW_006400087.1:71510-72697 GCF_000299155.1 Elephantulus edwardii
CTACAACAGTGGCACCATGCAATATTTGTCCTTTTGTGACTGGGATATTTCACTCAGCATAATGTTCGCCAGAGTCAACCATTTTGAATAATATTGCATGAGTTCTTTGTTTTTCAGTGCAGCATAGTATTCCATTGTGCGAATATACCACAGCTTATCTATCCATTCATTTGTTGATGGGCACCTAGGATGTTTCCAACTCCTTGCTACGGTGAATAAAGCTGCAATAAGCATGTTGTTGTTGTTGTTGTTGTTATGTGCCATCGAGTCGTTCGTGACTCATAGCGACCCTAAACCGTGCTCTACCCTGTACCAATCAAACTGCCTCTGACACACCCATCCCCATTACCCCAGTCACTGAATCAATCCATCTCATAGAAGGTCATCACCTCCTGTGCTGTCCCGCCAGCCTCCCAAGCATGATGTCCCTCTCCAAGGACCTGCCCTCCTTGCAACATACCAAAAGTTTGTCAGACGAAGCCCCAGAATCCTTGCCTCCAAGGAGTTGCTTGGTTTAATCCTGTCCAGGATGAAACTATTTGTTTTCCCGGCAGTCGATGGTACATTCAATACTCTTCTCCAGCACCACAGCTCAAAGGCAACAATTCTCCTTCTGTCCTCCCTAGTCATTGTCCAACTCTCTGATGCATAATAAGTGATTGCAAAGACCATGGCCTATATCAGGCACACCTTAGTCTGCAGGGAGGCACCGTTGCTCTTGAGTACTTTAGAGATGTCCTTAACAGCAGACTTTAACATCGCAATACGCTTTTTGATTTCCTGACTGCTGGTGCCAAGAGTGTTGACCATGGAGCCGAGCAAATTGAAGCTGTGAACAATCTCAATCTCTTCGCCATCCATCCTGATGCTACCGATTGGTCCAGTGGTAAGAATCTTTGTCTTCTTGATATTGAGCCTCAGTCCATACTGAAGGCTGCAGTTCTTGACCCTTCGCAGCAAGTGCATGAGGTCCTCCCCAGTTTCAGCAAGCAGGGTTGTGTCATCCGCATAACTCAGACTGTTAATGGATCTTCCACCAATCCTGACGCCACAATTCTCCTCATAGATCTCAGCCTCCCAGATAATCTGCTCTGCATACAGATTGAAATGGTATGGAGAAAGGACACATCCCTGGTGTACACCCTTCCCAATTTTGAACCATGCAGTGTTCCCTTGCTCTGTTCTGA
>NW_006400087.1:72797-93048 GCF_000299155.1 Elephantulus edwardii
GACTGCCTCTTGGTCCAAGTATAGGTTTCACATTAGCACGATTAAATGTTCTGGGATGCCATTCTTCTCAGAGTCAGCCACAGTTTGTTATGATCCACACAGTCAAACACCTTTGCATAACTAATGAAACAGAGATAGACTTTATTCTGGTATTCTCTGCTTTCAGCTAAGTTCCATCTAACATCAGCTACAATATCCCTAGTATTACGACCCCTTCTAAACCCAGCCTGGACTTCTGGCAATTCTCTGCTGATGTGCTGTTCCAGTCATTTTTGGATTAATTTTCAGTAAAATCTTGCTTGCATGTGAAATCAATGATATGTTCTGTAGTTTCCACACTCAATTGGGTGACTCTTCTTTGGAATGGGAACAAATATAGATTCCAGTCAGTTGGCCAAGTGGTTGTTTTCCAGATTTTTTGGCACAACTTGGTGAGCACATCCAGGGCATCATCTGTTCACGGAAATATGTCAACTGGTATACCATCTATTCCTGAGGCCTTAATTTTTTCTATTTCCTTCAAAGCAGGTTTAACTTCTTCCTTTATCACCATAGGCTCTTGCTCATATGTTATTTCACTAAATTCTTATGTATCTGCCAATTCATTTCGATACAGTGACTCAGTATATTCCTTCCATCTTCTTTTAATACATCTTGGATCATTTAATATTCTGCCTAAATCATCCTTGATTATAGCAACTCTAGGTTTGAATTTGTTTTTCAGTTCCTTGAGCTTAAGAAATGTTGAGCGAGTTTGGCAGAAATGAAGCTGGAGATAGAATGATTGAATTTTGTACAACCAATGACTTATTTACTACAAATACGCTTTATACGAAACATAAACGCAGGTTATACACATGGATTTCACCTGATGGTGTGCATAGGAATCAGATGGATTACATCTGCAGAAAAAAAACGCTGGAGAAGCTCAATATCAGCTGTGAAAACTAGGCCAGGAGCTGATTGTGGAATAGACCACCAACTACTCATGTGCAAGTTCAAGCTGAAACTGAGGAAAATTAAACCAAATCCACAGGAACCAAAATATGACTTTGATTTCATCCCACCTGAATTTCAGAATGATCACACGAACATGTTTGAGGCCTTGAACATTAATGAGCGAAGACCAGATGAGTTGTGGGAGGATGTCAAATGTATCATCCAGGAAGAGTGCAAATTGTCATTACAAAGACAGAAGAGGAAGAAAAGACCAAAATGGATGTCAGAAGAAACTCTGAAGAGTGCCCTGAAGCATAGAGAAGCGAAAGCACAAGGAAGAATTCAAGATACTAAAGAGCTGAAGAGAAGATTCCAAAAGGCAGCTCGGCATGACAAAGCAATAAACATGGGTGTGCATATATCTGCTTGCATGTCAGTTATGGTCTCTTCAGGGTATATTCTCAGTAGCGGAATTTCTGGGTCAAATTGTATCTCTATTTGCAACTTTTTGAGAAAGTGCCATACCGCTTTCCACAGGGGTTGCACCATTTTACACTCCCACCAACAGTGAATAAGGGTTCCAGTTTCTCCACAACCTCGCCAGCATTTGTTGCTTGCTGTTCTGCTAAATTTTGCTATTCTGACTGGGGTGAGATGATATCTCATAGTTATTTTAATTTGCATTTCTCTAAGAGCTAGGGATTTTGACCATTTCTTCATGTGCTTGTTAGCCATCTGTATGTCGTCTTCGGTGAAGTGCCTGCTCATATCCTGTGCCCGTTTTTTATTGGATTATTTACCTTTATCTTGTTGTGGTGCTCAAGTATTTCATAAATTCTGGATATAAGTCCTTTGTCTTATATGTTATTACCAAATTCTTTTTCCCAGTAGGTGGCTTCCCTTTTCCCCCTGTTGGAGAAGTTTTTGGATGTACGTAAGGATTTGAGTCTTAAAAGGCTGTCTTTTCCCCACCTAACTGATTTCATCTCCTTGTCAAAAATCAATTGACCATAGATAGATGGGCTGATCTCCTGATTCTATTCCATTGATCTATGTGTCTATCATTGTACCAGTAATTTTAATGAACATTTACAGAGATTTTGGATTTCTAGTTTTAATCTAATACTATATTAAACTTAAAACAAAAAAGAAGAGATAAACTTGGAAAAATTTTCAGCTCTGAACTCTGGCTGGAAAAAATAAAACGGGTAGAAAATGCTTTAAGGAAAAAAGGAAATAAAATTGTTATACCTGTAAAAGAAATAAAAAAAAGGTGTTGTTGGATATAGTATTATTTATAGGCATTTATTGGCTGAGTTTTGATATAAGGTAATGTGCTGGAATGGGGTAGGGGCAGTTTGGAAGAAGGGGAGGGAAGGACAGAGGAGTTTGATCCCTTTATCTGTTATGTTTGGTCTGGAGGCTAGAGGAGGATGGTATGTGGGATTATTTACTGGGCGGTGTCAGAAACAGGAAAGAGATGTTTTATCTATGGGTTAGGGTTGGAAAAGGAAGGTGATGTTTTAGTTTCAGATTTAAGATTTCATTTTTAACAGAGAGGTTAGTTAAAAATTTTGGCTGCAGTTTTAGGCTGGGTCTGGGAGAGGCCGGAGGAAAGAATATTGGCCATATAACATTTTGCATTATAAAACCATTCCTTTCCCCCATCTTATCTTAAGGTGATTTTTGTTCAGCAGTCTAGATATACAAAGTTATTTTATATGTGTTCACCACTTAGAAATGCTACATTTTAATAACTGATTTTCTTAATTGGCTCAAAAATAGTATAGCTTGGTTTCACTTGGTAAAGTTAATATGATTTAAAATATAGATACATATATGTATATACACACATACTTAACACTTTTTAAATCATAGAAGAACAGTACTTTTCAAAGATATGCAATTGGAAAAGGTATCAAAGTAAAGAAATAAAAGCAAATACTAAAAGCTACTTTACAATGGGCTAAGAGAACCTGCACAGGTTGGCAGGCTTTACAGAGAGGGATGTGAGCAAAAGTAAAGGAAAGTTTGGACATCTGGCCATCTCTGATGAGTCCTTTGGCAGAAATTGTCAAGATCTCAAAGGGTATTGAAATGAAAAGTTGTTTTCAGGTCGTCAAGAATTGTTATCTAGCTGGTATTGGGACAATGTTTGGTTACAGTAAAAGATCAGTCTCTTGGGGCAGAGGTCCTCAGCCAAGCCCAGGTTTGAAAGAGTCAAAAGGAGGCAGCCCAGGGGACTGTCCCTTGGGGGTCTAGACATTTGGCTAACCATGGTGTTCAGGCAAATGGATGAGGGAAGTTGAGATTTCAGAGCATCCTCTGAAAGCTGGAAGTCTCAGATTCTGAAAAGGCTAAAAGATGGTGTGTGTGTCCCCTGTCACAATCAATAGCCTGGAAGTGCCTGGCATTTGGGTGGTCTCCTGTCATAGGCCTGTGATTTATGGAAATATTGGATAAATGCACAGACAGGAGTCTAGTGCAGACAGATCTGAATCCCAAGGTTCAAAATGCCTGGAAGCAAAATGCCTAGGGACTGTTTGTACCATGCCTGGGAAATTTTATATGCAAAAGGGGCTTTCTGAGGGAGACATAAAAGTAAGAAAATGAGTCTGCGACTGGAGAAGCAGAAGTCAAAAGAATAAAGAGGAGCAGAAGTCAGAAGAATAGGGGCAAAGAGTTCTCGATGGAAGGAGGTGCCAGGTAACTCCCAGCAAGGACTCTTCCAGAATAGAGGTAGCATGGACAGGAAGAATGAGGAGTTCAGGGAAAGTGGACACTACTGACAACTGGACATAAACACAAAATGGATGGAAATAGACAGCAGAGGGTCTGTCCCCTCAGTCCACGCAGGCATCTCTGGTTATGCCCCTCGCAGGGTAAAAGTGTGTCTTAGCAATAGTTGTGCCCATATCAAGTCCAGACCCAGTTCAGGTGCCTAGGGGGATCCCCCCAAATTGCCACTAAGCCGTATAATAACACCACAGAACTGCAGGTGGAGACCAAATCAAACTCTGTGGCTTCAGAGCAGTGTCAGCCATGGAGCCTCTGCACAAGCACTCAAAACATTCAGTCAGCAAGCATACACACACAAAACCCTTTCTGTTACATTACTGTTGTGAGCTGGTAGATGAGAGAGAGAGAGAGGTGCCACACTTAGCCCAAAAGAGGGTGGGGCACAACATGCCTCGACTTCTATCCCAGTTGTCATGCACCAGGCTGTTAGGTCTGCAAAAGGATGTTAGGGCTTCTCACTGGTCATAAGGCCAAAGACTCAAGAAAGGGACCAGAGAAAGAAAGAGAAAGCTAAAGAAGCTTTATTAAGGGAGCTCCCAGTTGGGATTATTTGGACTAGACAGAGAGACAGACCAGGGTAAACCCACCCAGAGTTTCTTTGAGTATATCTAATATGAATTTGGAGACCCATCTCAAGGATAGATTTGTTGCACTGAATTTTAATAACTGAAGAACCAGACTAAGTTGTGGAATGACATCCAAGTATTACAAATTAAGAACGAAAAGGGTTATTATAAAGACAGAAAAGAAACAAAATATGAAAATTGATGTCAGAATAGACACTAAAACTTTGGAGCAAGTAATAGCTAAAGGTAACAGGAAACTTGATGAAGTAAAATAACTCTATAGACTTCAAAGAGTGTCTCAATAAGACAAAGTAAATGTGACACATTAACAAAATGTGCCAAGAACTGGAGTTAGGAAACTGAAAAATAGGCTTAATATTTCTCAAATGGAAAGAATATATTTTTTTAAATTAAATTTCCAGTTTTAATATTGTAAGATTGTTTAAACTAAATGATGAAAGATGCAACATTGAAGCAATAAATGAAGATGCAAGAAATATACATGTTCATAATACTAAAATTATCCACTGTAAGAAGCTTCATATGATCAAGAACCAGTGACACTGGAGGAAGAAGTCTAATCTATACGGAAGGAGTTGCTGAAAATAAGTCTCTAGAATTCAGCACAATACCATTCATTAATAGTTAACAAAAACAAGATCAAAAGATTTCATTGTACTTGGAGCCACCGTCAGTAGCTATGGAAGCAGTAGTCAAAGAATGCATTGTACTGTGCATATCTATTGCAAAAGACCTCTTAAGGAATTAACCAAGATGCCATTAAAGTTCACCGGACCAAACCATTGTATTTCCAGGTGTTCTCTTATGTTTGTGATAGGACAATGAGTAGGGAAGACTGAAGAAAAATTGATGTCTTTGAATTATGATGTTGTGGAAAAATTTTAATGTACCATGGGTTGCCAGAAGAAACAAAACATTTGCATTTGAAAAACTACATCATTGGATAGATGGAAGGATTTTATCTTATGTTTTAGCTATCGAATCAAGAGGGCCTAATCCCTGGAGAAGAACATCATGCTTGGTAAAGTAGAAGTTCAGCAAAAAGAAGAAAAAAAGCAAAGAAATAGATTATATCAATGAGTTTAAGTATCAAAGTTATGAGGACAAACTGAGACTGGGGCAGTGTTTCATTTTTCTGTGACTAGATGGTTGCTGTGAGTTGGAATTGACTTGATAATACGTAATGGCAATAGTTCGTTTTAATCATCAAAGGCATGCCAAATTTGTTCCCATCAAGTCAGTTCTAATTAATAGTGCACTAATTGGTTCTTGGAGAAGGACATCATGCTCAGAAAGGAGGAGGAACAGTGCAAGAGAGGAAGACTCCAGATGGGTTGGATGGATTCCTTAACTAGGGAAATGGGAGTGTGTTGGAGTTAGTGAGACTGCCTCAGGACAGGACAGGATTCAGAGATGTTGTACACAGGGTCTCTATGAGGGTCAAGTGACTCGATGACACATGACAACAACAACAGAGTGTGCCAGAGAGCTCTAGTAGCCTTGCAGTAAGAAACTGCACTGCAATCCTGAAGGCACTGAATTCGAATACACCAGCGGCTCTGTGGGAAAAGGATGGGCACTCTCCAGTGTGATTAACAGCCTCTGAAAACCTGTTGGAGGGTCAGCTATGGGTCAGATCTTACTTGATGATACTCAACAACAACAACAGCAATGTGTGTCAGAATAGAATAATGTGTCTGTAATGTTATGGAGGTGGTTGTTGTTGTTGTTATATGCCATTGAGTCACTTGCGACTCATAGCAACCCTATGTACAAGAGCTCTAAACGCTGTTCTATCCTGTGCCAATCCAGCCATCTCAAACACACTTATTCCCACCACTCCAGTCACAGAATCGATTCAGCTCATAGAAGGTCTTCCTCTCCTTCGCCGCCCCTCCACTCTGCCAAACATGATGTCCCTCTCCAAGGACCATTCCCTCCTTGCAACATGCCCAAAGTATATCAGACGAAGCTTCAGAATCCTTGACTCCAAGGAGCATTCCAGCTTCGCCTTCTCCAGGACAAACCTGTTTGTTCTCCTAGCAGTCCATGATATATTCAACATTCGTCTCCAGCACCACAGCTCAAAGACATCAATTCTCTTTCTATCATCCCTATTCACTGTCCAATTCTCTGATGCATAGCACATAATTACGAAGACTGTAGTCCGGATCAGGTGCACCTTAGTCTCCAGCCTGACTTCGTTGCTCTTCAATACTCTTGAGAGGTCCCTTACAGCTGACTTTCCCAATGCAATTCTTCTCTTTATTTCCTGGCTGCTGTTACCAAGAGTGTTGATTGTGGAGCCAAGTAAACTAAAACTGTTAACTATCTCAGTCACTTCACCATCCATTCTGATGGTGCCAATTGCCCCAGTGGTGAGAATCTTTGTTTTCTTGATGTTGAGCTTCAGTCCATAGAGGAGGCTGCAGTAACTTCTGCAGGCTGCTAGGTGAAATACCCAATCTTTGGCTAGCGTGAGCTCTCTCTCTCTCTCTCTCTCTCTCTCTCTCTCACACACACACACACACATACACACACACACACACACATCCTCCTCCTTCCCTCCTTGCTGTTCAGTCAGAATCAACTGACAGATGACCCTCCTGAGGGTTTTCAGAAGGTATAAACATACAAGAGGAGATAGTTCATCTTTCTCTCAAGGAGCAGCTGGTGAATTTGAAGTTACCTTTTGTCTAGTTACCCGCTAGACCATCATAGTTTAGTTTGTTAGATGAGTACAATTCATCTGTACTACCCAAGAATTTGGAGAATGTGGTTAAGTTAGCTGACCTCAAGTAAAGAAGCTTACTTTGTGTAGTGTGAGTGAACTTCCATCAAACAAATGAAATCCTTAAGAGTAAAAAGCAATTTCCCTAGCATATTTCTCTCTCTCTCTCTCTCTAACTTTTAGAATACCAGAACACATGTATTCTTAACCTTTCTCATAGCTTATTGGTGAATTTCAAGTGCAGCCTGGAGAAATCTACAGCCTGTCTCCTGACCTATGAATTGTGAACTTGCTGCTCCACTAGGGAGTTTTGGTGGTAATCTGTAGAGAGTTGCACTGTTAAATAAAAGGACATTTCCACTCTGAAGATTTGTAGATCTAAGAGGAAGTGCTGGGCAATCTTCACTAGTGCAATTTACAGCCACAGAAACCCAATGGAGGGCCAATGATGAAGTGGTTCCAACCTTATGGTAGTGAGCTGAGTCAAATTGTGTAGTCCACTCCACTAAGCAGAGTGCCCTACTTTAGGAATTACTATACCCTTACTGTTGTTATATACCATAGAGTCAGAACTGACCCATAGTTGACCCTCTGGACAGTTTTCAGAGGGAGTTAATTGTATGAGAGGAGACTGTCCATTCCCTGATAAAAGGCCTAAAATATGTGAGACAAAAATTTCACTCTTCTGACTTCCAAGTAGTGTTGTAACTCAGAATCCATTCATTATTTTTATCAGCTGTGTATATAACACATACCTGTTTGTTTTTTGGACACTATGGTATATTCAATACTCTTCTCCAACACCTCAAATCAAAAGCATTAATTTTTCTTAAGTCTTCCTTATTCATTGTACAACTTTCAGGTATACAGGAAGCAATTTAAAATATCATGCTTCAAATAAGGCATACATTAGTCTTTAAACTGACATCCTTACTCTTTAGAACTATGGAGAGATCCTTGATAGCAGATTTCCCAATGCAGCATATCTTTTTACTTCTTGACTGCTGATACCATGTGAGTTAACTGTGGGTCCAAGTAAGATGAAATTGTTGACAATTTAGTCTCTTCTCCATCTACCATGATTTTATGTAACGGTCTGGTGGTAAGGATTTTTGTTTTCTTGATGTTGATGATATCGTCCTTCAATTGCTACCATTACCACATCAGGGCTCTAGGGATTTTCTGCACAACTATCCAACCTTAAAAGTATACACATGCAGAGGCTGCTTCCTCTTGGACCAGACTATAGTTTCTCCATCTACGACATACACACACACACACACCCCTCCTACAGAGCCACTTATTCATGAACCAATCTTATTCTTCTCATCTTAATCCTTTAGGATGAGGCCCCTTTACTAGGTTTCTCATGGACTGATAGTTCTGATGTCTGCTTCCTCCATTCTTTTCTTTCTTATTCATGCTTTAGGCATAGTTAAACAAACAAACAAGCATAGGGTTGCACGGTACAATGGGTGGGGGGAGTGAAGAAAATATGAAGGATCTTGTGTGAAAAACAATGTATTCGAACTTTGTAAATAAAACATTACAAAAGGAAAAAGTAATAGAACACAAAGATCAAAACAAACAAACAAATAAACTCAAAAACCCTCACACCAAAGCAACTGTTGTAGGGTCTATTCTGACCCACAGTAACCCTGTACACTGGAATAGAATTACCCTATAGAGTTTCTAAAGCTGTAGTATTTACAAAATATAACTGGTACATTACCTTTTCTTTTTGAATGGGTATAAATATGGATCTCTTCCAGTCCTTTGGCCAAGTAGTTGTCCTCCAGATTTCTTGGCACAACTTGGTGAGCACATTCAGGGACATATCTGTTTGCTGAAATACATCAATTGGTATTCCATCAGCTCCTGGGGCTTTATTTTTTGCCAAAGCCTTCAGAGGAGCCTGAACTTCCTCCTTCATCACTATTGCCTGTTAGTCATATGTTGTTTCTTGAAATTCTTCTTTGTCAGCAGTTCTTTTTAGTACAATGGCTCTGTATACTTGTATTAATGCTTCCTGGATCATTTAAAATTCTGCCCATTCAGGAGGAGATCCAAGATGGTGGCAGAGGCAGAGACAGTGTGGTGAGCTGCGGTAGTAGCGAACCACTTAAAGCAGGGCCATTATGGTCTTCCACAGACTTCGGCTTATTGATAATTGAACACTTAAACAGTTGATGACTGGCCCTCAGTGAAGATTGAAGCTCAACAACAGGAATTCAAGGATTCCCAAGGAGAAATGGGTGAGTCTCGTGGCTCCCCCCCCACCAGAGCCCGTGCCACACCGAACTGCTGCTGCAGCTCCATGAGGCTTCCACAGCCTGAACGAATTATTCCCTCACCCAGGATGGATGCTGGCCACCGGCCCTCCTCAAGACTGGTACAGTGAAGCCACCACACTGCTGCAAGGTGGTCTTGTACTGGAGAGAATTCTTGGAGCCAGGATGGCAGCTGTGGGGGAAGCGGGTGCCTCCGGCCGCCCGCACAGGAGGGGCCACACACCCGCCGAGCGCCCATGCTGAGGGGTGGGGGGCAACGGCTGCCCTCGCTGGGGGGGCTGCGCACCTCCTGCAGGCCTCCCATGCTGGGGGGGGCGCACCCCGCTGGCCGCCTGCGTAGGAGGTGGGGGATGGGATGCATGCCCACCATCTGCAGGTTTGGGTTTCCTTGGACAGGCCAAAGAAGATGATTACCTATGCATTGGAAAGGCCAAAGAGGATGATTACCTATGCATTGGAAAGGCCAAAGAGGATGATTACCTATGCATTGGAAAGGCCAAAGACGACAATTACCTATGCATTGGACAGACCAAAGAGGACGATTACCTATGCAATGGATTGCTGAAAGTCACTGTGAGTCTGATGACCTTAACAGTGGCAGCATGCACAAGAGGACTGACATCCTAAATGCACCACATATTTTGTTCTGTTGAATGCTTCTGCCCAAAGATGGTTAGACCTGGGGGGAATCTGTTCACAATTCTCAGGTTCCCTTTATCATATATAAAGGGGGAGGGCAGTGACACCTACTTCAAAATATGGTATGATCACTTGGGGGGGGGGAGTGGCAGTGCTGGAATTGGAAACACTATCCCTGACCACAGAGTCCTCAGTCAGGCGACGGGACCAGACTGGGGTAGGGGCATTTTGAGGAGGAGTATACCAGCCAGCTCCTGGGGGGTGTTGTCCTGCTTGAGATGGGCTGCCCTCAGCCCCCGGCTCAGGGCAAGCCGTTGCGGCCCTCTGCCGAGGATGGGCTGCCCTCGGCCTCTGGCTTGGGGCGAGCCGTCATGGCCTTCTGCCCGGGGCGGGCTGCGCTTGGCCACCGGCTCGGGGCGAGCCCTCACGGCCCTCAGGGTGAGCTCCTCAGTCCCCAGATTGTACCATCTGACCCCTGGGTGCGGAAGGAGAAGAAATAAAATAAAATGCTTAGGGTATCCAGAGAATGTTACCTAGGTCACCTTCTGCCACCCTCCCCCCCCAGTAAACCTGAAAGCAACACCCTCAAAGCCCTTCTATTTGTAACTCACAAGTTTGTTCTCTCTAGGTTTGCTCCCTTTCCTATAGGTAACCTTAACTCTGAGTTTTACTCCATGATTGACCCTGAACCCAGTGTCAGTGACAAAAAGGAAATACAACGGACAGCTAAGGAAGCAAAGGAGGATGGAGCCTCTGGGTTCAACCAGCCTTCCCCACTGGACCCACCTGGGAAAACACTTTGCAGTCCAGAGGGGAGCAAATGACAGGAAACTATCTTCTGACAGAGCAAGAAGGCAAACAGCTGTAACCCAAGACCACCAGTAAGGTGATAAAGCATCCTCCCTTTCCCCCTTTACACCTACGCCCCTGTTCAGCATGAAGAAGCCAGAGAGTCGGCATCCAATTCCAAATCAATAAGACAGTTGGTTTAATTACTATTGGAAAATGCTTGTCATTCCTCTATAGCATCTGGTCCCCACTGGACCCTCATCATTTCCTTCACCTGCTCCCCCCCCGACCAAACTGTGCAGCTCTGCAACTGCAACCTGGCCCATCCTCACCCTTCTGCCCCCAACCCTCACCTCCTTGTACCCCCAATATGTTTTTCCCAATAAAAATATTTAAAAAATTAAAATTCTGCCCAAAGCATCCTTAAGCATTGCAATTTGTGGCTTGAATTTATTCTTTAGTTCTTTCAGTTTAAGAAATGCTGAGTGAGTTCAGCCTTCTGATTATCCAACTCCAGCTCTTTGCACATTTCATTATAATATTTTGCCTTGTCTTCCCAAGCGGCCCACTGAAATTTTCTATTCAGCTCCTTAACGTATTGATTTCTTCCCTTTCCTCTGGCTTCTCATTGCTCTAGTGCAATATTCAGAGTCTCTTCTGACATCCACTTTGGTCTTTTCTTCTTTTTCCTTTTTTGTAATGACTTTTTGCATTCTTCATGAATGATATTCTTGATATATTCCCACAGCTTATCTGGTCTTCGTTCCTTACTGTTCAAAGCCTCAAATCTATTCCTGAGTCAGTTTTTAAATTCATTGGAGATAGACTTAAAGTCAAATTTTTATTCCTGTGGCTATGATTTAACCTTTTTTAGTTTTAAAGAACCTTCCTTGCTAAAACTGAAGGAGACCTCAAGCACTTGCTGCAAAAGGTCAAGGACTAGTCTTCAATATGGATTGAAGCTCAACATCGAGAAGACAAAGATTCTCACCATTGGACCAATTGGTAGCAACATAATAGATGGAGAAGAGATTTAGGTTGCTAGCAATTACACCTTGCTCAGATCCACAATCAACACTCGTAACACCAGCAGTCAAGAAATCAAAAGATGAATTGCATTGGGAAAATCTGCTGTCATGGTCCAATGTCAGTCTAGATAAAAAGGTGAGCCTAATCTAGGCCATGGTCTTTTCAATTACTTGTTATGCTTCAGAGAGTTGGACAATGACTAAGGATGACAGAAGAAGAATAGATGTCTTCGAGTTGTGGTGCTAGAGAAGAGTCTTGAACATACCACAGACTGCCAAGAAAACAAATAGGTCTGTCTTGGACAGGGTGAAACCAAGTTTCTCTTTGGAAGCTAGGATTTTGAAGCTCTGCTTCACTTTCTTTGGGCAATTGGTCAAGAGAGATTGGCCTTTGGAGAAGGACATCATACTAAGAAGGGTGGACAGACAGCACAGGAGAGGAAGACCCCAGATGAGACGGATTGATACAATGACTGAGGCAATGCGTGTCAGTGTGTCAAAGTTAGTGAGACTGGCTCAGGACAGGGAAGAGTTCAGAGCTGCTGTGCATAGGGTCGCTATACATCACGGGTGACTCATTGGCTCATCATAACAGTAACATACTATGACAGGTTTGGAGCAGGAGTGACATCCACCTCCTAAATAATATGCTTCTGGAAACTCTATGAAGTTTGATCAATGAAAATGGTTGTAGAAGGGCTTCAGGCATTTTGTTCATGGTATCGCTATGAGTCGTGCTTGACTTGAAAGCAATCAACAACAACAACAATTGGTATGTATTTCTTCCACTGAGCAGCTGCTGAGTTGGAACTGCTGACCTGTTGGTTAGTTGCTATGTGGTTTAACAACTGTACCTCTAATCATGTCTCTCAAAAACAATATAACTCATCAACTGTGGAGTTGGACCCATCTCATAGTTGACTACCTCATGGATTTTCAGAGGTTGTAAATCTCATAGGAGGAAATTGCCCATCTTTCTCCAAAGAAGTCACTGGAGAATTCGAACCACCAGAGATGTATTGCCTTTGGAGTTAGGACTACATCACTACAGCGCTCTGTAGTAACAAAACTATCTTAATTGTACTTTGCATACCAAGCTCCTACCATCTTTTTACAAAATCCTTTGCTTTAGCGAGTCTGGGACCATTGCAAAGAATTCCACTTTTGACACCAACTGCACAAAAAATGGCAGTGTCTTAGGGAGAGCTGCATCTGACCGCCACTATCTCCACAAAAGGAAGTGTTGCCGTCAACAGCATCCACATTACAAAATTGATTTCCATGATGTCTGACATATCATCGATATTTTTGCATCTGTATCTACTAATTCTAACATCAGCTCTCCTTCCCAAAGCTCTTGGGGCCCTACCACTGGTCAGAAATTCATTACAATAACCTCACAGAATTCACAGAAACATACTTAAGGTTATGGGGTTTATTAGGGACATTAACAGGTTATGATTTAAGTTGGCAAGAGGATATAATTCTTTATTCAGTCAGGACAGCTTTTCAAGTATTCTCACCCTTCAGACTTATGGTATTAGGCAGAGCTTTTACGTATATGTGCGTGTGTGTGTGTGTGCACCATTAGCTAGAGACTGAGAACACTTAAAAAAATAATACCTATTTGCATGACGCCCTTCCCAATTTTGAACCATGCAGTGTTACCCTGCTCTGTTGTGACAACTGTCTCTTGGTCCAAGTATAGGTTTCGCAATAGCACGATCAAATGTTCTGGGATTCCCATTCTTTTCAGAGTCAGCCACAGTTTGTTATGATTCACACAGTCAAACGCTTTTGCATGATCAATGAAATACAGATAGACATTCTTCTGGTATTCCCTGCTTTCAGCTAAGATCCATCTAACATCAACTACAATATCCCTAGTACCACGGCCCTTCTAAACCCAGCCTGGACTTCTGGCAATTCTCTGCTGATGTGCTGTTTCAGTCGTTTTTGGATAATCTTCAGTAGAATCTTGCTTGCGGGTGAAATCAATGATATCGTTCTATAGTTTCCACACTCTGTTGGGTTACCCTTCTTTGGAATGAGCACATCCAGGGCAGCCTCTGTTAGATGAAATATGTCAATTGGTATACCATCTATTCCTGGGGCCTTATTTTTGGCTATTTGCTTCAAAGCACTACTCATCATTAATTAAAAAAAAAATCCTAACTGCAGATTTTCCCAGTAAAATGTGTCTCTTTATTTCCTGATTGCTGGTATCAAGGATGTTAGTTGTGGATCCATGCAAATGAAACTGTTGACATTTTCAATCTCCTCTCCATTCATCATGACTGATGATTCACATAATCCAATGTGGTTGATAGGTTTACTATAAATATCAAATAGTCATTAGAGAAGGAGTTTATTGGTTGACACAGCAAGTCACCAGTATCCAACAGGCTATATATCTGTAGTTGTCATTGTTAAATGTCATCAAGTTGAATGTGACTCATAGCAACCCTATGAACAGCATACCTGAATCCTGACCTACCCTGGGCTATCCTCATTATTTCTGCAGCCCATCGCTACAGTCACCATGTCAATCTACCTCATTGGAAGTCTTCTTTTGCTCACACTTCAAATTTCCAAGCATGATATCACTTTTCAAGGAATTAACCTCTCCTAGCAAGGGCATACGACAAGGATGCGTCCTATCTCCAAACCTTTTCAACCTGTATTCAGAGCAGATTATCCGAGAGGCTGGGCTCTATGAGGAGAAGTGTGGTGTCAGGATTGGTGGAAGATCTATTAACAATCTGCATTACACAGATGACACAACCCTGCTTGCTGAAACTGAGGAGGACCTCATGCACTTGCTGCAGAGGGTCAAGGACTGCAGCCTACAATATGGATTGAGGCTCAATGTCAAGAAGACAAAGATTCTCACCACTGGACCAATTGGCAACATCAGGATGGATGGTGAAGAGATTGAGATTGTACACAGCTTTAGTTTGCTTGGCTCCACAGTCAACACTCTTGGCACTAGTAGCCAGGAAATCAAAAAACGTATTGCGATGGGAAAGTCTGCGGTTAGGGACCTCTCCAAAATACTCAAGAGCAACAGTGTCTCTCTGGAGACTAAGAACCGCCTGATACAGGCCATGGTTTTTGCAATCACTTGGCCAACTGACTGGAAGAGAGCTATATTTCCCTCATGCCAAAGAAAGGTGGTCCAACACAGTGTGTAGAAATTATCAAATAATATTACTAATATCACATGCAAGCAAGATTCTGCTGAGATTATCCAAAAGCAACTGGAACAGCACTTCAACAGAGAACTGTCAGAAGTGCAGGCTGTGTTTAGAGAGGGTTGTGGTACTAGGGATATTATAGCTAATGTTAGCTTGATCTTGGCTGAAAGCAGGGAGTACTAGAGGAATATCTACCTGTGTTTCATTAATTATACAAAGGCATGTGACTGTGTGGATCACAACAAACTATGGCTGACTCTGAGAAGAATGGGAATCCCAGGACACTTGATTGTGCTTATGCAAGACCTATACTTGAACCAGGAGGCAGTCATCAGAACAGAGCAAGGAAACACTGTATGGTTCAAAATTGGGAAGTGTGTGCATCAATGATGTGTCCTATCTTCATACCTTTTCAATCTATATGCAGAAGAGATTATCCGGGAAGCTGGGTTCTATCAGAAGAAGTGTGGTATCAGGATTGGAGGTAGACTCAACAACAATCTGCATTATGCAGATGACACAACCCTGCTTGCTAAAACTGAGGAGGACCTGAAGCACGTGCTGCAGAAGAGTCAAGGACTGCAGCCTTCATATAGATTGAAGCTCAACATCAAGAAAACAAAGATTCTCACCACTGGGCTAATTGGCAACATCATGATAGATGGTGAAGAGATAGAGATTGTTGACAGATTCAGTTTGCTTGGCTCTACAATCAACATTCTTGGTACCAGCAGCCAGGAAATTAAAAGACAAATTGCATTGGGCAAGTCTGCAGTCAGAGACTTCTCCAAATTACTGAAGAGCAGCAATGTCAGTCTGGAGACTTAGGTGTGCCTTATGCAGGTCATGGTCTTTGAAATCACTTGCTATCCATCACAAAACTGATGCTTCAAGGCAGATCAGTCTTTGGAGAGGGATATCATGCTTGGGAGGGTGGAGGGGTAGTGCAGGAGAGGAAGACCCTTGATGATATGGATAGGTGTGTTGAAGACAATAAGATTGGCAAGGGATAGAGCAGGGTTTAGGGTTATTGTACATAGGGTCTTTATGAGTTGCAGGCTACTAGATGACACATAACAACAATAATGGTAATTTTATGTTTACATTTTTCAGACTTTCCTCACTGGTTGTTTAATAGCATGCTAGTTTCCATATTATTTATAAACTTCGAATTTCCCTTCCATTGTTGTTTTCTAGTTGTATTCCCTGTGGTGAGATAAAGTACTTTGTAAAATCTCAATATTTTAAAATATATTGAGACATATTCTGTGTCCTAGCATATGTTTTATCCTAGACAATGATTCATGCAAATAAGAGAAGACTCTTGTATTGGCCTGTTAAGAAATTCCCACCATTCTAGAACTGTTTTGGATAACATGGTTTATCTGTGAGATTTTAAATATATAGATCAGTAAGAAAAAGAAAATGGAATGTTGCTAAATCCAGCTCTGATTTTTAGAACGACATCAGCATTGAATTAAAATGAACAAACAGGAATGACAAGCATATAGTCTTATTTGTATAGTAGCATGTTTTTAACTCCCAGCTGATTAAACTGAAGGCAAAATCATGTATCATGACAACACATGCATTAGCACAGGTCAAACAATCTGCTTTAATCAGAACTCCCTGGAACTGTTCTGAAGAGGCTCACATTTCCAGAAAACACTGCAAGGAATCTTAAACCAAATTGCATAATCCTTGTGTGGGCTGAGGGTGTAGGTGCAACGTTACATAATTTCATAGGCTGACATCTTAGCAAAGAGGTGAAGAGACACTTCTCCTTGACAAAACAAGATGAGAAAGCACATCTTTTAGTGAGATTTTACTAGGAGAAAACTTGGGATGGTTAAAATAAAAGCTTTATTACAGTGGCAGGGTACTAGACCTACATATTCTCTTTGTTTGCTACTGGCAATAGTTTAGCACACATTTGCTGACAAATGGTAAGGCCAGGACCTATGTGGATGTGAGTACTAAGAACTTAAGTGCTCTGCATCAATCTAGTCTAGGAAGTGGATATCTGGCATGGGTTAAAGCAGTTGTGTTTATAGAATGGGGGCAAATATAGATCTGGGTTATGCGTGTCTGAGCATAAGCCTTTGGACTTTTGTGCTATTAAGTGATTTAACTTCCTAAAGCTTTTTAAAAAAATCTGTAAAGTGAAGACTGCACATCCACCTTTGAAGGCCAAAAAGGACAGTAACACACAACAGGGGGGAAGACCCCAGAAACTTCCCTTGCCTGACTGCCACCAAAGAGGAGCCACCATGGAGATGCCAGCCACCCCACCAGCTTAGACGACTGACTCAGAGTGTAGAGAGACTCCCATCCCCAAGCCTCATCCCCAAGGGAAGTTTCTGGGGTCTTTTGCATTGTGTGTCTTTTGTGGCCTTCAAAGGCAGATGGGAGGCCCTGACCCTTAGAGTAAGGGTAAGTAAGGGTGGGGTTGAGCCTGTGGCGCTTGCTCCAGTCCCTAGCTCAAAATCTTTCACGAGGCTTGGGGAAGGTGTCTCTCTACACTCTGGGAGTCAGCCAGCTAAGCAGGTGGGATGGCTGGCATCTCCATGGCATCTCCTCTTGGTGGCAGTCAGGCAAGGGAAGTTTCTGGGGTCTTTCCCCCCGTTGTGTGTTACTGTCTTTTTTTGGCCTTCAAAGGAGGAAGAGTGGCCCTGACCCTTAGCGTAAGGGTAAGTAAGGGTGGGATCAAGTCTATGGAGCCTGCTCCAGGTCCTAGCTTAAAATCCTGTCGGGCCCACAGGCCTGCAGCCCTGAGGCCTACCATTAATTGTTTTTGGTGAAACATTCTTCTAGGTCATGTAAGCCTGCTATGTCCACTTGCTGTACAGAGGTAACTCGTGGTTGCTGTGAAGCTGAACACTGTGACACTTTTGTGTCAAATCCGAGAATGGTTACCAATGGTGGACAGTGTTTGGTGAAGCTCCCCGATTAAAACAAACTTGGAAGCAGGAGTGGCATCCACTTCCACAATAGCTTGCCTCTGGAACCTTATGAACCTGGAGAAAGGACGAAAGTTATACAGGAGGTATGCATAACTTTCGTTCATAGGGTCGTTATAGTGTAACAACAAAATGAAGGCTGCAATCTTATATTTTTGTTTTCTAGTTTCCTTCCAAGGTGGTAAGATTAGGGTACACATTGGAGTAACTTAAGGAATCCTAGTGGTCCAGTGGTTACGTGCTTCTTGTTGTTGTTATGTGCCATTGAGTCACCTGTGACTCATAACAACCCTGTGCATACTAGCTCTGAAATGTGCACTATCCTGAGCCATTCTCATGATTTCTGACAAACCAAATCCCATTTCTCCAGTTACTGAGTTAATCATCTCATCCTGAGTTGTCTTCTCCTATGCTGTCCCTCCACCCTTTCAAGCATGATGTCCCTCTCCAAGGACTGGTCCCTCCTGGCCACATGCCCAAAGTATGTGAGATGGAGCCCCAAAATCCTTGCTTCCAAGAAGCATCCTGGTTTCATCTTCTCCAGATAAGACCTATTTGTTTTCCTGGCAGTCCACAATATGTTCAACACTATTCTCCAGCACCACAACTGAAAGGCATTGGTCCTTCTTCTATCATCCTTAATTATTGTCCTGCTCTCAGATGCATAGAAAGTAGTTGTGAAGACCATGGCCTTGATCAGGTACACCTTAGTCTCCAGACTGACATTGTTGCTATTCAGTACTCTAAAGGGGTTTCTGACAGCAGACTTTCCCAGTGCAATTTGTCTTTTTATTTCCTGATTGTTGGGGCCAAGAGTGTTGATTGTGGAACCAAGTAAGCTGAAGTTATTAACAACCTCAACTTCTTCTCCATCCATCATGAAGCTGATGATTGGCCCAGTGGTGAGAATCTTTGTTTCCTTGATGTTGAGCTTCAATCCGTATTGAAGACTACAGTCCTTGACCTTCTAAAGCAAACATCTCACGTCCTCTTCAGTTTCAGCAAATAAGGTTGTGTCATCTGCATAACACAGGTTATTAATGAGTCTTTCTCCAATCCTGATGCCACATTCATCCTCATAGAATCCAGCTTCCTGAATGATCTGTTCCATACAGATTGAAAAGACATGGAGATAAGATACATCCTTGATGCACACCTTTCCTGTTTCTGAACCAAGGAGTGTTTCCTTGCTCTAACTACTGTTTCTGGTTCAAGTATAGGTTTCACATGAACACAATTAAGTATTCATGGATTCTCATTCTTCTCAAGGTTAGCCACAATTTGTTGTGATCCACACAGTCAAAGTACTAGATGTTGTTGTTATGTGCCATTGAATTCTTGCAACTCATAGCGACCTTATGTACAATAGCTCTCCGAATCAATACATCTTATCAATGGTTATCTCTCTCTTTCTCTTCCCTTCCACCCTTCCAAGCATAATGTCCCTTTAGTTCATGTCTGATGGCTACCAAGAATGCAATCATCCTTGGTAAAGGAGAGTTGATAAAAATGAAATCAGTTTTTACAGTGGGTTTTTTTTAAATTTTTTAAAATATTTTCATTTTAAATTCATACTTTTACCACATTTTCTTTCATTGACATTTTGTTTCATAGAGTCATTAAGGCACACTGAGTTTCATAAAATTAACCACCATTGTACTATGCCCACCATTACTCTGTATTTTTGGGTTCCTGCTGGATCATTCCCATTTCCTTTATCCCCTCTCTCCATGCACCAGATTGTACGACCTTGTCTTTGCCCCCTTACCTATCCTCACCTCTGTGCTCCCACACCTTCCAGGCTCTTGGATACTCATCATGTTTTACTACCTATCCTTCTATTTTTCACAATAATGGTTTTATACAGAATTTGTTCTCAAGAGAGTGAGTTAGTTCCCTTAGCATAATACTTTCCAGTTTCTCCCAAGTTGTGCAGTGGTTTTCAAAATCCTTGCTCCTGAGTGCTGCATAGTATTCCATCATGTGACTGTACTTCAATTTCTCAATCCATAAATTTTAGTAGCATCTGTATATTATTATTTTAGCTTCTTTATCTTTCTTAGGGAGCTCTAATGGCTGAGTGGTAAGGAGTTATGCTGTCAAACAAAAGACATGTGGTTGAAATCCACCAGGTTTTCAGTGGAAGAACAATGGGAAACTTCCTCGTATGGGATTTAAAGCCTTTGAAATATTTTTTTAAAATTTAGTTTATTTTTCATTTCAATGAACATCTACAGAGATTTTGGAATTCCATTCATTCATTGTTGCACCCTTCTCCCCGCACAAACCCC
>NW_006400087.1:97957-100941 GCF_000299155.1 Elephantulus edwardii
GGGGAGATATCTTGTTTTGGGCTTGCGTGGTGAGTGAGGTACCCTGCTTCTTTTGAGATATTGAAGTGGAAGAGTTGTTGAAAACTAAGGTGTTAGTTGGTTCTTGGTTTGATGTCACTACTTCTCTATAAAAATGTCCAGTACCTTCCTTTTGCTTAGGTTGATGGGACCAATGTGGTAGGGACAAACAGCAGTTTGTAGTCTAAAAAAACTAAATATTCAATATTGGACAACTTTTTCAAGTGATGATGAAAAATGCTATAAATTTGGTCTATATTTTTTTGTTCTTTTGTGCGGTTTTTTGTTTCATTTTTGTTGGGTTCCCCCCCCCCTTTTCTTTAAGTCCTGGCCAGAGGTCCGATACCTGAAGATGGGGGTTGTGGGTCAGAGCTGCAGGGCTGTGTCCCACTTCAAGTCCACTCCCACCATCCACTGCGTCTGCGCATGGCACCTTGGCCGGTCCCAAAGTTTAGAGCTGGCGGGGGCGGGGGGTCGCGAGCCGGGTGTGGGGGGGAGCAATGCGATACCTGAAGATGGGGGTCGTGGGTCAGAGCTGCAGGGCTGTGTCCCACTTCAAGTCCACTCCCACCGTCCACTGCGTCTGCAGTTTTTACAGTCTTAGAAACCCAAAGGAGATTCATCATGAATCAGATTTAACTTTACAGCAAAGCAAGTGGATAATCAAAGAAGATGATACAGGATAATAATCTCTGAAAACAAACTTTACTTGCTTCCTAGCATTTTCTCTCGTTCCCTCTGTCCATAAATCACCAAATTGTTAATAATATACAGTATTAATATAAGTCTGCATAACAAAACTTGAATTAGGCAATAATTTTTTAGATATCTCACAAGAAATGTCAGCAATTACAACAAACAATACATTAATGGAACTTTATTGAATTAATACAAAAAGTGCTTTAGAGGATGTCAACAGAAATTTAAAGACATTGTACAGAATTGAAAGCTATTTGCAATTTGTGAATTTGATAGAAACTTGTATACAGAATATATATAGAGGCAACTGACAGCAGGAAGGTACAACTGTGTGCACTGCTCCCACAGTTATTTGGGTTGATAAGTACTGTCTAGCTTGACCACAGGAGACCCATTAACTCAAGGAGCAACCACCTGCCACCGAGTGACTCTGGAGGAGCAACCTACTGCTGGAGGAGTGACCACCCCCAGATGCCACACCATTGGAGGAGCAACCACCTGCTGGCTGCCGCGTGACCCCGAGGAGCAAAGGCCCCTGGACACCATGTGACCCCAGAGGAGTGATGTCCTGCCAACGTGTGACCCAGCTGCAGCCCACTGCCACATGACCCTACCATGTCCCCTGCCACTGCATAAACCACAGCTGCACCCAAGCCCTGCCCCCCCCCCCGCCTACTTATGGTAGTGTCCCAGCTCCGTGCTCCTCCCCAACCCCAACCCTGTGCCTCCTCTTTCTCCCCTCCCTCTGGTGGCGCCACAACCACACGCCTTTACCTCCACCCCCGCCACAGCCCTGCGGCCCCAGTGGCACCCAAGGGCCACCAAAGAGTCCTTCAAGCCACACAGAGACCAACCAATGTGGCAAGCCATGGACAGTAGGATTTCAAAACAGAACTTTTGTTGGAGCAGTTCCTTTTGAAGCTACAGGAACACAAAGCCACACTGCGGATCAAGCCATCGCCTGAAGCCACCAGCCAAGCTGCTGTGGGACAAATCTGGCACGAGAAAGGCCAGTAGGATCCTGACTGGGTTTTCTGGGCACCGCCAATTACCTGGGAGAGCACCCAAGGGCAAGGCCACTGATAGGGTATTTGGCCAAGCTCTCTTGGGCCACACCAACTACCCAGGAATGAGCCAGCCTGTGGTAAACTGTCTAAACTTTTTGTGGACTCTGCAGACCAGACAGAGGTGAGTGGGTCAGTGGGAATTTGACTTTGAATTTTCAGGTCCCTTTGGACCCAGCACCCACCTTGGGCAAGGGCTGCTGCATGAGGGCACCTGCATAAATGGCACTGGTTAGAGACCACTGAGTGAAAACCACTGAGTGGGAGACGGAAAACTGGAATTTGGGTAGGGACCCCAATTCTGAGCACCCCAGACCGCTGAGGTCCAAATGAGGGCCCCCGATTGTTTGACCTGCCCTTACAGTCACCCCAACTCCATGCCTGCCTCACCCCAATTGGCTCCACACTGGTGCCTACATGTCCAGTCAATCAATTTGCCTTTAATCAGGAGCACCTTGACCTGTCTTACCAACAAGAGGTTGCTCTCACAGGCTCTGAACTGACATTTCCTTGAAGTCAGAAGTTCAGAGAAACACACAAGTGAGGTAGTTGCCCTACTGATCTCTAGAACATTGTGTTCAGATCAAGAACATATCACTATCTCGAAGAAAGCAAGCTATCCCACAAAATACACAAGCGCAAAGCAAGATGTCACCCCCTAAAGGGTGACATAGTATCAATAGATTTCCTGAAGCCAGAAAGTGTGATGGATCTTTCTGACACAGATTTTAAAAGAAAAATGATTGAATATATTCAATGAATAAAAGACAAACTTGAAGAATTACAGGACACTACAAGCAAAAAACAGAAGGAGCTAAAAAAAACCCTAACAATCCAGAACAATGCATAGGAAACAAATGAGGCCTTGGCAGCACTGGAAAAACAAGAAACCACTAACTAAAATATAAGGACCCATATTTCAGATGCTGTCAACATGATGGAGGAACACATGAACAGAGTTGATGTGATGGAACACAAAACCAGTGAAATTTAAACAGAATTGTCACCACTGATCTGCTAGAGCAAGAAACAGACTCAAGAAGGAAGGAAAAAGAAGAAAACCTGAGAATAATGTGGGACACCATCAAGAGAAATAACATGCACATCATTGGAATCCCAGAAAAGGAAGAAGCAAGTAAAGGCACTGAAAAAGTTGTAGAAAAATTACTAGAGGGAAACATCACAGGCATAATGAAGAATTTA
>NW_006400087.1:101296-104749 GCF_000299155.1 Elephantulus edwardii
CCCTATGTACAAGAGCCCTAAACACCATTCTATCCTGTGCCAACCTCGCTGTCTCAAACACATTCATTCCCACCATTCCACTCACAGAAATAATCGATCTCATCAGGGGTCTTCCTCTCCTGTGCCGTCCCTCCACTCTCCCAAACATGATGTCCCTCTCCAAGGACCAGTCCCTCCTTGTAACATGCCCAAAGCATGTCAGACAAAGCTTCAGAATCCTTGACTTCAGGGAAGATTCTGGCTTCACCCTCTCCAGGACAAACCTGTTTGTTCTCCTAGCAGTTCATGGTATATTCAACACTTTTCTCTAGCACCACAACTCAAAGGCATCAATTCTCTTTCTATCATCCCTATTCACTGTCCAATTCTCTGATGCATAGCATGTAATTGCAAAGACTATAGCCTGGATCAGGCGCACCTTAGTGTTCAGCCTAACATCATTGCACTTCAGTCCTCTTGAGAGGTCCCTCACAGCTGACTTTCCCAATGCAATTTGTCTCCTAATTTCCTGGCTGCTGTTACCAAGAGTGTTGGCTGTGGAGCCAAGTAAACTAAAACTGTTAACTATCTCAATCTCTTCATCATCCATACTGATGATGCCAATTGGCCCAGTGGTGAGAAATCTTTGTTTTCTTGATATTGAGCTTCAATCCATATTGAAGACTGCAGTCCTTGACTTTCTGCAGCAAGCACTTCAGGTCCTCCTCTGTTTCAGTGAGCAGGGTTGTGTCATCTGCATAACGCAGGTTGTTGACGATTCTTCCTCCAATCCTGATGCCACATTCCTCCTCATACAGCCCAGCATCTAGAATGATCTGTTATGCATACAGACTGAAAAGGTATGGAGACAAAATTCATACCTGACAGACCCTTTTCTTGATTTTGAACCATCCACTGTCTCCCTGCTCAGTTCTGATGAATACTGTATCCAGCAAAATTATCCATAAAATATGAAGGTGAGATCAAGATATTCCCAGAAAAGGAGAACCTAAGAGAGTTTTTGAAAACAAGACCAGCATTGCATGAAAGACTCAGAGATGTCCTTCTTACAGAGGTACCACAGAAAGCAGCATGGTCCAAAGTAACTAGCAACAACACCAAAAAGAACTCAACACAATGATAGCAATAAAACCTTGCCTCTCAATAGTCACACTGAATGTGAATGGTTTAAATGAACTGCTGAAGAGAAAAAGAGTAGCAGATTGGATGAAAAAACAAAATCCATCAATATGTGGTCTACAAGAGACACACTTGAAAAATAAAAAGAAAGGTAACTAAAATAAAAGGGTGGGAACAACTATACCAAGTAAATGGCAACCAGAAAAAAGCAAGAGTAGCAATATTATTATCTGATAGAATTAATGTCAATGTAAAAACCATCACAAAGACAAAGAAGATCACTACATAATGCTGAAAGGGTCACTAAGAACAAGAGGACATAACAATAATAAATATCTATGCACCAAATGAAAGACCTGCAAAATACATAAAACAAACATTAACAAAACTGAAAAAGGAAATAGATAACACTACTATAATACATGGAGACTTCGATACACCCCCCTCAGGAAAAGACAGAACTACCAGAAAGAAACTCAATGAAGACACTTAAGAATTAAAACACACAATAAGCCAACTTGACCTTATAGATATTTATAGGCTAATGCATCTCAAAAAAGAACAGTACACCTTTTCTCCAATGTGCATGGAATGTTCTCCAGAATAGATCACATTCTGGGTTACAAGGCAAGCATCAGTAAATTAAAGTCATAGAATTAATATAAAGCATCTTTTCAGACCATAATGCTACAAAATTAGAAATTAATAATAAGAAGATAAAGGAGAAAAAATAACATACATTTGGAAGCAAAACAACACCTTGCTTGAACATGACTGGGTACTAGAATAAATAAAAAATGAAATAAAAAATTTCTTAAAACAAATAACAATGAGAACACCACTTACCAAAACCTCTGGAAAACAGCCAAAGCAGTAATCAGGCCAATTTATAACAATAAGCAAACACATCAAAAGGTAGGAGAAATTGACCATTGACTCTAACTCAATATCTCTAGCAAATTGGAAAAAAAACAGCAAGAAAACCTGACACCCTCTAAAAAGACCTGAAATTATAAAATTTAGAGCAGAAATAAATGAAATATAAAAATGAAAAACAATTGAAGCTATCAACAAAACTAGGAATTGGTTCTTTTAAAAGATCAATGAAATCGACAAATCACTAGCAAAAAATGACAAAAATAAAGAAGACGACACAAATAATCCAAATAAGAGATGAATCAGGCAACATCACAACAGAACCAACTAAAATAAAAAAGTTAACAGAGTATTATGAAAAACTATACTCAAACAAATATGAAAACCTAGTGGAAATGGACAAATACTTAGAAATGCACAACTAAACTGACAGAAACTGAACTAGAACATCTGAACAGACCCATTACAAAAGAAGAAATTAAAAAGGTAATACAAGGGGAGCTCTGGTGGCCTAGTGGCAAGAAGCTGCAACTACAATCCCAGAGGTGCACGGTTCAAATCCACCAGATGCTCTGCCGGGGAAGTAGGGACAATCTCCTCCTGTACCAGTCAGATCTGATTTGACGGTACACGCACACAAAAATAATAATAAAAAAAAGGTAATACAACAACTTCCAACAACAACAAAAAAAACCAACCCTGGACCACATGGCTTTACAAATGAATTTCATCAAATATTCAGACAACTGTCACCAATTCTACATAAGTTATTTCAGAAAATAGAAAAAGATAGAATTCTCCCAGATTCATTCTATGAAGGAAACATATCCTTGATACCAAAGCCAAGAAAGACACCAGCAAAATTGAAAACTATATATAGGCCGATATCTCCCATAAACATAAATGCAAAAATCCTGAATAAAATATTGGCCGATAGAATCGATAGATACATCAAAGAAATAATTCACTATGACAAAGTGGGATTCATAACAAGTATGCAAGGATGGTTCAACATAAGGAAAACAATTAATGTAATTCATCACATTAACAAAGAAAAAAACAAGAACCACATGATCCTATCAATTGATGCAGAAAAAGCCTTTCACAAAATCGAACACTCCTTATTAAAAAACACTCAACAAAATAGGATTAGAGGGGAATTTTTTCAACATCGCAAAGTATTTATGCAAACCCAAGAGTTACATTGTTCTCAATGGCGAGAGGTTAAAGGCATTCCTTTAAGAACTGGAACTAGGCAAGGATGCCCACTATAATCTCTCCTATTCAATATTGTATTGGAAGTCTTAGCGATAGCAATAAGACAAGAGAAGGGAATAAAAGGTATCCAAATTGGCAAAGAGGAGGTAAAATTATCTCTCTATGCACATGATATGATAGTATACTTAGAAAACCCTACAGACTCAGCAAGAAAACTATTTGACACAGTGGACCAATTCA
>NW_006400087.1:108343-109564 GCF_000299155.1 Elephantulus edwardii
TGACGTGTCCTGTAGAACTCCTGTGTAGATTATGTTTTCCTTTTTGGCCCGAGGGCCCTCCGGTTTTTTTGTGTACCTGAGAGATGCCTCTTCACTACTATCTGAGGTGACTTCCCCCGGTGCACAGCTTCCAGGCTTCCCTTCTGCCCAGGAGCATGTTCTCCCACCGGTTTTTCTGTGTACCTGGAAGATGCCTCTTTGCTATTATCCAAGGTGACCTTCCCCAGTGTGCAGCTTCCCGGCTTCCCCTCTGCCCAGGAGCACATTCTCCCGCCGGTTTTTCTGTGTACCTGGAAGATGCCTCTTCACTATTATCCAAGGTGACCTTCCCCAACATTACTACAAGAAATAAAAAGAGACCTGGGGAAGTTGAAGAATATCCCTTGCTCATGGATAGGAAGACTCAATATTGTGAAAATGGCAATACTACCAAAGGCAATTTACACGTTTAATGCATTCTCAATACATACACCAAACCCATTTTTCAATGACATGGAAAAGGCAATCTCCAGTATCATTTGGAATGGATAGAAGCTCCGAATAAGCAAAGCAATCCTTAAAAATAGAAGAAAGGTAGAAGGCTTCTCACTCCCTGATTTCAAATCCTACCACACTGCTGTGGTGGTTAAGACAGCATGGTACTGGTATAATGACAAATAGGTCAATGGAATAGAATTGAGAACCCAGAAATCAGCGCATCTATCTATGGTCAACTGATTTTTGACAAGGAGATGAAATCAGTTAAGTGGGGAAATGACAGCCTTTTTAACAAATGGTGTTGGAAAATTGGAAAAGAATCTGCAAATGATTCAAGCAAGATCCACACCTCACTCCATATACAAAAACCAATTCCAGGTGGATCATGAACCTAGGACTAAAACCAACGACTATAATCTTCATTAAAGAAAATCTTGGAAGAACGCTAGAAGTCCTCATACACAACATAAATAGTCTTCCATATAGCCTGAAAATCCTACAACCAGGAGAGTGTAAAATTGATGAATGGGACCTTCTAATAATCTAATCCCTGTGCACATCTAAAAACTTCTCCAATAGGGTAAAAAGGGAAGCCACCTACTGGGAAAAAGGTATTTGATAATGACATATCAGATAAGAGACTCATATCCAGAATTTATAAAATACTTGAGCACCACAACAAGATAAAGGTAAATAATCCAATAGAAAAATGGGCACAGGATATGAACAGACACTTCACCAAAG
>NW_006400087.1:118195-118638 GCF_000299155.1 Elephantulus edwardii
CAGTCAGAATAGCAAAATTTAACAGAACAGCAAGAAACAAATGCTGGCGTGGTTGTGGAGAAACTGCAACAGTTATTCACTGTTGGTGGAAGTTTAAAATGGTGCCACCACTGTGGAAGGCAGTATGGCGCTTTCTCAAAAAATTGCAAATAGAGATACCATTTGACCTAGCAAATCCACTACTGGGAATATACCGCAAAGGGACCATAACTGACACCCAAGCAGATATATGCACACCCATTTTTATCTTGGCTTTGTTCATAATAGCAAGGAGTTGGAAACAACCTAAGTGCCCATCAATAAATGAATGGCTAGAGCAGCTGTGGTATATTCACACAATGGAATATTACGCTCCATTGAAAAACAATGAGCTCATGCAATATTATTCTAAATGGGTGGCCCTGGAGGACATTATGCTTAGTGAAGCATCTCAGTCACAAAAG
>NW_006400087.1:119298-129904 GCF_000299155.1 Elephantulus edwardii
CAGGTGTACCAACATTCGACCAGGAGAGACTGGAATGGATGTAACAAGCCGATGCACCCTTGGAGACCCCAACAAGCTGCCAGAAGGGGTTCCCCAACCTGCCCGCATGCCCTACATCTCAGACAAGCACCCTCGACAGACCCTGGAAGTAATTAACCTTCTGAGAAAGCACCGGGAGCTATGCGATGTGGTGTTAGTTGTGGGCGCTAAGAAGATATATGCGCATCGTGTCATTTTGTCAGCCTGTAGTCCATACTTCAGAGCTATGTTTACAGGAGAATTGGCAGAGAGCAGTCAGACAGAAGTGGTGATACGATACATAGATGAAAGAGCCATGGAGCTACTGATTGACTTTGCGTATACCTCCCAGATAACTGTGGAAGAGGGCAATGTTCAGTCTCTTGTCTGCTCCAGCTGGCAGAAATACAGGAAGCCTGCTGTGAATTCTTAAAGAGACAATTAGATCCGTCTAACTGCCTTGGCATTCGGGCTTTTGCTGACATACATTCATGTCGTGAGTTGCTAAGGATAGCAGACAAATTCACCCAGCATAACTTTCAAGAGGTGATGGAAAGTGAAGAGTTATCAACTCATTGATATAATATCTAGTGATGAGCTGAACGTTCGTAGTGAAGAACAGGTATTTAATGCAGTGATGGCCTGGGTCAAATACAGTATTCAAGATAGACATCCTCAGCTACCCCAGGTGCTACAACATGTTCGTCTGCCTTTGCTTAGTCCCAAGTTCCTGGTGGGTACAGTAGGCTCAGACCCCCTCATCAAAAGTGATGAAGAATGCAGAGACTTAGTAGAAGAGGCTTAAAACTACCTTCTATTGCCTCAAGAACGGCCGCTAATGCAGGGACCAAGGACAAGAACACGGAAACCTATTTGATGTGGAGAAGTGCTCTTTGCAGTTGGTGGTTGGTGCAGTGGCGATGCCATTTCCAGTGTTGAACGATATGATCCACAGACCAACGAATGGCGAATGGTAGCTTCAATGAGCAAAAGGAGATGTGGTGTTGGGGTCAATGTTCTTGATGACCTATTATATGCAGTAGGAGGCCATGATGGGTCCTCTTATCTTAATAGTGTTGAAAGATATGACCCCAAGACAAACCAGTGGAGCAGTGACGTGGCCCCGACAAGTACCTGCAGGACAAGTGTTGGCATGGCAGTTCTGGGAGGCTTTCTTTAATGCTGTGGGTGGACAGGATGGTGTGTCTTGCCTCAACATTGTTGAGAGAAATGATCCAAAGGAGAACAAGTGGACTCGTGTGGCTTCTATGAGCACTAGAAGATTAGGCGTTGCTGTGGCTGTATTAGGAGGATTTTTATATGCTGTAGGTGGCTCTCATGGGACATCTCCACTCAATACAGTGGAGAGATACAATCCTCAGGAAAACAGATGGCATACTATAGCCCCTATGGGGACCCGGAGGAAACACCTAGGCTGTGCAGTGTATCAGGACATGATCTATGCCGCAGGAGGCAGAGATGACACTACAGAGCTTAGCAGTGCTGAGAGATACAACCCCAGGACCAACCAGTGGTCTCCAGTGGTGGCTATGACATCACGCCGAAGTGGAGTGGGCCTGGCGGTGGTGAATGGACAACTCATGGCAGTAGGAGGTTTTGACGGCACAACATACTTGAAGACCATTGAAGTTTTTGATCCTGATGCCAATACATGGAGGTTATATGGCTGGATGAATTACCGTCGACTAGGGGGTGGCATCGGAGTTATTAAAATGACACATTGTGAGTCCCCCATATGGTAAACATCAAGAAGACGGTCATGCTTATGCGCCTGTATTCTGGAGAGTCTTGACTTTGGAGCTTTATACATCTCAAGAAAACATTACAATTTTATTCTTTGCCGGTGCCTCAACATATGGAAATACAAATCCAATGAAACTACTTCACCTGCAAGATGCCACCTTTGCACAATAATTTTCAGCTCTGAAGAATATTTATTTTTTATTTTAACTTATCATGTACTTCTTTTGTACTTAACCTTCTTCCTACCAAGAAAAAAAAAAGAAAAATAAGAAATTCCAAGCAGCAGAACTAAATTTTTAAGGTATTGATTACATTTGAAAATATTGCTAAGAGGAGAAGGGTTATTAGGTATGATCTAAGTTGTCACATCTAGGTCCTCCACGCACAGAAATCCTCTTCTTTAAAAGGTTTATCAATGACAAAGGTAGATACACAAAATGTATTGCCTAGCCGTCATTCTTAAGAGCACCAGAATACTTGGAAATATTTTTTAAAGTCTCATTTACAATAATACAATGCAAAAGAAACACTAAGTCAGTAAAATTGTAACTCAGTGTTTCAGTTTTTAATAAGTGGATGTTTGAGTCTTGTTTCCTTTTGTGACATGATTGTTTTCTGCTATATTTAATCTTTTTTTCATAATATTCATAGTTTCTGCTGGATCTAGAGCTCTGCTCAGTGCCTCTAAAAAAGACATTTGCTATCTTAAGAATCATTCACAAGGTTTATATGCAACTCTACAAGAATTTCTGTTCAAAACATTACCAACTGAAGCAAATTTCCAAGGACCAGCGGGGAGAGATGTTCTCCTCTCCTCAGTGAATAGATATTGTCATACAAGTTTTTACACTTCATGGTTAGGCCTGGTGAAGCAGGAGCTTACCATTAATAACAGCATCCAAAGGAATGAATTCTTTAGTTAGTTCATTTTAATGAGTGTAAAGCCAACACAGGCATTTTATTAGCATTTTGATTCTGTCATTCAAATTATATATCATTATCTTCATTCTACAAGGCCACTCCTACTAATTCCTTCAAATTGCACTTTCTGGTGAAGAGTTAAAAGTTTTAAGGAAAAATAGAAATTCAGTGCATAAATGTTTGTAGGGTTTTTTCCCCCAATGTGTTCACAATTTAGTTGTTTTTTCCAGAGTATTTTACAGGAAAATGACTTAAGATTTTAATTGCGAACAAAGGAATAACCTTCTCCTCTCTACCTGTAAAAAAAAGTTTGGCAATTTTTGTGTTTACATTTAAAGATCATTTGCACCTTTACAAGGAAAAAAATAAGTATTTGGTAAATAACTGTTTACATTTATCATTTATGCTTTTTTCTAGCATGTATAACTTTTTAAAATAAAGGTAGTATTTACCAAAAAAAAAGAGATACTATTTCATACCCACTGTTGGTTTTATTATTAGGTTCCTTCTAGTTGGTGCTAACTCATAGTGACTGTATGAGGCAAAGCACAACTCTCTGAATTCATTTGCTGTGAAGTAAGACCCTTGATCCACAGTAGTGCTCTTTGATAGAGAACAGGATAGAGGATAAACCCGTATTCAAAGTAAGGATCTATGTCAGTAAGAACAAAAGTCTGCCCTATGTTGGAAGAAGCCCAATTTAATCAACCTGCCAAATAATCCCAAGGCATGGCTCCATACCAAAGCCTCAGTGTTGGTCTCTGTTAAAGCCAGACAGGACACTCAATAGAGGCTGTAGCCAAATCAGCCTTGATAATCTATGTTGCTGAACTAAAACATAACTCTATCCCTTACACTTTTTTTTTTCTTGAGCCTACTGAACAATGATTAGAATGGCTGTGGAAAGAGTCTGATTGACTCCACAGAGCATGCCACCCTAATCACTTGACTGTTAAAATATTTCTCATTTTGAGATCATTCTTTGGTGAACCTTCACAAATATCTTCACTTGTTTGGTCCATGTAGAGAGACCTAGACACATTTCTCTTCCCTAGACCTCTTTGTCATCAATTTTCTTCCATGTTCCTCACTATGCAGTCAAACTATTGCTTACAACCCATTAATCCATAAATAATGGCTCATCTGATTATTTCTTCTCCCAAGCAAAATGGACAACCTGTTGCACTGCTGGGAATTCTGCTGATTTAGAGGGTTTCTATTCACCATTGTCCCCTAAGAAGGTCCCAGAAATAGACTGTCCTTGTCCACTTGTGAGTAGTGCTGTATACCATGCAGGATCATCTAGAAACTAGGCACTCATTTTATATTTCTTAGTCAACTGAAATTCCACAAAAGGCCATAGGTTCCAGTTGGGAGACAGAAGATAATGTTGCAGGAGTGGAATCAGAGGTATTTGGGACACTTCCTCATGCAGCTTATTTATACCCTTAGATTCTGCTTGAGCCTGATCCTGTATATACCACTTCTATTGAATGATGGAGTGTTGCTGTACATGCCTAGTTGTATGACTCTGTGGATAAGACAACGCCTAGTTGATGATGAGGGCCTCCAACCACATAGTGACTTGGTCGCCATGGTTAGTCATTTAGTTCTCACAGAATTAATGGTGCCCATATTTACCTGCTGAGAAGAAAGATGAAGTCTGGGTGGAGAATTAAATGCAAAGGTAATATGTGGAGATAGAGAAAGGAAAGAGTGTCCTTAAAGTAGCCTTGTGTTCTGGTGATCACCATCAGGAATAGCCCCTACTCTAAGAGTTAATACTACTGTAGTCCAGAGCCAGAGCCAAGAGTTGTTAGGTCCAGAACTAGGATACGAAGCATGGTACCCTGACACAGAGCAGCGCCCAAGTATTCCATAGGTCAAAGAAGCAAAGGTATAGATTTTACATACTATGTACAAAGTTCTTTTTTTTTGTTATTGTTATGTGCTATTGAGTTGACTCCGACTCATAGTGACTCTATGTTCATGGCTCTGAACTCTGCTCTATCTTGAGGCAATTTCATTATCTCTGACATAGTGCTCACATTACCCCAGTCACTACTTTCAAAGGTGTACTGAACCCAGGCCACATAACTTTCTAATTTTGTATTCAGCAAGCTCTTGTCATGTACAAAAGCAAATCCACTGCTATTATTTCTGACTCAGAAACTATACAGACCAGAGTAGAATTGCCTCATATAGCTTCCAAAAGTTGTAAATCTCTGTGGAAGCTAACTGCCCCATCTTTGTCCCTGAGTGGGTTTTATTTGGTGGCTTAGTGGTACAGAGTTGTGCTGCCAACTCAAAGGCATGACGTTTGAAACCACCAATTCCTCTACAGGAGAAAGATGGGCAAACTCTTCCTAAGCTATTACTGCCTTTGAAAAGTAACTGGAGGATCAGCTATGGATTGGTTCTGACTCCACTGTATATAGCAACAACATATGTCATATACTTTAACCACTGAACTACTAAAACTCCTTAAATTCTTGATGATAGCTTACAGTGACCTATAGTGGGAGTATTTGTAACACAAAAATTGAAACATACTTGTAATATCTGAGAAGACACTAGTTTTGTTAAGGAAATTTTACAAGTGCTTCTAAGGGAGAACCAAAGACCAGAGCAGCAGTTTTGCACTGGATGCTAAAAAAAAAAGCCATGGGTCCAGCAGTTCCTGAGGATTTGCTTCCTTAAAGACTATAGACTAATGTACACCCATGTTTATTGCAGCTTTGTTCACAATAGCAAGGAGTTGGAAACAACCTAAGTGCCCATCAACAAACGAATGAATAGAGAATCTGTGGTATATTCACACAATGGAATATTATGCTGCATTGAAAAACAAGGAATTCATGCAATATTATTCAAAATGGTTGACAATGGAGAACATTATGCTGAGTGAAGTATCTCAGTCACAAAAGGACAAATATTTCATGGTGCCACTGTTGTAAAAAAGGACTGACCTTGGGGTTGGGGAGAGACTGAGAAAGATGGGTTCAATAATGTATACTGCAATGAAACAGACGAAGGAGAAAACTGTTTAAAAAGGATATGTAATTAGGTATTTCTGTCATTACAGGAGTCTAGAGCAACGGCTACATGGTGGAGTGGACCTGGGGGAGGGTTTGTAAAACAATGAAAGAATTTTTCTTTTATTTTTCCAAGAGGGTAGTGTTCTGGGGGGAGAGAGTTGGGAGGGAAGAAATGTGTAACAATGAATGAATGGAAATCCAAAGCCTCTGTAAATTTTCACTGAAATTAAAAATAAATTTAAACTTTTTAAAAATTAAATTAGGGTAAGGAAGGCAATGGATTTTTAACTGCTCATGCTAATAACACTATATCATAGCATGGAGGAGGAATAGTGGAACTGTATCCACATTTACCATATTCTTCTTAACAAAATCATTTGTGGAAAATAGGAACTGCATTGGAACATGTATCTCTGGATTGGAAATGATCATATTGTTGATAGTTCTAGCCTTAAACTTAAAAGATTATATTGTTCAAAATTATTTGTTATATATTTGTTTAAATTTTTCCCTCTTTTAACAAGTGGGATCTAGAGGGAAGAGAAAAGACCAGAGAATGGCCAAAATTATTGGGGCAGCTATTGCTGCCAGTTTAGGTCCTGTGTCAGGAAAAGGAAGTCTTACTCATAAAACAGTGCCACCCAAAGGTAATAAAAGAGGTCAGAATTGCTTCCACTGTGGAAAGCTGGGCCAGTTCAGTAGACAGTGCCATTGTTAGAACCTCTACTTGGAATATTATTGCTTTTAATTTTTGACTCATGTACTTTTAACTTGTTAGTTAAATTTGTGTCTTCTAGGCTGCAACACTCCATGATACATCTTCAAGGATATGAACATGTATGGCTAAGCACAATTGATAACAGTCCCTCTAAATTTCAAAATCAATCTCCACAATAGTCTATTTGTTTCCTATTGCCAAAGGGGCCCTTTAGAGTAGTGAGAGAAGATCTTCACCCTGAAACCTACAGCGTCCCTTTTCACCTGTCCCCTTTTTCTTATGAATCAGGGTGAAGTCTCTCTCAGGGAGGAGTGATAGGGAATGGCAAAGGATACACAGACAAAGGAGATTAATCAGATCTGGCTTTGACAAGCACTGTGGCAATGGGACAATTAAAACAGACTTTCAAGGGGGAAAAAACGAGGAACGAACTGGGGGGGGGATAGAGAAAATAGTGCACCAATGAATCAATGGAAATCCATAATCTCTGTAAATGTTCATTAAAATTAATAAAATGTAATAAAAATTAGAAGAAGGGGGGGGAAAGACTATAGCCTAGTGACCCATATGGAGCTTTGTGATGTCAAACCCTGTTCTGTCCTAAGGTTTGAAATTGATGACAAATAAAGAGAAAGGTAAGTGAAAAAGATCTTTTCTCTAGAATAGTGTCCTTTCAAGTGATCTTGCCACTTGATTTCCTAAAGGTCAATAAGCAAACAAAGGAGAATATCCAGCTGAGTGACTCCATGAAAGTTTATGAGATCTCTACACCTGCCCTCTCAGCCTACAAATCATTTCTGTTTGTCCACCTGCGAAAGTTGAGACCTCCACCCTCACACCATATCCATTTTTCATCTAGATCTAGGTATCAGATAGCTATGCCTTCACCACATACAATGCAGGACATAGAACAGATTCACATAAATGCTGAGCCAATAAATTACAGCCAACATTTTTTATTTCAGAGGTGTACAGGGGTGGGCAGTCTGCAATATACCGAGAATAGAGGGTTTTCAAATGAGTGGTCTTCTCTCCAATGCTGTCCCCGGTGATTTTCAGTATTGAGCCCACTCTGAATTAGGCTGGGGGCCTTGTGCAACACCCTTTCCCCTAGATAAACACTCATCACAGTATCACTGCTGGTGGCCAACCTGAGGATATCACTCTCTATCCTGATACAGGCCATGGTCTTTGCAATCACTTGTTATGCATCAGAGAGTTGGACAATGACTAAGGAGGATAGAAGGAGAATTGATGCCTTTGAGCTTTGGTGCTGGAGAAGGGTATTGAGGGTACCATGGACTGCTAGGAAAACAAACAGATTCATCCTGGAAAGGGTCAAACCGGGTGGCTCCTTGGAGGCAAGGATTCTGAGGCTCCGTCTAACATACTTCGGACATGTTGTAAGGAGAGACCGATCCTTGGAGAAAGACATCATGCTTGGGAGGGTGGAGGGACAGCGCAGGAGGGGAAGGCCTTCTATGAGGTGGATTGATTCAGTGATTGGGGTAATTGGGATGGATGTATTGGAGAAGGTGCTACTGGCACAGGACAGAGAAGAGTTTAGGGCTGTTGTACACAGGGTCGCTATGAGTAGCAAGGCACATAGCAACAATAACAACATCATCCTGTTACAGAGTCTGAGGGGGTGGGGGTCTTCCTAGAGCCTTAGGTTCACTAGGCCTCAGGCCTTTCCAGGACTCAGCCTGGAGGCTGGAAAATTGCTTCTCAGTGACAAACTGTCTTTTTTTTTTTATTAGTTTTAATGAACATTTACAGACAAACTGTCTTTGAAATGGACACCTCTTTGAGGAATTCCACTTGTTTTCCCTCCCTAGCACTGCTGCTTTCCTGGAGCCATGTCTTCCATTCCACTCCCCTAGCACTTCCTTTGGCTGTCCCTGTCAGGCCCTTAGGCTGTGTTTGTCCAAAGAGCCACTATCTCTTTTCTGGGCTTTCAGCAGAGTATGGATCATGGGTTTAAGTCTCACCAGGCGAAGTGTGCAAGATCCTGCCAGGGATTCTCTGCACAGATGCTCAGATGAGTTGTAGGGGTTGTTCATTTAGTACTGTTTATTGAATACTGACTCTAAGCTAGCCAGGCACAGTTTAAATTCTGGGATTCAGTGTTGAATAAAATAAAGAGACATACACACCTCCCCGGGTTAAAAATTCTGGGCAGGAAGGATAAGCAATGTAAATTGAGAATGATGTACATTTATTTATATATGAAATATCGATACTCATTCTTTTAAAAATAAAATTAACATTAGCAAAACTTATACAGGTTCATTGTCCAGCTCTCTGATGTATAGCAAGTGATTGCAAAGACTATGGCATGTATCAGGTGCACCTTAGTCTCCAGACTGACATCTTTGCACTTCAGCACTTTAAAGAGGTCTCTAACTGCAGACTTTCTATCGTAATACATCTTTTAATTTCCTGGTTGCTGGTTCCAAGAGTGTTAACTGTGGATCCAAGCAAACCAAAACTGTGAACAATCTCAATCTCTTCACCATCCATTATAATGCTGCCAAAAGGCCAGTTTTGAGAACATAGATATAAATATTTACATAGTTTCTAGGGAGAATGAATACTTAAACATTCAACTAGTAGTTTAATAAGTGACACTCAGAAATGAGCTAGAGGTATCTATGGTGACTTAGCGAGTAAGGAGTTGCACTGCCAACTCAGTGCAAGTTGTTCAAAGCTGTTCCATGTGAAAAAGATGGACAGTCTTCTTTTGTTTGATTTACAGCTTCTGAAAACCTACTGTAGGATCAGCTATGGGTGGATTTCAACTTAGTGACATAAAACAACAAGAAGGCAAAAGGTACCTCAAAAGAAAGGTCTGGTGATTTGCTTCTCAAAGGTCAAATCCTGTGAAACTATGCTATAGTTTTATTTGACACACATGGAAGCATCATGAACTGGAATCAACTCACTGGCAACTAACAAGTATTAGCAAAATTTATTTGTTTATGCATGTAAATATTCTAAATAGAAACAACTATTGTTTAAAAATAGAAGTACATTTCTATAAAAATCAATATAATCAACATACTTATACCAGTTAATTGACCAGAAATCTTGTTTTGAGTTCCTGTTCTACCTCATAAGATGATGCATGTTGTCTGCTGGGAACCATTCGAGGAGGTACAATAAAAATTTGTGAGGACCATCCAAGGTACAATAACTTGTCTCTATTTGCTCTGGAAGCAAAAAAGAGTCCATGGGGAGTTGCATTGTTAACCCAAATACCATGCCTCCCTGTTGCTTGTATCCACTAGCAAGCAGCCTTAGGAGAAAAACGGAAACTCTCTTCAATACAGTATGTAGTTTCAGAAACTCACAAGCAGGTCACCTATAAGTTCTGATTTGATCACACTCTGACTCTGATTTGCTTGCAGTGTACCTTGAGTTTATTTGAAAGTAGTAATCGAAGGAGGGTGGTGTGAGACATGTGACTAGTTGTCTGTATAACCTGCCTCATCTATCATGAGACCAGAAAAACAGAAGTCTTACTACCAGTACTTCACATTTCCTCCCTAAGATTCCATAAAATAAAACAAACAAAAAAACTGATCTAAAGGGGGAAAATGTTGAAGACATATTCAAATTCTGATAAACTCTAGACTTTCTAGAGCCATGATGGTTGGCACTTCTGAAACTGTTGCCCTGTAATAATCTTCAAAATTTAAAGCAAAAATATCCTCTTAAATCTTCTTAAAACCAAACTATAGTTTAACTTAATTGGTAAAGAACTAGTATCCCATGGACTGCCAAAGCAACAAAGAAGTCTGTCTTGTAAGAAATGCAACCAAGGTGCTCCCTAGAGGCAGGAATGGTGAAATTGAGCACTGGGGAAGGTCACCTCAGATAATAGCAAAGAGGCATCTTTCAGGTACCCAGGAAAAACCAGCCGGAGAACGTGCTCCTGGGCAGAAGGGAAGACGGGAAGCTACACACTGGGGAAGGTCACCTCGGATAACAGCAAAGCGGCATCTTTCAGGTACACAGAAAAACCGGCAGGCCCTCAGGCCAGAAAGGAAAACATAATCTACACAGGAGTTCTACAGGACACGTCACCTTCCCTTGGAGACAGTACAACTAAACTTAAGAGACACTGGTCAAAAGAAAAAAAAAA
>NW_006400087.1:132654-150553 GCF_000299155.1 Elephantulus edwardii
GGAGAAGAGTACTGAATGTACCATGGACTGCCAGGAAAACAAACAGATTCATCTTGGAGAGGATTAAATCAAGCTACTCCTTGGAGGCAAGGATTCTGGGACGTCTGACATACTTTGGACATGTTGGCAGGAGGGACGGGTCCGTGGAGAGGGACATCATGCTTGGGAGGGTGGAGGGACAGCGCAGGATGGGAAGACCCTCTATGAGATGGATTGATTTGGTGACTGGGGTAATCGGGATGGGTGTGTCAGAGGCAGTGGGGTTGGTGCAGGATAGAGCAGGGTTTAGGGCTGTTGTGCATAGATAGGGTCGCTATGAGTCGAAAACGACTCGAGGGCACATAACAACCACAACAACAAAGGGGGAAAATGTTGAAGACATATTCAAATTCTGATAAATTCTAGACTTTCTAGAGCCATGATGGTTGGCGCTCCTGAAACTGTTGCCCTGTGATAATCTTCAAACTTTAAAGCAAAAATATCCCCTTACATCTTCTTAAAACCAAACTATAGTTTAACTTAACTGGTAAAGAACTAGTATCCCATGGACTGCCAAAACAACAAAGAAGTCTGTCTTGTAAGAAATGCAACCAAGGTGCTCCCTAGAGGCAGGAATGTTGAAATTTCATCTCACATAGTTGGTGCATGCTATCAGAAGGGCTCAGTCGTTGGAAAAGGACAGTATCCTGGGAAAGGTGGAGAGTCAGAAAAAGAGAAGAAGACCCTCACTCAACAATATGGGATTGACAGTGTGGGTGCAGATTAGGCCAAGGTCTTGAACTGTGGTTCATAAGATTGCCAAGTCTAACAAGGATTAACAGTATGTAACAACAGGCAAGAATAAGCTGCTCTGAGGTAGAAAGATGGACAGTCTTCTGCTGCACAATTTATAGCTTCTGAAAACTCACTGGAGGATCAATTATGAATTGGTTCCAACTTGATAGCAGTGACAGAGAGAGGGAGAGGGATGTAGGGAGTTGGACTGGTGATCCAAAAGCCCGAGAGTAAACAATGTCTGCCTTTATTATTATGCTTTTCTAGGACAGATAATGAACACCATATTGGAACAGATGAGGGAAAGAAGCATTTAAAAGGAATATATGAGAAGACATTAGATATATAAAAATCTGGAAAAAGAGGTGCATTGTAAAGTGGAAGGAAAGAGTGAGGGAGAAGGAGGAATACGTGCACTAATGAATTAATGAACAGCCAATTTTTCTGTAAACTATAAATATCACAATAAAATAGAATTTTTAAAAATTCTAGATACAGGATTACATTGACAACAGCGATTTGTTTGTTCTTATGTGCTGAATAGACAACTCATAGCAAATCTATGAAACACAGATTTGAAACTTGCTCTATCCTGCTGCACATTCACAATTTCCTATGTGCTCCAGACCATTGTTACAAACACCTTGTCAAGTCATGTCATTGAATGTCTTCCTATCTTTGGTCCTCCAGAAAGAGTGAACTTAAATTCCAGGGAGGAACAACTCAGAATAAGGATTACCAAACAATACCTGTTTAACTGTGTATCTTCTCAACAAAAGCAAAAGAAATGATAGTAAACGTTTACCCATCTAGTGACCAATTCTTTGAAAAGCATGCCAAAGCCAGAGAGAAGGGCAGCACATTAGGAGTGCAGATGGCTGAGATGACCTCTCTGGGCAGCTGAGAGGTGAGCAGGGCTCAGAACACTTAAGTGATAGTCCTGATTCCTGGATGCTTCTCTGAGGCGCTCTGTGCAGCTGGAACCAACAGATTAAGGCTGGGGCTCAGTGAGGCCAATGCTGAGAGGCAGGACACAGGTTCCAGTTGGGAGCAGGGAGTCTAAGCATCCACAGCTTGGAACAGGGAGGACTTTGGACTAATGTCTAAAAGGGCCCTCCGGTCTCTTTCAGGAGAAGCTGGGTACCTAATGGGTCAGATGTTCGGGCCAGCTACTGCGTTTTCTGTTGTATCTCAGGTGAGCCTCTTTCGAAGCTTACTGGCCATGGATTCAGAACCACTCTGGATCTTCTTAGATTTTTTTGCTGCATTCGGTGCTACTATATAATATTAGCAGTTTTGTAGATTAGATTTTCATATCAACTCCTGTCTTCTCTTTTATGGTTTTAAGAAGTTCCCTGAAGTACCTCAAAAGAAAGGTACATTGTTTTGTGTGAATTTTGTTGTTGTTGTTTTGTTTTTAAAGCCACTGTAAATCCTGTGAAGGAGAGACACAGCTATTGAAGGGGGCTGCTCACACAGAGAGGGGGCAGAGCAGTGGAGCCTTCTTCAAGAAGTCACTTGGTTCAAGAGCTTCTCCTTTCGCCTCTGCCCTGGGCTCCAGAGTGTCATGTCTATGGACTTTGCTGTCCCCCACTAGGTCCAGCATAGGCCTGACATACAGGAAGGAAAGTAAACCAAACTTACCAGCTGGAACCCCTCAGAGCAGAGCTCTCTTACTTCCTCTCACTTCCCTCACTGTCCCTTTCCCTGGGTCTTTGGGTGCCCTTGCCTGGCCTGCTCAGGTGCTGTTGGAGTCACCACACTGGAGGCAGCTGACAGGAACAAGTTTCCCCAGTCCAGAGCAGAGGAAGAGAGCTCCTTATTCTCCGCCCTCTCCGCTCTTGCCTCCTTGGTCACCCTTTAGCCGGCTCGCGCCCCAGCTCCCCACCGCCCTTCCAGGCCTGGCCCAGCTGGCGTTGCGTGCAGGGCAGGGCGCACCTCCCGCGGGCAGAGGCACCCAAGGCAGCGGGCGGGACGCGCTGGGGGGCGGCTGGCAGCGCACCTGGTTCCCCGCGCCCCGCCCACGCCTGCGGCCCCTCCCCGCTCCCAGCGCCCCCTCCCTGCGCGCTGATCGGCCCCTTCCGTCCCTCTGGCCCGCCGCAGCCACCGCCTCCTCCCGCCCCGCGTGGGAGGACGATGGATCAGCGCGGAAAAAGTGAATGAGTGAGGCGGTGGCGAGCGCACCTGACTCCGCCGGGCCGCCAGCCCCCCACCCCGCTTCCGCCGGCACCATGGACGCGGCGCCCGCCTCGGCGGCCAAGCCTCCCTCCGGGTAAGAAGCCGGCGGGATTGTGCGGGCTGAGGGTGCGCGGCCGGTGGGTGACGCCCCGCCAGCGACTCGGGAACCCTTGGAGCTGTGTACTTGGGGCACTGGGTCGTTTCCAGGACAACCTGTCAGAAGGCGGCCTGAGCGCTGTAGCAGGGTTGGGGGTGGGGGTGCGCACAAGACAGTGGGGTGCAGCTTGGCATTTCCAGCCCAATTCCGGTGGGGGCGGGCCTGCCGGGAGACCAGGCCGCCACCAGGTCTGCACAGGTCCAGGACAGGACGTGCTCTCTGACTTCCTCCCATTAAAGGCCAAGGGTCATGGGCCGGCCAGCCCCTCTTACCAAAGTGAGGGGTACCGGGATAATCCCGGGGCCTGCGTGGCCAGTAGCCTGTGTAAACCAGAGAAGAGCCAGTGACGACTGCTCTGTGCCGCTGATCTCAGTTGTGGTCTTCTTCAGTGCGGGCGCTGTTGGGAGCCTGGTCCTTGCTAGAACTTTAGGGCTGGATTGGCAAATTGAACGCATCGCAGTTCATGACACTCTTGTCCAAATCTGTCCAGGTTTCTTCCCTCCCCCTCCCCGCCTTCCCATTCTCACATGTTGCATAGAGGGATTACAAATCACATCTAGAAATTTACTAGCAACAAGAACAACTTTTGGAATTCAGTACGAAACCCTTTCTTTAAGTAGAGCTTTAGTCCACTCTTGGGACGTCCACGCGGAAACCGGTCCCTGGGGCCCAAGTCCGTAGGGAGAAAAGCTCTGGTACTATGTCCTTGTGGACGTTGGGCGATCTCAGGGCTCTTTGGTCCTTTGAAACTAAATTGCTTGGAGCAAATGTGTCATGAGTCCTGCAAATGGAATGAAGGCTTGGGGTGGGCCCCACACCTGCTTGCCTGTTGAGCCCACTTGCTCTGTAACAACTGTACTTCAAGGCCACAGTTTTGGAGACAACAGATCTCTGTTCTTCTGCAATTGTCCTCCTCTGACTAACCCGCTCCTTAGGCCCCTGTGCCCCGCGGTACAGGGCTTATAAACTGGTTCCCTTTTAGAAGGTTTCCCTTTAGTGCCAGGAAAAACTGCTTCAGATTAACGTATCAAATAATCGTGAAGCTGACAAAGAGTAAAAAGAACTTTTTTGTTATTGTTTTGTTGTTTTTTAGTGCGCTTAATTTGGTTATGTAAGTTCATTCAAATACCAAGACAGAAAATAAACATAGAATGTAGAAATCCTTTTTCATCCTATGCTGTGTGACAGGGAAATCTGTAACAGGATATATTTTTATGTCTATTGCTTTCAGAACCAAACAAAACTGATTTTGTTAATATTACCTTATAAATAAATGTGAACAAGAGGTTTAAAAGTTCTGCAAAACTGTATACAAAGAGTAATTTAATTTTTTTTTAAAAAAGACCGTGATTATGTACTCATATGTCATATGAATGACCCCAGCATTTTCTCCAACCAGATACTAAGAGGTAACCCCTGTGTCTGGTGTCCCTGAGGAGATTCATGATGCTCTCTGAATGGCTTAGTAGCAAGGCCCCAGAGGAAACTAGTAAGGCTTTTTCCCAGGAGTGTGACAGCAAACCATGGAATTGTTCTTCTGGTGCTTTTTGTTCTTGCCTCACCCTACCCCACAGGTTCAGCTCTGCTGCTTTGAAAAATAATAATTGAAGACACATTGCTTTTACCTTCTCTTAGTCTCAATTATTATTTCTTTTGTTATTTATTGTAATACATTTAGTGGATTGACGTTAAGAAAATATAATTGTGCTTTTATTTTGAGACAATCATTACCTATTTAATCACGTTATAACATTTCAGGAAAGATGTGTTCTTGGGTTTTGAGTATTGTGTATTATTTAAATGTCATACTTACTTGCTGTAAAGGACAGTTACAGGCGTTAAATTTATAGCTCTCCTATGATGATGTCAAAGGCAATTAGATTCTCTTCTTTGCTGAAATTGCTCTTTTCGTCCTTTCTGTACCTGTACCTCTGTTGCTTGAGAACAAGATGATATTATCTATGTGTTTTTAGGGGAATTTGATTTCTCTTTGATACTACAGCATTTGGTTATAAACTTGGAGTGAGTTACCATTTTCTCTTATGACAGAAAATAATTGTGAAGATTTTCTGTTGTTTTTGTCATTGAATAAAACTGTTCCAGTCTCACAATTTACATAAAATTACTGGAGTGGGAAAACTAATTAAATTTTTATTCCACATGAATTAAGGCCTCTGAGAAGCCTGCTTAAGGCTGATTGAAAGGATGGTTTAGTGACTGGACATTCACTGTGTATATATACAGTTAGCTGGGCAACTCTTCATAGAGAGTATGCCACCAAAGCTCCCTAGATAATGAATAGACTGCTGTTAATCATTGTTGAGATTCCAGGATGCATTCTTTTAGTTGCATTGCAGTTGTGTGTTTTAGTAGCAACTTAGTTAATGCTATGATTTTGGGCGAATTTAGCAGCCTGGGGAAATTATTCCTTTAGGCAAAAAGATACTTGTGTCAAAATTGTTTAACTTGTTTTTTAGACTCTTTGAGCTTAGCGGACAGATCATGATTTTAAAGAATATTCTGTAATATACATAAAACAAATTATTTCTTTGTGAGATTTAAACCCAGGCTTTAATCAGGGCTTGCTTTCAGTTTATCTATATATATTTGTTTGATGGATGGACACCAACAGTTGCTAGGAAGTTGAAGGCAGGGTTAAATTTCCCATCTGACACTGTATAGTTAGTTTGGGTTTTGGCAGGATGGTGGTTAATTATTTCCCTCTTGGAGAAAGTCATATTTCTGTACTTTTCAATGACATGAAAAGTCGAAGTATTTGATAAATTTGGTCAGTGACTGTACTCTGGTAGTTTCCTCATGTAGAAAGAGGGACATTTGTTAATTTGTTTAAGCAAAAGTGAACTTCATGAGTGAGATAAAACAGGGAAAATTTAATAAACAGAATAGGTGGGTGGAGGTAATAGTAATATATAATAAAGGTGTACATAGACATTGTAATTGCATCAATCAGCTAATAAATTATAAAAAGTTAATTCTATCAATCAATTAATTAATGCCTATAAGTGAATATCGGGGGGAAAAAACCCCCAATGTGCCATGTGAACTTGCAGTCAAATAAAATAGGGATTTGTTTGTTTTCTTAAATGAATTTCATGTAGTGCACTAAGAATTGTAGACACATAAATTCATGTTGCTATCAAATCAGAACTAACTCATAGCTGACCCTCCATCAGGTTCTCAGACTCTGTAAATCCCATTGGAGGAGACTGACCATCTTTCTCCTGTAAAGCATTGAGGCGATTCGAACCAGCAGAAAGGCCCTGCCTTTCGGTTACCAGTGCAGCATCCTAAGTAAGGACTGTGCCAGCAGAGAGAGTTTATGAGATTTAGATGTAGACTTTGGGGACATTTGCTTTTGGCCAGCATCTTGCTTGAAGACATGTGTTTATATTCTTTACATTCTTTAATTTTGCATGCAAAATTGTTACTTTTTTTTAAAAATTCAATTTAAGTTATATTTCTAAAGGATATGGTTTCTGATCTATGCTTTATCCCAGTATGTAAAGCTTAGGTATTGCTTGATGTAAAATGTAAAGTAGGCCTAGTCATTTTATTGTTTCTTATTTATATTTTTTATTAATAGAGTAGAAAAGTTGGTTATTTCTCTGTTCAACTATCAGATGATATTTGTTGTTGCTGTTGTTAAATGTCGAGTCGTAGGCCACTCATAGCAACCCTATGAGCTCTCCAAGTTCATAGGGTTTCTAGAGGCAGGCTATTTTGGAAGTGGGTGCCATTCCTGCTTCCAAGCTTGTTTTAATCCGGGAGCCCTGCCAAACGTTGTCTGCCATGGGTGAACAATACTGTGTTTGATACATCACGGTTACAGAGTTCAGCATAACAGCAACCATGAGTTACCTCTGTAAAGCAAATTGACAGAGCAGTGCTACACCACCTAGAAGAATGTTTGACCAAAAATAACTAAAAGCAGGCCTGAGGGACGCAGGTTAAAATCACCCCCCACCCCCACCTTTGGCTTGCTAGCATCACTTTCTGTCCATTAGGTCAACTGAACTCTTCTCTATGTTGTTGTTAAATGCTGTAGCGTCATGAGCATTGTAAATATTTTTCAGTGATTGTTTAAGGATAGTTATACCAAAGCATGATAAAAGGTATGGGTATTTGCAAAATTGTTAAGTCTCTCAGTGTTTGTTGTTGCAGTAACAGAGACACGGCCCGCAGAGTGACAGGCTCTCCAAGCATGAAAGTCTTGGCTCATTGGAAACAGCGAAAAAGAGTCACAATTTGTGTGCATTCTAGAATGCTTCCATATGATTAAGGATATAGTAATAGGTTTTGTCCACACACCATAATAAAGAGCTTGCGTTCTAAGACCTTTGTGCTTTGCTATTAAATTTATTACTAAGCTTAATTTTTAGTTGATTATAATTTTATAAAGAATAACTAGGAATATTTTTTACTCAAACCTGTTTCAAGATTTGCAAGTTTAAAATACTGAATATAGAAAGAACCCAAGTGGTTTTCACTTGAACTCAGTAAGAGTTTGTCGAGATTCAGTACCTTTATTATGGGATATTCACTTAGATTTCCTTCTCTCTCCTCTGTTTCTGTTATTTAGTTACTGCATCTATTGATCTTCCTTGTTGATTTGTTTTATAGTTTCTTCAGGTATTTTGTACTATGGCTAAACATAAATTTTATAAGTCCCCACTGACAGCTTTTACTTAATCTTTACATTTTTATTCTTTCCTACTTAAAGTATTTCTATTGATAATATACTATGTATCGATTTCTAGTATAGCATTTTCCTAGTTTCTGGTTTTGTTTAAATGCATTTTTATATTTGGACTGTCTTTGCTATATTTGTTCAGTTTCTTTGCTGTTTAGGGCCCCCTTGCTGGTGCATAGCGCCTGTATCAGTGGGTACCCTCTCTCATAGCATTTTTGCTTCATGTCTCTATGACTGTTCATTTTCCAAGTGTTTCTTCTATTAGAGGCGTGAACTTCTTTTTCTTACTTTCATGTAGTTTTGTTTGCTTTTTACTAGGATAGTGACAGTAATCGTTTCTAGGATCTGCTGCCATTTATTTTAGGTTTGGTCACCCAGTGTGCTCTGCTATAACAAAGTGGCCAAGGGGCATCAGTGGTATGGAGGGCTGGGTCGCACTTACAGGGTCCTTCTTGGGTCACATCACCCACCCCACTGGTTTCCACTTTGCTCCCAGAACCAGGAACACTGAGCTCAGCAGAGGCAGACCACCTTCCCTAGGGAGAGCGAGATGCTTCGTAGCCTTAGGTTTTCCACAGAGCTCCCTTCCTTCCATCTGGTCTCCCTAATTAGAGGGTGAGCGTTTTCTTGCCAGGATCTTGTCTTCTGCAGGTCAGATCCATTTAGAATAAGCACTCCAGCCAAGAGCTTTTCAATTAAAAAACAAACAAAAAAACCCAAAACCTTTTAAAACAATTGTCAGCATGTATTTTATTTAAGTACATTCGATTAGACAAACCCATAGACCATAATTTGCTTTTGCAATCTGAAAATGTATTTCATTTTCAGATCCAGTGTGCACCTTTGCAAGTCCTAATGATGCCTTGCTAGAGAACACTGATTTTGAGAAACCTCTTTCGGAGATAAAAATATGACTTAAATTCCCAAATATAAGCCTGAGAAATCCGGAGTCCTGCCTCAAGGGACCTCCCTCCTGTCTGTGATCACCACAATATCATGTGCCTTACTTCCTCAGAGGCCTGGGGTTCTTTCCTGATGGGAGAAGCTGGAGCTGAGTCCTTGCTGTAGTCACTTCCCAGCCTACCCACATCTTCTGTGACATCTGCCCCGCCCCAACCCTCTTGGTTAGTCAGAAATCTGATCAGATAGACAAAGGTGCTGAGGCCTGAGGATCATCTTAACCCAGAAAAGCTCTGGCTAGTGTTGAGAATGGGTGTTCTGGTGAACCTAGGGGGAAGTAACATCTCCTTAAACATCAGCCATAGTGATGATGAGGATTGACTGTAAGAGCCATCCGGTTGCTGTCCCTTACTGTTTATTTTAAAGTGTTGTCTCTATTCTCCTCCTTCACTCTTCATTCAGTAGAGGTGTCCATTACCCTGGGAAGCTGGTGATTGGCATTCATCGTGGAAGGCTGGTGGAAGGCCTCTGGAACCCAGACCATCCTGCAGGCTGTGGCTGTGGAGGAGTTAGTGTGTGGAGCAGAGCAGCTGGCTTTGAAGTGTGAAATGTGTTCCCCTGGCCCCATCAGGACTGGGAGTCAGAACATGAGGTGCACCAAATGTGTTTACCTTACCATTACATGTAAGGAAGTGGAGCAATTAAGTATTTAAGTAGCATATTAACATAAGGCATTAAGTGGGAAAGCCTGCTGTGCATGTATGTTCTGCTACTTGTTTGGTGGGAGTAAAGGTAAAAGGAGCTTTCAATCCTGAACAAAGTAGAAACTTTAAAAATGGGATGGATCTGGGTGAAAAGAGAGGATAATGATGGGCAAGGTCCAGTAGTGATTGATTTTATAAAACATAATATATGAGAATGATTGTATGAAACCCAATGTGAATGAAGAAGACTGTGAAAGACAATGTAAATAAACTTTGTGAGCAAACCAATTTTGAAAAAGTAATGTAAAATAGAATGTATGTGAATGATTTCATGTAAATGAAAGATTGTATAAAAAATATAAGGTATATGAATGAAACATAAAGTAAAGGAATTATTATATGAAAACCATTAAAATATTTAAAAATATTGGATCTTGGTTTTATGAAAAATACTGGTTTCAGAGTGGGATCTGAGTTTCAGAGTACATCAAAACTGTATGCTTTTTTTTCATGTGGTTAATTATTTTGATCAGTGTAAAGTTTTGTGAGTTTTTTGTTGTCATTGTTCAGGGTTGTTCTTTGTTTTTCTGACTTGAACCTTGTTAATTAAGAGCAAAACCTCCTAGCACTAAGTAAACACTCCATTAATTTGGAAAGAGGCGTATTTGCTTTCATCACTCTGCTCCTCTGAGGCTCTCCTTGCCCAGACCCCCTCTGCAATCCTCCCCTCTATCTGTCCCTTATCAGATAGGGTTGGTTGGGACTAAAGTTGAGAATCCTTTCCTTTTCACTAATGCATCTAAGCCTCTTACTACATCATAGTAGTTGGCATTGCCTAAAGACATCAGTGGTTAAAGCACCAAGCTCCTAACCAAAAGGTCAGCTGTTTTACCCACCAGTTGCTCCATGGGAGAAGGATGTGGCAGTCTCCTTCTGTAACCATCTTTAGCTTTGGAAACTTTATGAAACAGTTCAGTTTTCCCCTATAGCAACTATGAATTGGAATCTACTTGATGGCAGTGAGTTTGGGGTTGTGGTTGTTGTTGTCATTCTTAGGTCCCCTTAAATAAGTTTGAAGTGATTCTGTAGAGGACGAAAGGAAATCTTTCCTCTTTTGGACCATTCTCACAGTCTGTTGCACTTCATTGTTACAGCCATCGTACCACTCTATGTCATTGAAAGTCATTCTCTTTTTCATTGGTCCTTCACCCTACCAAGTATGATATCCTTCTCTAGGCCCTAGCCTTTGCTGATAGCAAGCCCAAAGTATCAGAGATGAAGGGACACCATCTTTTCCTCTAAGGAGCGATTGACTTGCACTTCTCCCACTGTGTTTGATCTTTTGGCAGTCCGTGGTATACACAATACTCTTCAGCACCACAATTCAGAGGTGTCAGTTTCTTCTCTCTTTCTTATTCATTGTTCGAATTTAACATGCTGGTTTCAGGTAGAATAGTCTAATACCCAGTTGATTTAGAAAGTGTTAATGGAGTAATGTAACACCCTTGGTACGAGCAGTCAGGAAATAAGGAGATGCATTGCACTGGGAAACTCTACAGTTAGTGATCTTTCCAAATTATTGAGGAGTAGTGATGTCAGTTTGAAGACTAAGGTGCATCTGATTCAGGTCATAGTCTTTCTGGCTATGCATCCAAAACCTGGACAGTGAATAAGGATGACAGAAAAATAATTGACAACTTTGTGATGTTGTTGTTTGTTGAGCCGTGATGTTGGAGAAAAGCACTGAACATCCCATGGAGGACCAAGAAAATGAATAGATATGTCATGGAGAGGGTGCAGCTGGAGTGCTCTTTGGAGGCAAGAATAATGAGGCTTCGCTACACATACTTTGGACATGTTTCTAGGAGGTGCTATTCCTTGAAAAAGGACATGATATTGGGAAGGGTGTAGGATTGGAGAAGGAGAGGAAGACCCTCAGGTGGGTTGACATCGTGACTGCTCAGTGGGCTTGTGTGTATCAGGAAGTGTGGTCCCTATGAGTCATGCTTGACTTGATGACACCTAACAACAACAGCAACAATAGGATAATGAGTCTGACTCTTGTCATCCAAAGGCCAGGACCATTGTTGCTGAGCAGATGATGACTCACAGCAACTTTAAGGGCACTGTACGGGTGTCCCATAGAGCTTCCGGTGACCTAAATCTTTAAGGAAGAAGATTGCCCCTTCTTTTTCCTGAAGGGTAACTGATATGTTCTGACTTCTGGTCTTTAAGTTAGTGACCAAATTCTCGATCATTGCACTATCAAGGCTTTTTTCCCCTCTTGTGTTAGCAATGCCTACCTCACTACTTTATATAATTTATGTATTTGTTTGATTTGTATAGGATTAGCATAGTTAGAGAATAAGCCCTCATAAAGGATAGTTAATATATGAATTCAACAACATTCAGAAAAGTAATGAAAACTATTTTGGAGACTGTTGCTGGTAAATGCAGTTAGATTGATTGTGACTAATGGTGACCCTGTGAACCTTGCCTACCCCTACACCATCTTCATGATCTCCATCCTGCTAAAGCCCACTGTGGCAATCACTATGTCAGTCCGTCTTATTGACAGTCTTCCTCCCTTTTGCTGATTCTCTGCCTTTCCCAATATGATAGTTCTCTCCCCGGACTAGCTCCTTTTGACAACATGTTCAAACTTAAGTGAGACTAAGTTTCATTCAACATCCTTGCCTCTAAAGAGCACTCTGGTTGCATGTCCTTCAAGACAGACTTGTTTGTTCTTTTTGGCAATCCATGGTATATTCAATATGCTTTGCCAATACCACAAGTCAAAAGTATTGACTCCTCCTTCACTCTTCCTTATTCATTGTCCAACTTTCAGATGCTTAGTAAGAAATTGAAAATATCAAGCATAGGATTGGGTTTTTAAGTGGATATCCTTGCTCTTTAGGACTTTGGAGAGGCCCTTAACAGCAGATTTCCCAGCTCATGTTGTCTCTTGATTTCTTGAGCACTCTTCCCATGGCTGTTGATTGTGGATCCATGATTATTGATTGTGGATCCAAGTAAAATGAAATAATTGACAATGCCAATCTTGTCTCTATCATGTTACCGTTGGTCCAATGGTGAGAATATTTGTTTTCTTGATATTGGAAATTTTCTTGACATTATATAAATTGGATTAATATGAATTGAAAACAATTTCAATTTGTGATATAGCCTTATTATTATCCCAAACTGAATTCTTACTAAATTTGTTTTAGAAGAATTTTATATATATATAATTTGTACTCATAAGGGCTTGCATCACTTTAGAATTGTTGCCATTGGTGACAGAAGCTTTTTCTGGCTTCTGGGACTTGGTAATGGTCAGCATGCCAGCACTCTGAGAGGTGACCCTCATTCATGTCAGTCTTTAGAAATTGAAAGGGCCCTAATTATCCTCTCCATTTTATAGGTGAGCTTTTCACTTAATTTTGAAGCCTTGCATCATTATTCCATCTCCTCATCTTCAGATCATCCTGTTTCCCATAGCAGAAACACAGGGTGCAATTTCCAAGACCCCATTGGCTGAAGCCCCTATCCTGGCTTCTGGCATGGTTGGCCCTGGTGTCCATTGGCCCCTGGTATTCATCTTCTGTCTTAACCATTGCACTTTGTGTTCTTTAGCCCTGGGTATCATCGATCTCTGGTATCTACTGACCCCTGGTGTCCCTTGACCCCTCATGTCCATTGACCCTGCCACATGGACAAGACTGTCTTCTTCCCAGTGGGAAATCAGACATATAAGATTTTCACCAGAGTGTCAAGCCTGTATCTGTCAGGGACGTGGTAGTCAGAGTCAGAGGGCCACAGTGCTCAGGAGTAGGACTGCTAGCCCCTCAACAGCACGGCTCAGTTTAGCTGGATCAAGACCTGAAAACACAACTAGAGAAGTGTGACTCTGGACTTTGCTTACACTTCTGCTTTAAAGATAGCCATTTATTGGTGAGCTCTGGTGGCCTAGTGGCAGGAAACTGCATTGCATTCCCAGAGGTGTGCGGTTCAAATCCACCAGATGCTCTGCTGAAGAAGGAGGAACAATCGCCTCCTGTACCAGTCAGATCCAATTTGATGGTACACACATAAAAAGAATAAATAAATAAAAATTATCTTTAAAAAAAAAGATAGCCATTTATTGGTCAAGCAGAGTTCTGCTTTTAAGAGATTTATCATTCCAGTTTTTAGCAAGCTGAACAGCATCCTCGTTGAGACCTGTCAGTGGGTTTCTCAGGGTGAGGGCCAGTGTTCTGCTTCTGAAAAGTCACAGCTGTTTTGTGGCTGTTCTGCTTTCTACACATGGGGCTGCCATAAATTGGAATTGACACCAGGGTAGCTCGTTTAGTGATATTTTACTTACCTGTAGAGAATTTTCTCATTCTCCTAGTTGTGGCTAATTATTATGAGTGATATGCCACATTGCAGGAATATGCTTTGTGTCTCATCATTGTAACCATTGGTCTGTAAAAAGTATTGCTCTTTAGATAAGGTATCAGCATGACAACTGTAGGGGGAAATTATATTTTACATGTATCAGATGTTTACCAAAGTTTGTGTTTTAAATTATACAGGATTCTTAGGTTAAGGTTTAGACTTTAACATAAGAGGTTACAAAGAAATTAATGGATGACTTGCTTTTGAATGGACTGCCTTTGGTAATAAACTTCTGTGCCCTGGGAGGGCTAATGCCCTTCTGTTGCATAACATTATCACTCGGGTAATTCATGGTTGCAGTGATGCTGAACACTGTGACCCTGATGTGTGTTCAATGTGACAATAGTCACCCATGGTGGACAGTGTTTCGTGGAGCTTCCTGAGTAAAATAAGCTTGGAAGCAGGGGAGGCATCCACTTCTGAAATAGCTTGTCTCTGGAAACCCTATGAACCTGGAGAAATGATGAAAGTTTTGCAAGTGTTCAGGTCTTTCGTTCATGAGGTCGCTATGAGATGTCTATGATTCGACAGCACTTAACAACAACAACAACAGAAACAACAGCAACAACAACAACAACATCAGGTTAACACTAAGAATGAAAGTTAAATTTTTACTCAAGTCTTATATCTTTGGATAATTCTTTTAGTTGATACTAAAAAATTTTAATTAACTACCCATTTTGTACAGGGACATAAAAAAAGGGTAGTCTGCAAGATTTTCCTTGCCTCCCCTTGTTTTTTCCTCAAGAAGCTGCCATGAAGGAAGGTCCTGGGATGGGACAATGGAAGGTTCCCCCCTCAGGGCCATGAGTAGTTCACTGCTATTTGGTTCTCAACTTAAGGAAATGTAAAATCTCACTACTGAACCAATAAGCATCATCCTGGTAAATGGAGAGAGGAAAAAAATGACATTGTCAAGAATTTTATTGTCCTATTTCCATAATTAACACCCACAGAAGCAATAGTCAAAGACGTCAAAGCAAATCTGCCGCCAGGGACCTCTTTACAATGCTAAAGAGCAAGAATATAAGTTTAAAATATCAGGTGCACCTGACCCAAGACATGATTTTTTTAAATTTATTATTAATTTCAAAGAAAATTTAGAGTCTTTGGATTTCCATTCATTCATTGTTGCACTTTTCTTCCCTCCCAACCCTCCTCCATAGTACACTACCTTCTTGGAAAAGTAAATGAAAAATTCTTTCATTGTTTTACAATCCCTCCCCCCAGGTCTACTCCAATATACAGCTTTTGCTCTCGACTCCTATCATGACAAAAATACCTAATAACATATCCATCTTAGACAGTTTTCTCCCTCATCTGTTTCAATGCAGTATATATACATTACTGAACCCATTCTTCTCAATCTCCCCCCTACCCTGAGGTCAGTCCTGTTTTACAACAGTGGCACCACGTAGTATTTGTCCTTTTGTGACTGAGATACTTCACTCAGCATAATGTCCTCCAGGGTCACCCATTTTGAATAATATTGTATGAGTTCGTTATTTTTCAATGCAGCGTAGTATTCCATTGTGTGAATATACCCCAGCTTCTCTATCCATTTGTTTGTTGATGGGCACTTAAGTTGTTTCCAACTCCTTGCTGTTGTGAACAAAGCTGCAATAAACATGGGTGTGCATATATCTGCTTGGATGTCAGTTATGGTCTCTGGGGTATACTCCCAGTAGTGGAATTTCTAGGTCAAATGGTATCTCTATTTGCAACTTTTTGAGAAAGTGCCATACCGCCTTCCACAGTGGTTGCACCATTTTACACTCACACCAACAGTGAATAAGGATTCCAGTTTCTCCACAACCTGGCCAGCATTTGTTGCTTGCTGTTATGTTAAATTTTGCTGGTCTTACTGGGGTCAGATACCTCATAGTTGTTTTGGTTTGCATCTCTCTTAGAGCTAGGGATTTGAACATTTCTTCATGTGCTTGTTAGCCGTCTGAATGTCTTCTCCGGTGAAGTGTCTGTTCATATCCTGTGCCCATTTTCCTATTGGATTATTTACCTTTATCTTGTTGTCGTACCAAGCCATGATTTTTAATTTACTTCACATGCATGTGAAAACTAGACAATGAAGGGATTGTCGATGCCTATGAATTGTGATGTAGATGACGAATTTGGTGCATACCATGGATAGTCAAAACAATGACCAAATCTATCTAGGATGAAGCTTCAAAGTTTTCCTTAGAATCAATGGTAGTGAGACTTCACCTTACAATTTGGCATGTTATCAGGAGTAACCAGACCCTGGAAAAAGATGTCATCATGCTTGGAAAAATGAAGAAGCAGCAAAAAAAGGAAGATCATCAGTGAGATGGGTTGACACTCTGACCTCAGAGATGGCCTTGAGCAGAGCAGAGGCTATGAAGATGGTACGGATTGTGCAAGGTTTTGTTCTGTCATATGTGGGATTTGGTTCCTATTGGGAAGAGACTTCTCAGAGGCATGACAATAACAAAAGTGATGGGGGCAATATAAAGAAAGATTTAGGATGCCACTGGAATGCAGGCTGTCCAAGGATGGTAGAAACACAAGGCCTGTATATAGAATTGCTGCCAGTAAAAGCTTTCAGTGAGGAGGACTTGAAGTACTTGTTGCAGAAGATCAAGGAATGCAGCCTTCATCTCAATGTCAGGAATATAAAGATTCTTACCACTGGACTAATAGGCAGTGTAATGATGGATGAAAAGGATATTGAAACTGTCAACAGCTTTGTCTTGCTTGTAGTCATAATTAAGATCCTTGGTATCAGCAGTTAGGAAAAAAGGAAACAAATTCCACTGGCGAAATCAGGAGTTAGGGACCCTTCCAAATTATTGAGGAGTAGTGATGTGAGTTTGAAGACTAAGGTGCATCTGATTCAGGCCATAGTCTTTCTGATTACTTGCTGTATGTCTGCGAGCTGGACCGTGAATAAGGATGACAGAAAAATAATTGATGTCTTTAAGCTGTGGTGTTTGGAGAAGAGCACTGAACCAACAGCAGTGTCTTGGACAGGATAAAGCCAGAGTTCTTTTTGGAGGCAAGAATGATGAGGCTTTGCCACACATGCTTTGGACATGTTGCTGTGAAGGGTGGAGGGTTGGTGAAGGAGAGGAAGACTTTCAACTAGGTGGAGTGACATGATAACTTCTGCAGTGGGCTCTGATGTATCAGGAAGTATGAGGATGGCTCAGGACAGAACAGGGTCACTGTGAGTCGTACTTGCCTTGACAGCACCTAACAACAACAACAACCTTGGCCTTAGAGCTGATTCTGGCTTTTGATGCAGCTGGGTTTTGATCAGTAGTTTGGCAGGACTTTATTCTGAGTTGCCTCTGGAGGGAAGAGAACCCCCAAGTCTTTATTAGCAACCTAGCATGCTCTCTGGGGGCTTGCAAAATTCAGTAACTCTGAGTAAATGGCTTAACTTTTCTTTTCCTCAATTCCTTTTAGCCATAGTAGACATAATGATACCACTTAGGGATAATGAGAGAAACAGTAGCTTACAGAATTGGGCCTTTAACTGCAGTTCTGACAATTTGAACCAACCAGCCCCTCCACAGGAGGCATAGGAAGCAATCTCCACCTGCTGATTCCCAGCCGCAGCATCTCTCAGAGGGACCTGTGAGCTGAACTCAACTTGGTGGCAGGAGGATTGATTTTCAGCTTTTATGAGTAATAGGATCTGCCTTAGTCCTGTCACAGGGTAGTTCCTCTGATTATTTTTCTACCAGTGAGCATCAGATGTGACTACAGACCTAGGAGAGGTGTGGAAACCCTTCCCCTAGGCTAGTTTTTATCCACTGTGTTTAATACAGGGCAGCCTGATATCCATGCTATGTTTCCTGGTGGTATAAATGCAGTCAAAGCTTACTATGACATGAAAAGCAGTCGTATTTATCCTTAGCATTTGTTGGCTTAAAACATAAGTATGCAATAAAAATATGGAATGATTATTCAAAATGGGTGACCCTGGAGGACATTATGCTGAGTGAGGTATCTCAGTCACAAAGGGACAAATGCTATATGGTGCCACTGTTG
>NW_006400087.1:150803-167589 GCF_000299155.1 Elephantulus edwardii
GCAAAAATGAATGAATGGAATTCCAAAATCTCTGTAGATGTTCATTGAAATGAAAAATAAACAACCTACATTAAAAAAAAAGAATATGGAATGGGAAAAACTGGATGAATTATGTATACTGCATTGAAACGGATGAGGGAGAGAACAGTTTAAAAGCAATATATTATAGGGCACTGTGATTATCATAATAGTCCGGAATGCAGGTTGCAGAGTGGAGTATACTCAGGGTAGGGGTGAGGGGGTGCAGAGGAATTGTATACCAATGAAGGAATTTTTCTTTTACTCTTCAATGAGAAGCTATTGCCGCGAGTCGCTTCTCTATTGCCTGGCCTCGACTTCTGCCCGCGCGGCTTCCAGGCTCCCCGGCAGCCGGTGGCGGTGTGTCCCTCATTAAGACAGACTAGGAAGAAGGATTGGCCCTCCGCTTCTGAAATACCATGCCTCTGAAAACCCTATGTACAACAGAACACACGTAGACTAACAGAAAGGGCAACCTAGGTAGAACTTTCAAGTATGGAAATACAAAGGAAGAGAAACAGTTGTAAGCAGACACTAGTGATTGGAACATGTAATGTGAGAACCATGAATGTAGGAAAATTAGAAATTGTTAAGAAAGAAATGGAATGCATAAATATTGACATACTAGGCATTAGAGAGATGAGATGAACTGGCATGGGGCATTTTGAGTCAGATGATCATATGATATATTACTCCGGAGATGAAAAGGTGAGGAAAAATGGGGTTGCTTTCATAGTTTAAAAAGTGATTTGTAGATTCATCTTGAAGTACAACATCGTGAATGATAGGATTATATCCATACGCATACAAGGAAATCCAGTGAATACCACTGTCATTCAGATATATGCACCAACACCCAGAGCCAAAGAAGCAATAGATGATTTCTACCAACTTTTACATTCGCGGATCGATCGAACACGCAGTCAAGATGCATTGATGATAATGGTGACTGGAACGCAAAAGTTGAGAACAGAGGAGAAGAATCAGTAGTTGGAAAACATGGACTCAGTGACAGAAATGAAGCTGGAGATAGAATGATTGAATTTTGTACAATCAATGACTTACTCATTACAAATACATTTTATAAGAAACATAAACGCAGGCTATACACGTGGATTTCACCTGATGGTATGCATAGGAATCAGATCGATTACATCTGCGGACAAAACCGCTGGAGAGCTCAATATCAGCTAAAACTAAGCCAGGAGCTGATTGTGGAACAGACCACCAACTACTTTTATGCAAGTTCAAGCTGAAGCTAAGGAAAAGTAAACCAAATCCACAGGAGCCAAAATATAACTTTGATTTTATCCCACGTGAATTTCAGAATCATCTCAGGAACAGGTTTGAGGCTTTGAACACTAATGAGCGAAGACCAGATGAGTTGTGGGAGGATGTCAAATGTATCATCCAGGAAGAGTGCAGACGGTCATTATAAAGACAGAAGAGGAAGAAAAGACCAAAATGGATGTCAGAAGAAACTCTGAAGATTGCACCGGAGAATAGAGAAGCAAAAGCACAAGGAAGAATTCAAGATACTAAAGAGCTGAACAGAAGATTCCAAAAGGCAGCACGGAATGACAAAACAAAATATTACAATAAAATTTGTGGGGAGCTAGAGTCAGAAAATCAAAGGGCCGAACTCGTTGAGCATTTCTTAAGCTCAAGCAACTGAAGAACAAATTCAAACCTATAGTTGCTATAATCAAGGATGCTTTGGGCAGAATATTAAATGATCCAGGAAGTATTAAAAGAAGATGGAAGGAATATACTGAGTCATTGTATCGAAAGGAATTGGCAGATACAGAAGAATTTAAAGAAATAACGTATGAGCAAGAGCCTATAGTGATGAAGGAAAAAGTTCAAGCTGCTTTGAAGGAAATAGCAAAAAAAAAAAGGCCCCAGGAATAGATGGTACACCAATTGACATATTTCAGCTAACAGATGCTGCCCTGGACCAGGTTGTGCCAAGAAATCTGCTGGAGAACAACCACTTGGCCAGCTGACTGGAAAAGATCTATATTTGTTCCCATTCCAAAGAAGGGTGACTCAACTGAGTGCGGAAACTACAGAACAATATTATTGATTTCACATGCAAGCCAGATTCTACTGGAGATTATCCAAAAATGACTTGAACAGCACATCAGCAGAGAACTGCCGGAAATCCAGGCTAGGTTTAGAAGGGGTCGTGGTACTAGGGATATTGTAGCTGAAGATAGATTGATCTTAGCTGAAAGCAGGAAATACCAGAGGAATGTCTGTGTTTCATTGATTATGCAAAGGTGTTTGACTGTGTGGACCATAACAAACTGTGGCTGACTCTGAGAAGAATGGGAATCTCAGAACATTTAATTGTGCTAATGCGAAACCTATACTTGAACCAAGAGGCAGTCATCAGAACAGAGTAGGGTAACACTGCATGGTTCAAAATTGGGGAGGGTGTATGTCAGGGAAGTGTCCTATCTCATACCTTTTCAACCTGTATGCAGAACAGATTATCTGAGAGGCTGGGCTCTATGAGGAGAAGTGCCGCATCAGGATTGGTGGAAGATCTGTTAACAATCTGCGTTTTGCAGATGACACAACCCTGCTTGTCAAAACTGAGGAGGACCTCATTCACTTGCTGCAGAGGGTCAAGGACTGCAGCCTCCAATATGGATTGAGGCTCAATGTCAAGAAGACAAAGATTCTCACCACTGGACCAATTGGTAGTATCAGGATGGATGGCAAAGAGATTGAGATTGTTCACAGCTTCAGTTTGCTTGGCTACACGCTCACCACTCTTGGCACCAGCGGCCAGGAAATAAAAAATATGTGTCGCGATGGGAAAGTCTGCTGTTAGGGACCTCTCTAAAGTACTCAAGAGCAACGGTGTCTCTCTGGATACTAAGGTGTGCCTGATATGATATAGGCCATGGTCTTTTGCAATTACTTGTTATGCATCAGACAGTTGGACAATGACTAGGGAGGATAGAAGGAAAATTGATGCCTTTGAGCTGTGGTGCTGGAGAAGAATATTGAATGTACCCTGAACTGCCAAGAAAAGAAGCAGATTTATCCTGGAGAGGGTTAAACCAGGCTACTCCTTGGAGGCAAGGATTCTGAGCTTTGTCTGACATACTTTGGACATGTAAGGAGAGACAGGTCCTTAGAGAGGGACATCATGCTTGGTAGGGTGGAGGGACAGCGCAGGAGGGGATGATACTCTATGAGGTGGATTGATTCAGTGACTGGGGTAATCGGGATGGGTGCGTCAGAGGCAATGCGATTGGCAGAGGATAGAGCAGGGTTTAGGGTTGTTTGTACATAGGGTCGTTATGAGTCGCAAATGACTAGATGTCACATAAAAACAACAACTACAACAACTTCAAAGAGAAGAGCGAACTAGGACAGGGGGACGGGGAGAAAAGTACAACAATGAATGAATGGAAATCCAAAATCTCTGTAAATATTCATTGAAATTAATAATAATAATAAAAAGAATATGGAAATAGTATCTCCCACTCATGAATTGCTTTTAGGTAAATATTGTAAATGCAGATTCCTCGTGGGATATGGAAGGAAGTAGACATGTGAGTGATGAAGTAACAGGTTAGGTAAGGAGGCCTGGAGAAATGGAGCCCAGGTCCTTTCCTCAGAGGTTGTGGGAGGAGCCTACTGAGTTCAACTTGATTCTTTAGCCTACCCACCTCCAGCATGTGGCCTCTGTGTCACTGCCTCTGAGACTGAGTTAGGTCATCCTTTTGATAGTATTGTATGTAGCATCTTTGTGTGTGTGTGTGCACATGCATATTACTTCATTCAACATCATAGCAATTTTCACATGTAAGTAGGGCATCATTCCCATTTCTCTGTAATAAAAGTGTGAGCTACTTCCATTTACAAATACCTTTTCCATGCTGACAACTGGGGACTGGCATTCTGATGTCCTTAGAATTGGACCAGCAAATGTTTGGTTTTTCTTTCCTTCCTTTTTTAAAAGTATAATTTAGTGTCTGAGGATTTCTCTGTCTGAACCCAGGGTCTACTTAAAGATTATTGCATGAAAGCCTTTGTGTTTTTTTTAAATAATTTTTGTGTTGTTTTTTTTTTTTACAGAGGTTTTGGATTTCCATTCATTCATTGCTGCAATTTTCTCCCCTCCCACTCCTCCCCATCAGCCCGCTTCCCCCTCCGAAGAGAGAAAAAAAAAAGAAATTCCTTCTTAGTATACAATTCCCACGTCCCTTCCCCCCACCCCCCACCCCTAGTACACTTCTCTATGCAACCTTAATTCTGGATTCCTGTGCTAACCATAATACTCAATCATATATCCTTTGTGTGTTTTTAAAGTAATAAAAAAAATCTGAGTTAAGGATTTACTGACCCAACATCAATACCGCGGACACGGCAGCAGTCTGCCACATCCATTATATCTGCTCTACAGATTACTCACAGACAAGTAATAATACAGGATGATTTCATTAAAACATATTACTTTGCTGTTAGATTAAACAATGAGCAAGTCTGGAGATCTTCTGGGCAAAGTGTAAGGTAAGGATAGATGGTTCAAATGGAACGGATGAGAGACCATCTTGATGTTCCTGTTTGGGGCTGGATGAGCAGTAAGTTATGTTGGTGCATTTAGAACTTTGTTTGTCACACATAACATCCAAGAGCTTTTCAAATACTTAAACCAAAACATATTAACTTCACATGAATGGTTTCTCAGTTAATATTTGCTGCTTTGACTAACTTCCTTTTGACTGAATACATTTTTACCAAGGGCACCTCGCTGTCCTTCCAAGGTTGCTGTCCTTTCTGCTGCACCTTCTCTGGATAGAAGTGATACCTCCACTTCCTTTCCATGGCATCTCATTATGTTCCTATTAGAGCCAGATGGTTACACTGACATTATCACCATTTTGGTACATTCCTATTCTGCATTTGCCACTTTGGCGTCTCCAGGGTATGGAGGAATGACAGCATCCCACAGTTTTATGGGTTGAGGGAGGGGGGGTAAAGGAAATGTGAAAGATCCAGTGGTGCTTAATTTTGTAAAACACGTGTATGGGAATGATTGTATAAAACATTATGTCAGTGAAGGAAAGTGTGAAGCAATATATAAGAACTTAAAGGAAAAAATTTTAAATAGGCATAAAATATTTTTTCCATGTCTCTGTTCTTTGAGCAAATAAAAAAGTAACATCTGAAATTCTGTCCTGTTTTATAACTCTTTGATGAGGCTTGGGAATATTAGTTTATTATTGTGTTTTTAAGATGTTTTAATGTGTGGAGTATAGGTATATGCAGTAGTGATGGAAATAAGAGTTAATTTCTGAGAAAGCAGTCCAGTGAGTGATGGATTACTGCCATAGTTTCAGAATTACATCAGGCAAGTTAAGCCACTGGGTTATCACTGCCAGCCCATGAGTGAGTCATCAGTCCTCCTGCAGGGGAGGGTTAAGACCTCTGGACACATCTTGGACCCATGCAATGCCATTTATTAAGGAGCTGTGGTGCTCCATGACCTTGGAGTGAAAATAACCTGGGTTTATGTTCTTGTCTTCTGAAAACACACATATCACCAGAATTCTAGCTCTTCAGGAAAACAGTGCATATATATTTATGTGTGTGTGTGTGTGTATGTGTGTATGTGATGCCTTTGAGCTGTGGTGCTGGAGAAGACTATTGAATGTACCATGGACTGCCAAGAAAACGAATAGATTTCATCCTGGAGAGAGTTAAAGCAGGCTGCTCCTTGGAGGCAACGATTTTGGGACTTCGTCTGACATACTTTGTACATGTTGTAAGGAGGGACAGGTCCTTGGAGAGGGACATCATGCTTGGGAGGGTGGAGTGATGGAGCAGGAGGGGAAGACCCTTTGTGAGGTGGATTGATTGAATGACTGGGGTAATCGGGATGGGTGTTTCAGAGGCAGTGCGATTGGCACAGGATAGAGCAGGGTTTAAGGCTGTTGTACATAGGGTCGCTATGAGTCACAAGCGACTCAACGGCACATAACAACAACAATACATATATACATTTTGCTGTGTATCATTGAGTTGGAACCCTCTAGCAAGTTTTCAGAGGCAGTAAATCACACAGGAGGAGAGTGCCCATCTCTCTTAGCTTAGTGATAAGAAGTAGCACTGTCAACCCAAAGACTGTGGTTCGAATCCACCAGTTCTTCCATGATAGAAAAGATGGACATTCTCCCCCCATCCCCATTAGTTACTGCCTTTGAAACCTGCTAGAGAGTCAGCTGTGAGTTGATTCTAACTTGTTGACACGTAACATCACCAACCATAGGTATCTACGTTAGTAGTGGAATATCATGTGGTAGAATTTTTCATTAAACGTGCAGACTTGGCAATCATGGTGTTGTTCAGTGCTCACCAGTGCCTGGCACTGTCCTAGCTTTCACTCTCCCCCCCTCTTTTATTTGTTCACTATTGCAAATTTTCTCTTCCCTTCTCCCTTTCCCCTCCCCTAGGCCACCCCACAATGCACACCCTTTGTTACAGATTGTTCTCATACATTTAATACATAGTCATATATTCCTTTCAAACATTTCCTCCCCTCACCTGTTCCAATGCAGTGTTAATTTCTTGCCTAGACTCTTAGAAGTTTTGGGAATGGTGGTGGTGCACCATTTACAGACATGCATCATGACTGGGAAATTTGGCTAGGGAATATCTCAGAGTTGGGCTGGAAAACATATTAAGGAATGCACATGGGGTTACCTACTCAGCTCTCATTTTGTTCGAGTCAAAACTGATTCATACTTTATACTCAAGTGTGTTTTCTGAGACCATAAATCACCCCAGAGAATATTGCCTATCTTTTCTCCTTTAAGCTGATATTAGATGCAGACCACCAGAGAGGTTGGGCCTTGGGTTAGCCACACATCTCCCTACAGACAACACCACTGGAGTGCCTTGCTGATCTACTACTTGGAAAATTGCCTGAAAGCTTAATGGGTTAAAGTGAGAGTGGTTTTGCTAACTGTCTTAGGGCTTCTTATTGAGATAAAGTCATAAAGTAGACTGGTTTTTGCTGTCTTGTGATATGGTTGAAAGATCTTTATTTTTTTCTTTTCATTGGTTTATTTACAAAATTCTAATACAAATTTGAACAAATTCTTTCAATTTCCCTCATCCTGCCACCCAACAAATTGTACAACCCAATATGATTAATCCCCTCTTCCCCCTGTACATCCACATTCCTCTGCTTCCAGCTTCTCCAACCCCTCCTTGATTCTTATACTCATTCTACAATAACGGTCTTATACAATATTTATCCTTGTGAGACTGAGTTAGTTCACTCAGCATAATGCTTTCTTGTCCCTCCCAAGTTAGGTAATAATTTACAAAGTTCTTGCTCCTGAGTGCTACATAGTATTCCATTGTGTGAATGTACTATAATTTCTCAATCCATTCATTTGTTGTTGTTGGACATTTGGGCTGCTTCCATGTTCTTGTGATGGTGAATAATGCTGCTATGAACATTGGTGTACAAATCTCAGTTTGTGCCTCAGCTCTCATATTCTCAGGGTATAGTCCAAGTAGTGGAAATAGCTGGGTCATATGGAATTTCTATGTTCAGCTTTTTAAGGAAGCGCCAAACTTACTTCCAGAATGGTTGCACCATTTTACAATCCCACCAACAATGTATAAGAGTTCCTTTCTCTCCACATAGTCTCCAACATCTACTACTAGCTACCCTGTTAAACTTTGCCACTCTTACTAGAGTGAGATGGTACCTCACTGTGGTTCTGATTTGCATCTCTCTTATTGCTTGTGGTTTTGAGCATTTCTTCTTGTGTCTGTTTGCCGTTTGTGTATGTTCCTCTGTGAAAATTCTTTTCATATCTTTTGCCGATTTTGTAATTGGGTTATCAGTCTTTTTCTTGTGGAGACCCAGGAGTATTCTGTAAACTTTTGTTATAAGACTCTTGTCTGAGATGGTATTAACAAATGTTTGTTCCCAGTCTGTAGATTTTCTTTTCACCCTGTTAGAAAAAGTTTTTGATGTGCACAGAGATTTAATCTTTAGAAGATCTTTTTTAAATAGGGGGTCTTTAACTTCCTTACCACCTGTCTGCTCCATAAACATGACTGTGCTCACAACTCAGCAGCAGATCTCCCTACAAACATCTTCAGAAATCCCGTGTAGTGTCGCTGAGAGTCTAAACCAAGTCTACAGCAGTGAGTTTGAGATTTTTGAAGGCACCTGATGGTGCAGTGGTTAAAACGCTCATCTGCTAACTGATGAGTGAGCGAGTCACCTTCCATAAATGTTTATAGCCTTGAGAACAGGTGTTTGAGGACAGTTCAGCTCTGTCCCATAGGTGTAGGGTCACTATGAGCTAAAGTTGACTTGACCACAGGAAGTTTTATTTTTGTGACTTGCTGCAGGGAGTACAACCACTCCTCACTTTATGAGCATGATGAGGCTTCAAAGATCAAGTCGTTAAATGAACTCAGCATTAGTCAGAGTCCCTGCCTGGGTACTAGTGCCAGCCTTCTGCTGCTTACTGCTCATCAAGTGCCATAGGCCTGTGGTGGTGGTTTGCTTCCTCGCCATGCTGTCCTCACAGCTGTGAAGCCTGCAGGAGCTGCTGAATGTGTAGGGTATTTCCCACTTCTCACTGCTACTGAGCAGGGACTTTGCTTGTCCTCCGTGTGCCCTGGCCTTGCAGCCTCACATGGTCCTCGGCCCTTGCTTCTCTTCCTATACCTCCTCACCCAATTCTCCAACACCATTGGGTACTTTCTCAGTATCCCACTACACATCCTTGCCCTTGCATTACTCTTCTATTATCCACGCCCTCTGTGGCCAGACTGAAAGGTGATAGTGAGGAGTGGTGTAGGGTGAATATTATGGACTTATTTTGAAATACCTTTAATGCAGCTTGAGCTGGATGGGCTCTTCCCAAAGTAGCTTGGTAAAACTCCTAGTGAAGGTACATTGAGAGTGTTCATTGGGGTTGGGGGGCATCTAAAGAGAAGAATTTTATTACCAAATTTCCCTGGAGGTGGTTCCTTTCTTGTCCCTTTCTTCATTCACCAAGGGCTATAAGTGGCAGTTTCCTTTGTGCAAGTGTATAGTTTTAGTAATCAAAGTTTGTCAAGGCTTTTAAAAGCTCTGGTGGCGTAATCCATAGAGAGATGCTGCTAAACCAAAGGTTAGCATTCTCAGACCTTTCAAATCCACAGGGATGAGATGAGCAATCTTCTCTCATGTGAATTACAGCTTTGGAAACCCACTAGGGAGTCTGCTGAGTCACTTCTGACTTGATGTCAGTGAGAGAGAGAATGATAGTGATGGATCATTTTTAGGAAAATAAAGCTGAAGTACCAAGGTGTCCACATGTCTCAGTCTGGGACAGTCCCAGTTATGCTACTTTGGTAGTGCTAATTTTCCTCACTAGATTTTTCCTACTTGGGCTGTAAATGTTGGAGTCATTCAATTTGGATAATGAGTTTATCTCAGTAAACCTAAAAGACCATATTCTGTTTTAATGGCTGTTACTCAGGAATGTGCAGCCATCACAAGAGAAGCTTTGAAATGTAGCCAAGCTTTCCTGCTTCCTGGGAAATTCTGCCTCAGAAAGGGATTCCCTGGGGATTCAGATAGTCAGCTGCGCTTAAAAATTCATACCCTTAATCTCTCATCTACACATCAGGAGGTTAGGCTGCAGAGTTCTGTGTGCTCTGACAGATCATGTGCACCTACAGGCAGAGCACAACTGTTCTCTGTTACAAAAATTTCCTGTTCAGAGGCCTTTGTAGGTTTTTAAGGCATCTTCCTTTGGGTTAACCAAACTTCTCTCGGAAAACGCTGTCAAGACAGATTTGCAGGCTTGTTTTTGAGCTGTACTTTGCATGGGTAAAAGGAATAGGCCTCCCCAAATAGTTCTGAGCTGTTGATTGAAAAAGAAATAAACAATTTCACTTTTGTAAAACAGTGCTTTGGTAAAAAATAGAAAAAAGTCAACAACTAAATTAAAACAACAGAGAAAGAAAAGTAGAGGGAAGATTAATATTTTTATATTTCCCTCATTTCATCAAATAACTCATGCTTTTAGGAGAAACTTAAAATTATATACGTTTGATTTTCTTTCTGTTACTCTTTTGTTATATTTCTTTGTGTGTTATATCACTTCTGAAATGAAATGTTCCATTTTTACTGACATAAGAGTCTTACAATTTATTCATTTAATTGGCTCATGCTTTTAAAAAATCATTTGTCATAATTTATCTGCGTGCTGCTGGTGTCTTAGATTGGGTGGTTTGTCCCTGCCCTAAGAGATCCCACAATCTAGAAGTCTGATCTCTAAACAACTAAATATGACAAGTGCCATAATACAGTGCCCTGGGCACACCCAGAAAATGAGGAGCAATGTGCTCCACTTACAGGGTGGAGTAGAGAGAAGTCAGGTTTATTTTTATGAAAGGCTTTCTTGGGAAATTGTTTTGCTAAAGCACTTCTTAAATAGAACACTCCTTCCAGGTCCAAGTAGAAGCCAAGAAGGGTGAGCTGCCTCAAGTTTAGCCTGTGTAAGTAGATCTTTGGAACCTGAGTCAATAGGGATCTTTCTCCTTAAGAAATGATCAAAAAGAAGAATGGAAAGTGTATATATCTGCAAAGTTCATGAGGATTTGAAACAGTTCAGGAAGGTTGACAATAAACATGAGTGACAATGGTGGACAAGATGATCTTGGACTATGATGGAAAATCTTGGACAAGTTAAGGAGACTTGAAGAAGTGAAAGGCATGTGACAAATAATGAAGACTGTAACCAGTGTGGTCACACCAGGGGGTGGACCATTGTCCCCACACCATCTGGTCTGTGTGTTTGGGTGGACTGAGCCCTTGCCATGAGTAGGCCCCAACAGGGACAGTTCTACAGCAAGGTCTGCCTTGGCTGTACACACATCTACTATCCTCAGGATCATCTCTTTGAGTCCATCTGATAGGTAATAGTAAAAAAAAACCCCCAAAACCAAAAACGTGACTTTTATTCAATGAGCATTGAGGCAACCCTTTATTTATTATTATTATTATTATTAAATTTTATTAGATTTAATGAACATTTACAGGGATTTTGGGTTTTCATTCCTTCATTGCTGCACCATTCTCTCCATCCTTCTCCCCAGTTCGTTCTTCTTCCCCCGCCATCCGAATGTCTGTTTTAATTGTCCAATGAGGCAACCTTTTTTACTTCCACATTTATCAAACACCAACTGTGTGAATAATAGTGCTAGATATACCAAACCAAAGCCATCTCCACTATTGTAGAGCTAATTCCAAGTCAAAGTGAGCCGTAACCCCAGTAGGGCTACCAAGGCTGTAAGTCTTTACAAACTCATCTTTCCCTGAAGCTCCTTCTCCCTGAAGACCTTTACTGATGTTCTTTACAGAGTCTTCTGGATTTGAACCAAATGACCTTTTGGTTAGTTACTGAGTACTTTATCAATGTACTGTGGGACCGTGGCAAGGCTAAAACATAGTAATTTGTATAAAGAGAATTCAAGTGGAGAGGAGATATAGAAATGAAACATAGGTTACTTACATTGTTGTTGTATAAGTTGAGGACTATTTAAAGTGACCTTGTGAACAATGAATCTGAACCTTGCCCTGTCCTATCTCAAATATGCTTGAATTATTGAATTGTCACAATTACTATGTCCATCCATCTCACTGAAGGCTGTCTTCTCTTTCACTGACCCTCCACCTTTATAAGCACAATGTCCTTTTCTCTTCCTAATGACATGCCCAGAATATGTGAGGAGCTTCACCATCCTTGCCTCTAGGAAGAACCCTTGTTGCATTTTCTCCAAGCCATATTTGTTATTATTTTGGTGGGTTGTTCTTTTGTTCTTCAATAGAATATTCAGTATCCTTCTCCAAAACCACAACTCAAAGGCACGATTCTTCTGTCATTCTCAGTCGTTGTCCAATTTTCAAATGCATAGCAAAGTACCATGGCTTGAATCAGATGCACCTTGGTCTTTAAACAGACATCATTGATTGTAAACACCTTAGAGAGGTTCTTGATAGTAGATTTATCCAATGAAACACATCTTTTATTTCTTGACTGATAGTGCCAATGGTGCTGGCCCACTGATGAGTAATTTTTGTTTGTGATGTAAAGACGTAATCTATATTGAAGGTTATAGTCTTTTTTTTTTTTAGTCTGTAGTCTTTAATCTTCTGCAGCAGGCATTTTATGTCCTCTTGGCTTTCAATAAGCAATGTTGTTATTGTTTGCATAAAGCAAGTTGTTGATGAGTTTTCCCTTCAATCCTGATGCCATATTCTTTTTCATAAAATTAAACTTCTAGAATTATTTTCTCAACCAACAGATTGAATAGGTCTAGAGAAAGGATACTGCCCTGACTCACATCTTTCTTGATTTTAAACCATATAGTGTTCGCTTGCTCTGTTTGGACCACAATATTTTGGTCTATGTATATGTTTCATATAAGCATAATTAAGTGTTCTGGGATTCCCATTCTATTCAGTGTTAGCTACAATATGTTATGACCCATGTAGTAAAATGTCTTTGCATAATCAATAAAATAAAAACTGACTTTTAAAAAAAATTTCTGTATTCTCTATTCTCAGTCAGGATACATCATCAATGTCAAGGTTGCTTCTAAATACATAGTGATAGGAAAATGATAGAAATAATTGAAAAGAAAAAAAAATAAACGAGTTTCTGTTGACTCCAAATCGTGATGACTCTGTGTGGTCAGAGTAGAACAGTGCTCCTATGGATTTCCAGTGGCTTGTTTTTGTTGTTTTTTTGGTTTTTTCCCCCTAAGTAGATTTCCAGGTCTTTCCTCTGAGCGGCCTTAATCTATAGCATTTCACTCAGTATTCAATCTCATCATCACTCTGTACACTAGAGATACCAAAAGGGGAAAACTGGTGCCATATGTTATTTTGTGCCATCTCACACCATATGTTCAATTTAAGAACAACTTTTGCAACGGTGGAAAAAATACCTTTGATCATCTGAGAAATTAAAATACTTTATTGCTAACTGAAGAGCCACTCTGCAGGAGAAAGATGGGGCAGTCTGATTTGTGAAGGTTTACAACCCCAGGACACTTCTCAGCTCTGAATGGCAGCAGCAGTGGGTTTAGCTTCCATTTGATGATCTGGCTCTGTTTTCATCTGTGTCCATGCCTGGCTTTGATGAGCTGGGAGCTGTGAGAACAGCTGGTGGTGTGTGAAGGTCCATCTCACAGGAGCTGATCTCAAGCTGGTAGCTCATTTGTGCCTCAACATTTACCAGCTGTTAAAAACAAAAAACAAAAAACAAACAAAACCAAAACACCAAAAACAAAAACCAAACCAAACCAAAACAGAAAACAGACAAGGGCTGCATGGAGACAACCATATCAAACCTCTACAAACTTGACAAAGGAGAGCTGTCCTTGTCAACAACATCCACAACACAAAACAATTCCTGTGAGGTCAGACATTTTCCCCATGCACCTGCACCTATTTCTACTCATCCCAATACTAGTCTTACTGTGTGTGGGGTCCAACCAACATCCATGGCAATAGCTCACAGAGCACATAGAACCATATTGTTGTTGTTGTTATGTGCTGTTGAGTCACTTGCGACTCATAGCAACCCTATGTACAACAGCCCTAAACTCTGCTCTGTCCTGTGCCAATCGCACTGTCTCCGACACTCCCATCCCGATTATCCCAGTCACTGAATCAGTCCACCTCATAGAAGGCCTTCCCATCCTGAGCTGCCCCTCCAGCCTCCCAAGCATGATGTCCCTCTCCAAGGACCGGTCTCTCCTCACAACATGTCCAAAGTATGTTAGACGGAGCCTCAGAATCCTTGCCTCCAAGGAGCCACCCAGTTTAACCCTTTCCAGGACAAATCTGTTTGTTTCCCTAGCAGTCCATGGTATTCTCAATACTCCTCTCCAGCACCACAGCTCAAAGGCATCAATTCTCCTTCTATCCTCCTTGGTCATTGTCCAACTCTCTGATGCATAACAAGTGATTGCGAAGACCATGGCCTGTATCAGACGCACCTTAGTCTCCAGAGAGACACCATTGTTGCTCTTGAGTACTTTAGAGAGGTCCCTAACAGCAGACTTTCCCATGGCAATGCACTTTTTAATTTCCTGGCTGCTGGTGCCAAGATTGTTGACTATGGAGCCAAGCAAACTAAAGCTGTGAACTATCTCAATCTCTTCACCATCCATCCTGATGCTGCCAATTGGTCCAGTGGTTAGAATCTTTGTCTTCTTGACATTGAACCTCAATCCATATTGTAGGCTGCAGTCCTTGACCCTCTGTAGCAGGTGCTTCAGGTCCTCTTCAGTTTCAGCAAGCAGGGTTGTGTCATCTGCATAACGCAGATTGTTGATAAATCATCCACCAATCCTGACACCACAATTATCCTCATAGAGCCCAGCCTCCCGGATAATCTGTTCTGCATATAGGTTGAAAAGGTATGGAGATAGGATGCATCCCTGGCATACGCCCTTCCCAATTTTGAGCCATGCAGTGTTCCCTTGCTCTGTTCTGATGACTGCCTCCTGGTCCAAGTATAGTTTTCACATTAGAACTATCAAGTGTTCTGGGATTCCCATTCTTCCCAGAGTCAGCCATAGTTTGTTATGATCCACACAGTCAAATGCCTTTGCATAGTCAATGAAACACAGATAGACATTCCTCTGGTATTCCCTGCTTTCAGCCAAGATCCATCTAACATCAGCTACAATATCCCTGGTATCACGACCCCTTCTAAACCCAGCCTGGACTTCTGGCAGTTCTCTGTTGATGTGCTGTTCCAGTCGTTTTTGGATAATCTTCAGTAGAATCTTGCTTGGATGTGAAATCAGTGAGATTGTTCTGTAGTTACTACATTCTGTTGGGTCCCCTTTCTTTGGGATAGGAACAAATATAGATCTCTTCCAGTCAGTTGGTCAGGTGGTTAGGGAAGTAAAATGGCTGTAATTCAGGTGGGCAGCAAGATATAATCACTCAGTCAGGACAGCTTCCAAAATGTGCTCATAGACACCTCAGCTTTCAACCTCGTGCCTTTTGGCCTATGTTACAAAGCTCTTAGTCCAGAAAGTTATGGTTTTTCTCTTTCAGTCCTCTAAGAAACTTGCGCAAAGGCTCCTAACTCAGGCCTAGGGATGACAGTCCCAACGTCGGTTCTGTCTCAGATCAGGTCTCTGGTTATGCTTCTCTCCAGTAGATACCATTTTGAGTTATATAGGAATCTTTGGCCTTAAAGAAAACACATACTGCATTCTTTACTGCTGCTTTGCTGGTGATGAAATTCCCAAATTCTGCTGCTGAATCTGATCAATTTAATGACAGTTTTAATAGATACCAGCTGATCCCCTTGTGGATAAACTAACAGGATATATGTGCATATTCATGCCCATCTAACTGGCAAAGGCAAAATCAATGCCTAGGAATGCCATTTTGAACAGTGAACTCTTAATATCACAACAGCCCAGCAAAAGAGAAGAAGACTATTAATTAGATGGATGGACACAGTGTGACGGAGATGATGAGGATGGAACAGGGTAGAACAGTGGTCAGATCAGTTCATAGGGTCTCTATGTATGTGTTGTATTAAACTTGATGGCACCTAAAAACTAGCTATTAATTGGAAACTGTGCTGAGTTTTGTGGAGATAAAGCTTATTTGATGCCTGTCTTCTAGAAAGAGTAAAAGAGCCAAATCTAGGATTCAGTTCAGTGTGATAGTTGCTATGACTGAGACTAACCCAGAGTAGTGGGTTTGGGAACATCATTCAAGTGAAGGCTTTTTGGTAAATGACCAGCCTGGAGATCTTTGGGAAAGTGAGAGTATCCTAGTTTACTCTGGCTGCTGTAAGAAAGTTCCACCAAAAGAGTAACTCCAAAGAACAGAAATCTGGAGACTAGAAGTCTGGATTCAGAGTACAAATCATGTGGATTTCTTAAGACCTTTCCCAGATTCTACTGACAGCTAGTGATCCTTTGTATTTCTTTGCTTGAGAGTCATTCTAGTCTCTGCTTTCATTTCCTTTCTGACCTGCTCTCATCCTGTCTCGGTCTCTTTTTTCCCCCTTGTGTTTAAGAACAACAGACTAGAACCTATAATAGTCTGATCTCATGTTAACTGGTAACATCTACAAATAACCAATTTCCAAAGAAGGCCACATTTAGAAATATTGCAACATTCACATATGACTTAGGGGGAAACAATCAATCCACAGTGGTGATTAGTATTTTAGAAATTTAGTGTTACTGAAGTTTAGAAAAGGGGACGAAGATGAATGCTGGAAGGGAAGAAGTTAAAAAAATAGAACAGTTGAAATCCACAGAGGGTATAAGTAGGGCTGTGATGTGATGAAAATGGCTTTAGAATAATAACTCTCATCCTTCATGGCCTGTCCTGTTTGTCTTTGTTTTTGTCTTCCTTTGGGAAGTTAAATTCCTTTCTAAGACAAGGTTGAGCTTGGTTTTTGTTGTTTTCTTTTTTTAAAATCTGGGTCAGGGGTGGCACTGTTTACACTGTAGCGTTTCTTTTTCAAGCCGACTAGTTGACTTCTCAGTTTTCACCTAACCTCTGTCAGGAGAACAGTGGTGACTGCCTGGTCATCTGGTTTACCTGATGCTTCAGAATCATGTTTCCCAGTGAGTAGTAATTGGTATTTCAAAATAAGATGTATTGCTGGTCTTACTGGAGTGAGATGATATCTCATGGTTGTCTTGATTTGCATCTCTCTCAGGGCTA
>NW_006400087.1:170182-178929 GCF_000299155.1 Elephantulus edwardii
ATGTTGTGAATTAGGACTACTAGAGTTCTTCCAAGCTTTTCTTTAATGAAGTTTATAGTCCTTGGTTTTAGTCCTAGATCCATGATCCACCTTGAGATGGTTTTTGTATATGGAGTGAGGTGTGGATCTTGCTTGAGTCTTCTACAGATATTTTTCCAATTTTGCCAGCACCATTTCTTAAAAAGGCTGTCATTTCCCGACTTAACGGATTTAATTTCCTTGTCCAAAATCATTTGACCATATGTATATGGGCTGGTTTCTGGGTTCTCAATTCTATTCCATTGATCTATGCGTCTGTCATTGTACCAGTACCATGCTGTCTTAACCACCATGGCAGTGTAGTAGGATTTGAAATCAGGGAGTGAAATACCTCCTACCTTTTTTCTATTTTTGAGGAGTGCTTTCCTTATTCGGGGCTTCTTTCCATTCCAAATGAAACCGGAGATTACCTTTTTTATCTTCTTGAAGAGTAGGATTGGTATTTTTATTGGGATTGCATTGAACGTGTAAATTGCCTTTGGTAGTATTGCCATTTTCACAATTTTGAGTCTTCCTATCCATGAGCAAGGGATATTCCTCCACTTCTCCAGGTCTCTTTTTGTTCTTGTAGTAATGTTTTGTAATTTTCTTTGAATAGATCCTTTGTGCTTCTAGTTTATTTACTCCCAAATATTTTATCTTGTGATTAGCTATTGTGAAGGGTATTGATTTTTTTAGCTCTAGCTCTGTATTGTCTTTGTCACTGTAGAGAAATCCAACTGATTTTTGTATTCCCATTCTCTTCTTAAGGTGAAATCTCCATCTCCTTCTTCCTTGACTGCCACTTTTACTTGTAACTCATCTTGAGATACAGAGGTTTGGTTAAAGGTCTCCAAAGAATAATGTAAATAAAATTAGAGCAGGAAATAAGGCTGGGGGAAGGGGAGGAATGAGATATTTGAACCAGGAGAACAAATCTGTGAGGAAACGTTAGCCCTGCCTTTGTGTTTTCTGACAAACTTAGCAAAAGGGGAAACAATAATTTACATAGTTTTCATAATTGAAAGTAGACCAGTTTCCAGCTCCTCAAAGGATGTGTAATTATTTTGACATTGAAAAGATAATTAATTACTTTGATTTATTCTGGTCACTGTGCCCACTTTCATTCTTAGTTTGCTATCAGGGTTCATATACAATTACCAGATTTTGTTAGAACACCTACTGTGTGCTGAGCACAACACTAGTGACTGCGGATAATAGCTTTAGACATGTTACCAAATTACTATCGACACAGCATGTCAGGAGGACATCTAAGAGGTGTGGACCTGAAAGTTAAGAAGGTGGAGAGATGGATGCCTGCCAGTGGAGGAGTGAGCAGCTGCTCCAAATGTTGGGAATGTAGGATGTGAGGAACTCCAACTTGCTTCCAGGGTGGTGAGAGAGTTGAGAGACCACATAGCAGAAGTGAGTGGCAGTTCACTGGGGCCATTCAGGGCTGTAGATACCACCTTCTCACACGCTCAGGGGTGACATAAAAATTGTCCTAGGTTCTGGCAACACTGTGCGTCAGGTTCATTGTGCACAAAGTGCTGCCTAAGCAGTAGTGTCCGTAGCCTTGATGTCCCTTGTTACTTACACCCCATCCTGCCAGTAATGGTATGGGTAAGTGAGCAGGCCACCGCCTCTGCCATTCCACAGAGAAGGGGCTCTGCTCTATCTAATGGGAGTGGGAAGAGCTGCAGGATTGCTGAGTGGGGTGGGGCCCTATCTTGAGACATTATTGTTGTGTTGTCATAGTGACTCTATGTACTATAATAGCTTTGAACTCTGCCCTATCCTGAGTCAGTTTCACTGTCTCTGACACATCTAACCCCATTATACCAGTTATTGTGTCAGTCCATCCTATCCAGGGTTTTCACCTCTTGTTCTTCTCCTCCACTCTCCCAAGCATGATATCGTTCTCCAAGAACCAGTCCCTCTGGCAACATGTCCAAAGTATGTGAGAGAGAGCTTCAGATCCACGCCTCTAAGGAGCAACTTGATTTCACCCTCTCCAGTACAAACCTCTTTTGTTCTCTTGGCAGTCCATAGAATGTTCAGCCCTGTTTTGCAGTGCCACAGGTCAAAGGCATTGAATCTTCTGCCATCCTGAGTCATTGTCTAGCTCTGATGCCTAACAAGTAATTTTAAAGACCATGACCGGGATCAGGCACACATTAGACTCCAGATGGATATCCTTACTCTTTAGGACTCTGGAGAGGTCCCTGAAAGCAGATTTTACCAATGCAATTCATCTTTTGATTTCCTGAGTGTTGGTGCCAAGAGTGTTGATTGTGGAACCAAGCGAACTGTTAACAATTTTGATCTCTTTTTCCTCCTATCATGTTGCTGCCATTTGTCCCAGTGGTGAGAATCTTTCTTTTTTTCATGTTGCACTTCAGTACATATTGAAGACTGCTTTCTTTGACCTTCTGCGGCAAAGGCTTCAGGATCTCTTCATTTTAGGCAGCAAAGTTATGTCATCTGCATAATGCAGGTTGTTGATGAATCTTCCTCCAATTCTGATGCCACATTCCTCCTCATAAAGCGCAGCCTCCCTGAAGGCAGTACTGTGCCAGCTCAGCGATGGTGTGAGAGTGAAGTGACAACATGAGTGACACCAGGCCTACTGATTCGACTGGCCTGGGTTTGTCTCTGAAGAACCTCAGGGCCTGTGGATCTTGGAAGTCCCTGTAGGCAGTGGGAAGTGGAGCCATGCTGCCATCCTTTGTGTACCAGACTTTGTTTTTAAGCACACTTTGTGTGGACAGTACGTTGGAGAACTGAGGCTATAGCTGTGAAGTGGATAAGCAGGATGCACTTGAAGGACTCATGTGAGAGTGGAAAAAAGTGATGGTCTAGAGGTGACGAATTTAAGAGACACGTCAGTGGTAGAGTTGATAGGACTTCGTGACATTGCATGAAGAGCATAAAGGAGGAAAGAGATAACTTTGGCACTTAATGAAGATTGTATGAGCAGTTAATAAGTGCTTTTAGCTGGTTTAATCTCAAGAGGGTCTTGTAAAGAAGACAGGACAGGTCCTTTAGCCTTAGTTTACCTGTACTGCCCAGTAAGTTCCAGGGGCCTAATCAAGACCATGTTGTCATCAGATCAGAGCCTAGCATCAACCCCAACTTTACCACCTGGATGTGTCCTTGGGTGGTTAAACAAGTACAGCCTGGAATCCAGGACAGTCCATCTGAAATAAGGACCAAGGTACAGTCTGTTCTTCCAATGAGGAGTGGTAAGGGCTGCTTTAGGGACAGCAGAGTCCTCAGCCTCCTCAGCTTCCTCATCACTGAGTAGAGGACTTGCTCACATCAGGACTCTGCAGCCCACAGGCAGGTTTCAGCAGAGCTTACAATCATTGCCATGTATTAAAATGAAGTATGGACTCAAACTTGAATGGTTGTAGTTGTCACCGAGTTGGCTTTAGCCCTTACTAACCTTATGTAGAAAGTGCAGAATGAAACATTGCCCTATCTTGGACCATCTTATTGTCCTTAGTGTACAAGTTTTCATCATTTAATACATTTCCCACAAATACATATGTGATCCCTTATAGTTTTTTGGCTTGTTTTTAAAGGAACAGCACTTTGATTATCAAAAATACTAAACCCATTGTTATTGAGTTAATTTTAAATTATATGATCCTATAAAATGAACTATAGGGTTTCTATAGGGTTCCCACATCTGTAATCTTTATCGAAGTAGACATCTTTTTCCATGAGGCAGCTGATAGGTTTGAATTAATGACCTTTTTGTTATCAGCTGAATGTTTTTACCCACAGCACTACCAGAGCTTCCTACATCTTGGTTAAATTGTACCTAGTGAGTAAGGAGTTGTGCTGTCAGTTCAAAAGCAAGTGGTTTGAATCTACCAACTGCTTTCCTGAAGAAAGATAGACAGTCTCTTCCCATGTGATTTAGAGACTCTGAAAACCCACTGGAGGGTTAACTGTGAGTTGGTACCAACTCAGCAGCAGCACATAGCAATGACAGAACCAAAAGTGCTTTTCCAGTAGAACTTGTAATAGCACTTAATTCATTTTTATAACCAATTTGTCTGATAGGTTTCCTTGCCTGGTTTTCCATGAATGCCAAGTCCAAAGACAATATAATATAGCTCTGGTTGCCTAGTGGTCAAGAAATTGTGCTGCCAACCCAAAAGCAGGCATTTCAAACCTGTTAGTTGCTCCAAGCGAGATGGATGGGCTATCTCCCAGATGATGTACACCCTCTGAAAACCTCCTGGAGGGTCAGCTATGAGTTGATTCTGAATCATCAGCAATGAGAACCTAAACAGGTAAATATGAATTTCTGATATACAACAAATACTTTAATAGATGTACATCATAAGTATTCACAGCTTAACTTGAAATTCACAGGACCAGGATTACAACCTGTAAAACCCCTGAGGCCCGGATAGACTGGTTTTCCATTAGAATATTTTTAACCCTTCCAGGGTTAAAGTCATCGACATGAGCAGGAATCCAGAAGGAGGTGTCTGAATATGATTGGAGGAGGGCAGAGATGGGTTCATGAAACTTGGGAGGGTAGAGAAAACTCAGAAGGCAGACACTGAGATAGGGAAGAAACAAGAGTTGATGAGGAGTGTCAGATCTTGGATAAGATGAGAGCTCATTGGCATTGTCTGCTTTGCAGTTGTTAACTGGAGCAAGCACAGTTTCACTAATGTGGTCCCAGAAAGCATGTTTCTATGCTGTTAGGAACATTAAGGCTTTTATTCTACTTTAATCCACAATTAGTGATCATGGAAGCAGAAGCCAGTGCATAAAATTTAGTATTGCCTCAGACAAAGCTACCGTCAAGGACCTTTTTGAAATACTAAAGAGCAAGCATGTCACATTGACCCAAGCCATGTTATTTCCAGTCCTTTCAAATGCATGTGAATGTTGAATAATGAATAATGAAGATGGAAAAAGAATTAAAGCCTTTGGATTGCATTGTTGGAAGATTGTTGAATGTCTCATGGACTGCTGAAAAAAAATAAACGACTCTGTCTTGGATAAAGCAGAGTACCACTGGGCTTCCTCCAACTTCTTGCATTTTAGGCTATAAGTTAGGAGTATCTGACTTGTGGACAATTCCTACTTGCCCTTTAACGTCATGTAAATTTGTCTTCAATTCAGAATGATGGAACAAAATTCTTTGTCACAATCACCAACCTACACTTCTTGCTTTTAAATTGTTGAAAAGACTCTTGAGCCTTTTCTTGCACTAACCCAAAACCCCTTTTATCACCAGGTTGGTTCATACTCAAAGACCCAGACAACGTCTGCTGGGAAGGATCTGGGCGATTGGCCTGACCATCTGCTTTACCTGGTGCTGCAGAACTCAAGTGTTCAAATGATTATCAATTGATATTTCAAAGATCTGTTAAATGTGTTGGTGGTACTCACTGTCTACTAGTATGTAGCTCTGTGTCTTTCATTGCTGTTGAGTCAGAATAAACTCATTGCTGACCCTCTAGTGGGATTCCACATGGGAGGAGATTGCCCATTTTTCTCTCAGAAATCACTGAAGGAGCCACAAGAGTGGCAACCCCTTTGGGTTAACAGCACAACTCCATGTGGACTAGGCCTCCACAGTTCCCAGCATGTTGTTGTTGTTATGTGCTATCGAGTCGTCTGTGACTCACAGCGACCATGTGTACAACAGCCCAAAACCATGCTCTATCCTGTGCCAGTTTCAGTCTCCAAACACCTACCCGATTACCCCAGTCACTGAAACACTGAAAGAGTGTCTTCCTCTCCTGTGCTATACCTCCACCCTCCTAAGCATGACACCCTTCTCCAAGGACTGGTCCCCCCTTGCAACATGTCCAGAGTATGTCAGACGAAGCTTCAGAATCCTTGCCTCCAAGGAACAGCCTGATTTAACCCTCTCCTGGATGAACCTGTTCATTTTCTTAACAATCTATGGTATATTCAATACTTTTCTCTAACACCACAGCTCAAAGGCATCAATTGTCCTTCTAACTAATAGCATATACTTCATACAATTGACATGATGACTTTATTGTCCTGTGTTGTTTCTGTGATGTGTATAATGAAAACAGAACTACTTCATTGTGTTTCTGAGGCTTTAAATCTTAATGGGAAAAAATGTTCCTTTATTTATAGTGGGACTGAATTACCAGTCCTTCAGAGAGGAACTGAGCACTATTGTCATTAGGGTGCCTTTCTTGCACTAAAGTAAGGCTAAAGAAGAAGTATACACACCTGTTCTGACTTACCTACATCTTCTTTAAGATCTAGTTGGGAATATTTGTAACTTGAGGCTGCCTATATTTCTCTTAAAAGAGTGCCAAAGGAGCTCTGGTGGTGTGGCACCTAACATATTGCTGTAATCAGAATGAAGAACCTTCCGGAGCCTGCTAATAGCTGGGAACCACTCAGTGCAGTGGGGTCGGTGAGGGTGTTATGTCTGAGAATGCTTGATGACTCCCACTTCTCTAGCCTGATTAAATGTATGTTGTTGCGGTGGTGTACCATAGAGTCAGACCAACTCAGAGCTGCTCTTCCAGTGGATTTTCAGAGGCATTTAATCACAGGGGAGGAGGTTACCCAGCCTTCTATGGAGCAACTGGTGGCTTAGAACTATGTGCCTTTGGGATTGCAGTACAGCTTCTTGCCACTAGGCCACCAGAGCTCCCTATATTGAATGTATACTTCGTTTATTTTCTTATGAGTTCTTTTCTAAGGATTCACCCAAGTTTATTTATCCCTTAATCCATGGATATCTAGATAGTTTTAGATTTTCGTAGTGGCTAATAGACCTGCTACTGTAGACATTTGTATAAATGTGTTTATGTACATTTAAATTTTCATTTTCTCATGGTCGCTACCCAGGAAAAAAGATTGCTGAGTCATATGGTATGTGCTTAACTGTATATACCATATAACAATTCAAATCTGTTTTCCATAGGGATTATACTGTTTTTTATACTTACTTGTGAAAGTTATAGTTGCTCCATTTCTTCATCAGAACATGGTATTGTCAGTGTTTTTGTTGTAGTTTCTAAGACATTCTAATCAGTGTATATGGAGCCCTAGTGGCATTGTGTACAATGAGTTGAATTACTAACGAAAAGTTATTTCTCCTCCTATAAAGATTTCACAGCTTTGTGAAACTGCTGGAGGGTCTCTGTGAGTTAGAACCAACTCAAGGCAGTGGGTTTGTAAAAAGTGTGTAGTGGGATTACAGCAAGGTTCTGGCTTTCATTTTCTGATAATGAGCACTGTTGAGGGGCCCTAGTGGTGTAGTGGGATAAATTCTGGGATGCTGACGGAAAAGTCAGTAGTTCATACTCAATAGCATGGGAGGAAGGTGAGGCAGTTGGCTTCTGTAAAGATTTATAGCCTTGGAAACTCAGCTTTTGTTTTTTTTTAAATACAAACAAAGGTTTATTGTACAAAATTAAGGGCTTCATACTTTAAGGCTCACCAGAGCTTAAGAAAGACAAGGTAATTATCTAAGTATTTCCACAAAGTTTACTTTCAATATGTCCCTTGCTCTCAACTATAAAATGGCCTGTCCAGAGTTATCAAAAAAACATAAATAAGTTCAAGTCCTTTAAGGAAGACTCCCCCAAGTGTTATTTCTTGGCATAAGTGATCTTCATGGCGTGGGATGGTGTGATCTTAAATCCCTGCAAAGCATCCCGAGCGGCACCAGCTTGCCCGTTGTTTTCAAACTCAACAAATGCGATGTCATGCCTGCCAGGTACCAAGCTCACTTCCTTAAATCCAGGGAACTGATTAAACAGCATGGATAACATCGTCTCATTAGTTTCTTCTGGTAAATTATTAAGGAATAAAATATAATTTGGAGGGTAATCAGGGACCTGAGGACTTGGTGTTGAATTTCCTTGAGTAGTAGCTGAATTTGGTGTTCCCTGACCAGGTTTTTTGTTTGTGGCTGCTGCAGCCTGTTCCACAGTTTCTGCTTTCTTTTTCTCTTTGTCAGCAAAAGTTCCACGCATTTTAGAAATTATATCGGAATCTGTTTTTGCGTATTGGATTCGCATTGGTTTGCCATAAAATGGAAATCCCTGTAACTGTCTCAAAGCGTTTGTGGATGAGCCAAGTTCTTTAAATATAACAAAAGCCTGTCCCCTCCTCTTCATGGTCCTTAAAGCCACAATATCTACCACATGACCAAACTGAGAAAATAGGGCATACAAAGACCTCTTCATTTCTTCTTTTTTAATTTTGTCATTCATATTGTTGATATAAATTGTATGATTTGGTCTGATATCCATGTTTTCAGTTAAACTGTTCAAACCACTCTTTAGAAGGTCCTATTCATTGATGTTATCCTCTCCTGGTTGTGTATTTTGTCTGTAGTTGACAGACTACGCTTTCTAAGTTTCATCCTATTTTGTCTCTCAGGATCTGTATGATTTGGGGCTTTAACTGGAGCCAGCTTTTGCTTTTTTTTTTTAAAAAAAAAACCCTCAGCTTTTAATTTGCCCTGTAGGACCTCTAGGAGTCAGAATCTACTTGAAGGCAGTGAGTAAATGAGTTATCGAGGTTTATGATGCTTCAGGTGCTTATTTTTCGTTCATGTATCTTCCTTGGTAGCAACGAGCCAGCCGGGAGCAAGTTCAAGCTGAAGCTGAGGAAAATTAAACCAAATCCACAGGAGCCAATATGACTTTGATTTCATACCACCTGAATTTCAGAATCATCTCAGGAACAGG
>NW_006400087.1:180931-182193 GCF_000299155.1 Elephantulus edwardii
CTATGAGTCAAAAATGACTCTACGGCACATAACAAAAACAACAACATCTTCTTTGGTAAAACTCTTCTAGGGGAGCTCTGGTGACTTAGTGATAAGAAGCTTTGCTGTGATCCCAAAGGCATGTGGTTTGAATCCACCAATTCAAATCTGCCAGTTTGAATCCTACAGTTTGAATTTGCCAGCTGCTCTATAGGAGAAGGATAGGTAGTCTCCTCTCATGTGATTAACTCCTTCTGAAATCCTACTGGAGGGTCAGCTATGAGTCAGTTCTGACTTGATGGTACAAAACAACAACAATGACAGCATATCTTTTTTTTTAACACTGTTCAAGTCTTTTATCTATATTTTGTAAAATAATTGCTTCCTTACAGTAAGTTTTGAAGATTCTGTTAATAATCTAGATACAATTTCTTGGTCATATAAAGAATTTGCAAATATAGTTCAGCTTACCTGTAGTGGGAAACTCTAGAGACCTATTAATAAGGAGCTCTACTTCTAAACCAAAGGCATGCGGTTAAAATCCACCAGCAATTTTCAAGGGAGAAAGATGAAAAGCCTCCTTCGTAAGATTTGCAGCCTCTGAAAACCCACTGGAGGGTCGGGTGTGAGTTGTTTCTGACGCGACATCAGTGGGAGAGTCTGTAGTGTGACTTCTCCTTTGAATAGTGAGTAGTAGAATTGAAGTTTCACTGCAGAAAGATTGATTTATGAAATTTTCCTGTTATGGCTCATGCTTTCGTTGTCATGTCTGTGAAGTCTTGTTTAATCCCAGGCATGGAGAGTTTCTTCTGTGTTTTCTAGTAAAATGTTTACGACTTTAATCATATCTTTAGATCTTTTCTACATTTAATTTGTCAAAGATCAAGATTCTGTTTTTCCCCTTTTTTGCATATATGGGTGTCCAATTGGAAAAAGAAAAATATTGTTCATCTGTTGAGTTGCCTCTACACTTTCATCAGAATGCAAGAACTGGCTTTAAATTCCAGGCCTCTTGGGCATACCCTCAATACCTGCCCCTACTTTGTTGCAGCCAGTTTTCTGGGGCAGCTGCAGTGTTGACTTCTATATGCATCGATGTTAGGATAGTCTATAGGTGGTGATCAGGGTCACAATGAAAATTTACAGCCAGCAGTAGCACAATGAAATGGTTATACGTTGTTGTTGTTGTTATGTGCCGTCGAGTCGCCTGCAACTCATAGCGACCCTATGTACAACAGCCCTAAACTCCGCTCTGTCCTGTGCCAGTCGCACTGTCTCTGACA
>NW_006400087.1:185006-187721 GCF_000299155.1 Elephantulus edwardii
GCAGGATACCCATCCACTTCTACCCCCTCCCTTCACATCTATCTCCCTTTCACCAGCCCTCCATCTAATAACTTATATGTGAAACTTCCATGGCTCTCTGCTTTCAGACACATCAGCTGATGGTAGTTCCTTATGGTTGGGATCAGTGTCTCTGAAGTTTAGTCGTAATGTTTCCCGGTCAAAGGTGACGCATCCTGTAGAACTGGTGTGTAGATAGGCTTTTCTTGGCCCGAGGACTGCAGGCTGGCCTCTTCGCTGCCCAACTTCAGCTAGTCAGATGCCTAGTCCCTCCTCTGACCTTCTTGCCGGAACGGATGTCGCGGGCTTTTGGCGTCTTCCACTACCTTCCTGCTGGAACGGATGTCGCAGGGTTTTGGCGTCTTCGATTACCTGGGAAGATGGAATGGGTCTGCGGGGTCTGATGGCTGTCCTCTGAGGTGCCCAACTTCAGCTAGTCATATGTCTAGCCTCTCCTGTGAGCTTCCTGCTGGAATGGATGTCGCGGGGTTTTGGCATCTTCGATTACCTGGGAAGATGGGATGGGTCTGCGGGGTCTGATGGCTGTCCTCTGAGGTGCCCAACTTCAGCTAGTCAGATGCCTAGCCCCTCCTCTGAGCTTCCTGCTGGAATGAATGTCGCGGGGTTTTGACGTCTTCGATTACCTGGGAAGATGGAATGGGTCTGCGGGGTCTGATGGCTGTCCTCTGAGGTGCCCAACTTCAGCTAGTAGGTTATATATTTCATCATGGGAGTTTGGATGCTTATAATTAAGGGTATCAATCTATTTCTTTTTTGTTGAATTTGTATATATAGAGTTGTTACTAATATTTTAATGTTGTATTTGTTATGTGCCAACGAGTTGCCTGTAACTCATAATGAAGCAATGCACAGTAGCTCTGAACCCTGTCATATCCTGAGCCATTCTCACTGTCTCTGACACACCTGCCTCTATTACTCCAGTTACTGTGTCCTGTGATCCAGGATCTTCCTCTTCTGCATTGTCTCTCCAACTTGCCAAACATGGTGTCCTTCTCCATGGCCTGGTCACTCATAGCCACATGCCCAAAGTATGTGAGACAGAACTTCAAAATCCTTACTTCCAGAAAGTAACGTAGTTTCACCCTGTTTGGAAGAGACCTGTTTGTTTTCTTGGCAGTAAATGAAATGTTCGACACTCTTCTGCAGCACAACAACTCAAAGACATTGAATCTACTTCTGTCATCCTTAGTCATTGTCCAGCCCTCTAATGCATAACAAGTAATTGAAAAGACCATGGTCTGGATTAGGTGCACCCTAGTCTCTAGATTGACATCTTTGTTATTCAGCACTCGGGAGAGGTCCCTGACAGCAGACTTTCCTAATCTGTCTTCTGATTTTCTGGCTAGTTCCAAGAGTATTCCTTTAAATGCTTATAGTCTCTTAAGAGCTATGGTTTTTGTGTTTGTTTGCCTTTTTTTTTTCTGTGAAGCTGAACACTGTGACACTGATGTGTCAAATGTGATAATGATTACCTAAGGTGGACAGTGTTTGGTGGAGCTCCCCGCTGAAAACAAGCTTGGAAACGAGTGGCATCCACTTCTGAAATAGCTTGCTTTCAGAAACCCTGTGAACTTGGAGAAAGGATGAAAGTTACACAAGTGTTCAGGTGTTTCATTCATAGGGTCACTATGAGTCGCCTACAACTCGATGGCACTTAACAACAACTCAGTTAGCCTAGGAGACAGAAAGTTATACTACCAAGCCAAAGGTAGCTGACTTTAATCCATGGCCCTCAGGCCTGTTTTTAATTGTTTTTGGTCAAACATTCTTCTAGGTCAAACAGCCCTGGTCTGTCCATTGCTGTACAGAGGTAACTTGTGGTTACTATGAAGCTGAATACTGTGACACTGATGTGTCAACTGTGATAATGGTTACTGATGGTGGACAGTGTTTGGTGGAGCTCCGCAGTTACAACAAGCTTGGAAGCAGGAGTGGCATCCATTTCCGAAGTAGCTTGCCTCTGGAAATCCTGTGAACTTGGAGAAAGATGAAAAGTTATACAAGTGTTCAAGTCTTTTATTCATACGGTTGCTATGAGTTGCCTCTGACTTGATGGCACTTAACAACAACAATAACATTAGCAATTTAGGTCTTCCTTGTCACTCTGGTTACAAAGTGACTAATTTTACTGATCTTGACAAGGAACTGCCTTTTGTTTTCACTGGTTTTATTATCTTTTGCCAATTTGTTTTACATTTTTTTATTTCTGATCTTATTTCCTATAGTCTGGTGAAGGACCTAGTTTTATCCTAAGAATAGGTAATGTGTGTTAAAATAATTGGGGTGCTTGGAGAACTGTGCTGTTGCATGGGGGCTAGACTGGTAAGAAAAGCCTTACTTGGGAGGCCAATGGACCAGCCTTGGAGTCAGGATCTAGCCTATCTCATAGGACTGGCCAATGAAAGTCTGGAGCACTAAGGTTCAGAAAACTTACTGGGGAGGGAGGCATGACATACCTTCTCTGAGACACAGTGACTCCACATTAGACACCTTCCCAGACATTACCCATGCATGTCTTTTTATTATGATCCTGATTTGCTTTTACTCTAATAAAACTGGTAGTCATAGAGTATTTTTTTCTATATTTTATTAATTTTCATAAACATTTACAGAGATTTTGGGTTTCCATTCATTCATTGTTGCACTATTCTCTCTACCCTCCTCCCAGTGTGTTCT
>NW_006400087.1:192066-197673 GCF_000299155.1 Elephantulus edwardii
TTCACAATAGCTAATCACAAGATTAAATACTTGGGAATAAATTTAACCAGAAGTGCAAAGGACCTTTTCCAAGAAAATTACAAAACATTACTACAATAAACAAAATGAGATCTTGAAAAGTGAAAGAATAAATAGAGTATTTTTAATGCATTCTGTGGATTGTTCCAGCAAATTAATGAAGGAAAGGAGTGTTCTTCACATCAACATTGGAAGAAGACTCATGAACAACTTGAAATGTGCCGACAACACCCTCTTGCTTACTAAAAGCAAAAAGGACATGAAGAACAAAGACTATACACTTTATACTTCATTTTGTATTCATTTATATATGTATACTTCAGCATAAAGAAAACAGCAATTTTTACTTTATCATGAGTAAGTATGATAAAGGGATAAAATTTTGAATTGCTAAGGACTTCACTTTATTTAGATATGTGATCATTGTACATTGAAGTGGCAGTCAAGAAGTCAAAAGAAGTATTGCATTTGGCAGATCTGCAAAAGACATTTTTAAGATGTAAAAAAGAAAAGGCGTCACCTTCAGACTAAGTATGCCAAATGCATAAGGAGCTCTCATGGACTAGTGGCAAGAAGCTGTGCTGCAATCCCAAAGGGGAGACCACCAGCTGCTGTGTGGGAGAAGGTTGGACAGTTCCTTCCCATGTTATTAACTGCTTCCGAAAACCTGCCAGAGTCGGCAATGGGTCAGTTCTTACTATGGTACACAACAACAACACAACATGCCAAATTTAAGCTATCATATTTTCAGTTGCCACATATGCAGAAAATGCTAGACATTAATTAGGGAATACTGAAGATGAGTTGATTCCTTTGAATTATAGTATTGACAAAGAATTTTGGATGACGTGCAAACAGAATATTCCTTAGAAGTGAGGAAGCTGTTGTTGTTATGTGGTGTGGAGTTGCCTGCGACTCATAGCGACCCTATTCAAAACAGCCCTAAACCCTTCTTTATCCTGTGCCAATCTCACTGTCTCCGACACACCCACCACCATTACCCTGGTCACTGAATCAATCCACTTCATAAAGGGTCTTCCTCTTCTGCGCTGTCCCTCAATCCTCCCAAGCATGACGTCTCTCTCAAAGAACTGGTCCCTCCTAACAACATGTCCAAAGTATGTCAGACAAAGCTTCAGAATCCTTGCCTCCAAGGAACAGCCTGGTATATCCCTCTCTAGGATGAATCTGTTTTCTTAGCAGTCCATGTACATTCAATACTCTTCTCCAATACCACAGCTCAAAGTCATCAATTCTTCTATAATCTCTAGTCATTGTCCAGCTCTCTGACACATAGCAAGTGATTGCAAAGACCATGGCCTATATCAGGCACACCTTAGTCTCCAGAGTGACATCATTGCTCTTCAGTACTTTGGAGAAGTCCCTAACAGCAGACTTTCCCATCGCAATGTATCTTTTAATTTCCTGGCTGCTGGTGCCAAGATTGTTGATTGTGGCACCACACAAACTAAAGCTGTTCACAAACTCTTCACCACCTATCATGATGCTTCCAGTTGTGACCCAGTGGTGAGAATCTTTGTTTCCTTGATATTGAGCCTCAATTAATATTGAAGGCTGCAGTCCATGAACTCCTGCAGCACATGCTTCAGGTCCTCCTAAGTTTCAGAAAGCAAAGTGGTGTCATCTGCATAAATGCATATTGTTGATGAGTCGTCCTCCAATCATGATGCCACATTTCTCCTCATATAGTTCAGCCTCAGAGATAATCTGTTCTGCATATAGATTGAAAAGGTATGAAAATAGGATACATCCCTGGCATACGCCCTTCCCAATTTTGAACCATGCAGTGTTTCCTTGCTCTGTTCTGACGACTGCCTCTTGGTCCAAGTATAAGTTTCACATTAGCACAATCAAGTGTTCTGGGATTCCCATTCTTCTCAGAGTCAGCCACAGTTTGTTGTGGTCCACACAGTCAAACGCCTTTGCATAATCAATGAAGAACAGATAGACATTCCTCTGGTACTCCCTGCTTTCAGCCAAGATCCATCTAACACTAACTATAATATCCCTTGTACGACAACCCTTTCTAAACCCAGCTGCACTTCTGGCAGTTCTCTGTTGATGTGCTGTTTTTGGATAATCTTCAGCAGAATCTTGCTTACATGTGATATTAATAAAATTATTAGATAATTTCCACACTCTGTTGGATCACCTTTCTTTGGAATGGGAACAAATACAGATCTCTTCCACTCAGTTGGCCAAGTTCTCCAGATTTCTTGGCACCACTTGGTGAGCACATCCAGGGCAGCATCTGTTAGTTGAAATGTGTCAGTTGGTATACCATCAATTCCTGGGGCCTTAATTTTTGCCAATTCCTTCAAAGCGGCTTGAACTTCTTCTTGAACTTGAGCCTCTTGCTCATATGTTATTTCAGTAAATTTTTCTGTGTCTGCCAATTTCTTTCAGTACAATGACTCTGTATACTCGTTCCATCTTCTTTTACTACTTCCTGGATCATTTAATATTTTGCCCAAAGCATCCTTAAGTATTGCAACTCGAAGTTTGAATTTATTCTTCAGTTCCTTGAGCTTATGAAATACTGAGCGAGTTCGGCCCTTTTGATTTTCTGACTCTAACTCCTTGCACATTTCACTGCATTACTTTTACTTTATCTTCCCATGCTACCTTTTTAAACCCTTCTGTTCAGCTCTTTACTGTCTTGAATTCTTCCCTCTGCTTTGGCTTCTCGGAACTCTAGTGCAAAATTTAGAGTCTCTTTGGACATCCATTTTGATCTTTTCTTCCTCCTCTGTCTTTGTAGTGACCTTTTGCTCTCTTCCTCGATGATACTCTTGATATCCTTCCACAACTCATCTGGTTTTAGCTCATTGGTGTTCAAGCTCTCAAACCGGTTCCTCAGAGTGACAATAGCAAGGGTTAATCTCATGTACTTTGTGATTGTCATTGAGTGTTATCAGTCAAGTCAGAAGTGATCCTTGGCTGACCCTTCAGTGGGCTTTTAGAAGCAGTTAAATGCAGAAGAAGAGATTCCTTGTCCTTTTCCAAGGAGCCTCTCATGGACTCAAACTGTGTGCCTTTGGAATTTCAGTGTAGCTTCTTAACACTAGGTCACCAGCGATCCCTTTAGACATGTTACAAAAGACTAGTACCTGGGAAGAATATCATACATGGTAACATGAACAGACTGCAATAGTAAGGCAAAAACAATTGGAAGGTTTTCCTTGAGATGGTTTGGCACAATGGCTGCAACAGTGGGCTCAAACAGCTCTCTTCTGTCTGGAATTGGTGTTGATCATCATCCACAAAGTTACTGATCAACTAGAAATTTGGGCGTTGACTTAGACTTACCCACTCTAGGGGTCAAATAAAGGAGAAACACACATAGAGAGGAAAAGCAGTGGGCTTTTGCCCTTTTGGAATTACAACTTCCCTGATAAAGAGGAACATTTTCTCCTTTAAGGTTATAAATGCTTACATGTTCTCTGGGCATTGCTACTGTGCCACCTGGGCCCATAAAGGGTGGCTTGTGGACTGAGATTCTTGCAGAGAGAGAAGAACCTTAGTGGGATTTTTCATTTGTAGCATGTTAGCTTTCCCTCTTTGAGCTACCAGTGCAGGGTTTCCCCTCAGTCCTCCCTTCCATGGCATCACAGAGTCTCAGACTGGGAAAATATAGTACAATAAAAAGAAAAGTCAAATTGTTTTGCTGTGACTGTGTTTCAAAATCTAGTGGCCTTTTTCAGTTTGTTTACTGCTGCTTCCAGAGTTGACTAGTAGCTACTTCATGCATTCTGTTCCATATTTATAGCTGTAGTCAGTGAGACAGTTTGAAGAGTGAATATTTCTTCTGAACTCTTCCCCTTTTAAATACCTTGGCCAAAATGCTTGTGCCAGAGGAGTTCATATTAATAAATACCTGCTACTGTTGAAAGTAGCAGGTTCTTGGATATTTTATAATGATGAGTGCAACTAATGTCACTGTATGTAAGTACACAGATTGTTGATATGGAAAATGCTTTGCTAACCTATATAGTTACCACAGGCTAACCCATTTTAAAACATCACAATCAAAGGATTGACAGTGGACTTCAGAGCAGTGCAAACAGTAAATGGCATACATTCCACTGTGCTCTGGCCTTGTAGCTAAAGGTTTGCCTGCTAATTAGTGTCCTCTACCATCTTCTGGGTGTGTCCCTTACCACATCCCTCAGCGGTACAGTAGATGATTGTAAAGACCCTGCACACAACAATAAGGCTTTATGAAGGATTTAAATGCCTACAATGCCTTCCACATAAATTTGTCATGCAGTTTCTCAAAAATTCTATTTCAGAAAGTAAATCCATATGATGGCCAGGTTCTGGGCACTGGGCTGTCATGGTGCGGGGTCTGAGGGTAACCTGAGAAGATGACAGCTGGGCTTTTCCTCCCAGGACCACAAGTGTGTCTTGGGACAGTCTTTCCCTGCGTGTGTTGTGTGGGCACAGGGCTTAGTCACAGTCACAGCATCTGAATGGTCAACAAGCTGGACATGTTTTGTTATTTTCGTCCCTGCCAATTATTCTCAAACTTGAATTACCTAGAAAAACAGACATGACATGTTTGAGGAATTTTGTTCCCTTTTATCTAGATTATAGCTCTCTTTCCTCCCCTTATTCTGTTTGATCCTATTGTATTTACTTCTTGGAGAGTAGACAGTCAATGAGGCAAGCGTACAGTCCATTGGCTCGGGTGTCTGGAATGATAGATCTGTCTAATTTTAGTCTTGTTGCCTCTTGGTGTGGGTGGAGGAAGGGGCTATGTGTGCCCGTAAGAGGAGGGATCGTTTGTCCTCTCCTCCCTGTGCTCTTACTATGCTTGTTGCATTCAGCTGAGCTTAACTCTGTTGAACTTATCTCCAGATAAGATTTACCCTATTTGGGGATGGGGTTAGTTTCTGTGAATGTGGAGCTACTAAATTTATTCTACTATTTGTGGTGTTGGAACTCATGGTTGGCTGATATGTTTTTAGTGCAGAATTAAGATTGTACTTTCAGAGTCTTTAGACTTTGATGTGTTATTTTGTGAACCTCTCTGTTTCATTTCATGTGGGCACAGAGAAGAATTCATAAATAACACTTTGCAATGTTGAAAAGTGTGCCTGAGTTCTTCCAAAACAGTTAAATACTGCTGGGAGTTTAGGAAGTGTTTTGAGAGTCTGAATTAAAAGTGAGATATGTTTTTGGATGCTTGTTACTGTCAGGCTTTGCTTTCAAGATGTTAAATTCCCAAATTCTGGTAGCAACCATATAGTGGTAGCACAGCTGTCACTTCCATTTGATGGTACAGAAACTGCATTGGAAAAAGGATGTTCTGCTCTTGTAACTATCTCACAGTCTGTACATTTGTGCTTTAATCTATCCCCATTATTTTAAAATTGTTGCTATTATGTGCACGTTGTTGTTGTTATGTGCCCTCAAGTCGCCTGCGACTCATAGCGACCCTATGTACAACAGCCCTAAACTGCGCTCTGTCCTGTGCCAGTCGCACTGTCTCTGACACTCCCATCCCAATTATCCCAGTCACTGAATCAATCCACCTCATAGAAGCCCTTCCTCTCCTGCACTGTC
>NW_006400087.1:198463-217654 GCF_000299155.1 Elephantulus edwardii
TAAGTTTCGCATTAGAACAATCAAGTTTTCTGGGATTCCCATTCTTCTCAGAGTCAGCCACAGTTTGTTATGATCTACACAGTTAAATGCCTTTGCATAGTCAATGAAACACAGATAGACATTCCTCTGGTATTCCCTGCTTTTAGCCAAGATCCATCTAACATCAGCTACAATTATGTGCATACACATTAAATTTTCATAGGACATGGAGAGATATTATCCAAGTCATAGATTCCATTTAATTATTTTAATCTAAGGACCGTTGATGCACAAGGAGGGAGAAGCCACATATAAATTAAAATAGGTATAATTTTTATTACATTTTGTCTGTTGTTTGTTGTTATGTGCCATTGAGTCGCCTGCAACTCATAGCGACCCTATATATAACAGCCCTAAACTCTGCCCTACCCTGTGCCAGTCTCACCATCTCCAACACACCTGCCCCCATTATTATCCCAATCACTGAATCAATGCATCTCATCGAGGGTCTTCCTCCCCTGTGCTGTCCATCCACCCTCCCAAGGATGACGTCCCTCTCTAAGGACTGGTTCCTCCTTGCAACATGTCCAAAGAATGTCAGATGAAGCTTCAGAATCCTTTCCTCCAAGGAGCAGCAGGGCTTCAGCTGCTCCAGGACAAACCTGTTCGTTTTCCTAGCAGTCCCTGGTATCTTAAACACTCTTCTCCAACACCACAACTCATAGGCATTAGTTCTCCTTCTATCATCCCTATTCATTATCCAGCTCTCCGATGCATAACAAGTGATTGCAAAGACCATGGCATGTGTTAGGCGCACCTTAGTCTCCAGACTGACATCTTTGCACTTCAGCACTTTAGAGAGGTCTTCAACTGCAGACTTTCCTATCACAATACATCTTTTAATGTCCTGGCTGGTGGTGCCAAGAGTGTTGACTGTGGATCCAAGCAAACCAAAACTGTGAACAATCTCAATCTCTTCACCATCTATTATGATGCTGCCAATCGGCCCAGTGGTGAGAATCTTTGTTTTCTTGATATTGAGTCTCAATGCATACTGAAGACTGCAGTCCCTGACCTTCAGTAGCAAGTGCTTCGGGTCCTCTTCAGTTTCAGCAAGCAAGATTGTGTCATCTGCATAACGCAGATTGTTGATGATTCTTCCTCTAATCCTGATACCACATTTCTCCTTATAGAGCCAAGCGTCCCAGATAACCTGTTCTGCAAAGAGATTGAAAAGGTATGGAGACAGGATACAGCCTTGGCATACACCCTTCCCAATTTTGAACCATGCAGTATTTCGCTGCTCTGTTGTAACAACTGCCTCCTGGTCCAAGTATAGGTTTTGCAGTAGCACAATCAAGTGTTCTGGGATTCCCATTTTTCTCAGAGTTATCCACAGTTTGTTATGATCCACCCAGTCAAATGCTTTTGCATAATCAATGCAACAAAGATAGACATTCTTCTGGTTCTCCTTACTTTCAGCTAAGATCCTTCTAATATTAGCTGCAATATCCCTAGTACCACGACCCCATCTAAACCCATCTTGCACTTCTGGTAGTTCTCTATTGATATGCTGTTCCAGTCGTTTTTGGATGATTTTCAGCAAAATCTTGCTTGCATGTGACATTAATGATTTTGTTCAATAATTTCCACATTCTATGGGAACATCCTTCATAAATTTCTTAAATACATTTCTTAGAACTCATGTATCTTGGTGGTACAGTGGTAAAATACTTGCCTGATAATTGAAAGACTGGGAATTTGAATCCACCCAGTGGCTTTGCTGAAGAAAGGTCTAGCAATCTTTACCCACAACAATTGAAACCTAGAAAACCGTAAGGGACAGATCTCCTCTAATCTTGAAGTCCTTATGAGTTTAATTTTTTAAATGTATCTATCTATCTATCTATCCATCTATCATCTATCTATCTATCTATCTATCTATCTATCTATCTATCCATCCTACAATAGACCAGCCTGCTTACTTACCTACCTATCTGTCTATCTCACCACTTGTCTGTCACTTTGTCATACTGTACTGTAGTGGCCCGCATGTTTCAGTGATGCTCAACCACTGTTATCTCAAATACGAGCAGCATTACCCATAATGGATAGGTTTAGATTTTAGCAGAGCTTCCAGACTAAGACAGATTGTTGTTAACCTCCTAATGGGAACCTAGCTATATCTGACCCTCCAGTGGGTTTTCAGAGGTAGTAAATTGCACAAGAGGAGATTGTCCATCTTTCTCCTGCGGAGAAGCTTATTGATTCAGACTGCCTACTTTTGGGTTGCCAGTGCAGCTCCTTTCCACTAGAGCTCCCTCCCTCAGTAAGACGGAATATTGGCTCTGTCAGAAATATTTGGCCAGTGAAAATATTATGAATAACAGCAGAGTTCTGTCTGATAGATTATGTCATAAGATGAACCTTTCAGGTTGGAAGGTACTTAAAATACTACTACATAATAGTTGCCTCCTTAAAGTAGATCCTATCTTAATGATATTAATGGAATAAAGTTTTCAAGACTTTTATTTGCTTTAACACTGCATGGTTCAAAATTGGGAAGGGCGTGCACCAGGGATGTGTCCGGTCTCCACACCTTTTCAACCTGTATGCAGAACAGATTATCCAGGAGGCTGGGCTCTATGAGGAGGAATGTGGGGTCAGGATTGGTGGAAGATCTATCAACAGTCTGTGATATGCAGATGACACAACCCTGCTTGGGGAAAGTGAGAAGGACCTGAAGCACTTGCTGCAGAGGGTCAAGGACTGCAGCCTCCAATATGGATTGAGGCTCAATATCAAGAAGAAAAGGATTCTTACCACTGGGCCAATCGGCAGCATCAGCATGGATGGTGAAGAGATTGAGATTGTTCACAGCTTTGGTTTGCTTGGCTCCACAGTCAACACTCTAGGCACCAGTAGCCAGGAAATTAAAAGACGTATTGACATATGAAAGTATGCTGTTAGGGACCTCTCCAAAGTATTGAAGAGCAATGGTGTCTCCCTGGAGACGAAGGTACATCTGATACAGGCCATGGTCTTTGCAATCACTTGTTATGCATCAAAGAGCTGGACAATAACTAAGGAGGGTAGAAGGAGAATTGATGCCTTTGAGCTTTGGTGTTGGAGAAGAGTATTGAGGGTACCACGGACTGCTAGGAAAACCAGCAGATTCATCATGGAGTGGGTTAAACCGGGCAGCTTCTTGGAGGCAAGGATTCTGAGGCTCCATCTAACATACTTTTGACATGTTGTAAGGAGGGACTGGTCCTTGGAGAGGGACATCATGCTTGGTAGGGTGTAGGGACAGCGCAGGAGGGGAAGGCCTTCTATGAGGTGGATTGATTCGGTGACTGGGGCAGTTGGGATGGGTGTATCAGAGATGGTGCGATTGGCACAGGACAGACCGGAGTTTAGGGCTGTTGTACATAGGGTTGGTATGAGTCGCAAGCGACTCGATGGCACGTAACAGCCACAACAACAGCCTTCATTCCGTGATATGGCATAGCTAAAAATGAGATATAGTTGCAAGTGCACATCTATTAATAATTCAAAAAGTGTTGGAATGCATGAAATATAAGTTTAGGGAAATTAGACGTTGTAAAATATGAAGTGGAAGACCAAAGTCGGTATCTCAGACATTAGGGAATGGAAATGGATTTGTTTTGACCATTTTGAGTCAAGCAACCAGATAATCTACTATCTTGGGAATATCATATTAAAGAGGATGTCCCATTCTTCATCAGACAGTGCATTTCAAGATCTATTCTGAAGTAAACAATAAGATAATATTTATCCCCACTCATGGAAAACCTGTTAGTCAAATTTATACACCAAACCCTCAAACTGAAAATAGAGCAACTGAGGATATCTATTAAATTCTGCAATCTGAAATGAAAATAATGTAAAATAAAATGTGAAAAATAATTAAAATAACTGCAGTATAAGTCCTGGTGACAAGAATGCAAAAGTTAGAAACAAAGAAGAAGGATCAGTGGTGGAAAGTATGACCTTTGTAGTAATGATGCCAGAGACTATGTGATAGTATTTTTATATGACCAAGGACTTATTGTGAACATGTTAAAAAAATTAGAGGTAAATATAGATATGGACCTCACCAGATAAAACATTCAATAATCAAATTAAATGTGTCTACAGAACAAGTCTAGGGGCCAACTGCAGAAAAGATCATTAAATTGCTCATATGCAAGCTCATGATGAAGCTGGTGAAAATGAAAACAAATCCATGAGAGGCGGAGTACAACCTTTGAATATATAACTGAGTAAATAGCCTAGCTGCTAGTGGCTGTAGCCAATCTCAGAGACAAAGGGGTACAAATTACCATGTGTTAGTAGATCTGGAAAGTAGTTAGGTATCTCTTCTAGTCTGCCCTGCCCTGCCTTGCCCTTCTTCTTGTCATTAACAATCTAAACAATCATAGTAGTGTAATTGGAAATACTTGACGCTTTCAAATGTTAATGTTTCAAATGTAAATGTATGAAATATTAATGGCTTAACTGGGAAGGTTTGCAAACAAAGTACTGCAAATTACTGAAAATCCTCTCATTCCCTAATCTTATTATGTAAGACTTAGAAAACCTGTTTCAAATAAAAGTAGTTACTTTGGTCAAGGGCAAGTTGTTTTGAGTGGTTCTGTGAGAATAGGTCAAGCTAAACCTCCAGGTAATTCTCATGCAAAAGAGATTATTCCGTGATGAAAGCCCTCAACCAATTAAGATTAGGAAACCATGAGAACCACCATTCCAGAGTATCTCTGTTCCTGCTTGATCCTTGGTGGCACTTGGTATCTCTGTTCCTGCTTGATCCTTGGTATTGTGCAAATACTAATATGCATGGCAGAGGAGAGGAAGACTCTTTACCAAGTGGATTGACACAGTGATTGTGGCAATGGGCTTGAGTGTGTCAGATTGAGAAGACGGCACAGAGTAGGACCGGGTTCAGGTGTGTTGTTCATAGGATCCCTATGAGTCATATTTGACTTGACAACACCTAACAACAGTTAGGCTTTCTTAGCATACAATCTTCCCTCCAGACAGAAATCAGACAAATTCATTTTATGCTTTTCCAGATAAACCTAAACATTCTCACTTTGGACTCTGAGTGTCCAGCCCATGTTAGGAGCGAGAAGATTAATAATGGTGGAGGGCTCTTGTATTTACAAATCGATTGGGTCCGGGAGATTATACTTTAATCCCTTGTTATTATATTTTGAGGGAACGTTCTTTTTTTTTTTTTTTACAAAGGCAAGGCTGGTGTGCCCGAATTTATTGAAAATATTACAGCACAGCAAACAGGCTCAAACAGCTCCGCGTGGTGTTTTGAAATTCATCCCAACTGTGGGCTGAGTGACCTGCAGGTTGGACAGACTGCCAAAGTCCAAGAGTTTTAGCATTTCCTTAGTATCAGGATCTACTTCAATAATCTACTGATCCAGGGCTGAAACCTCTGGTACATAATTATCTCTCCTTTCTCTCTCCTCCTCCTGCAGCTTAATGGAGATGCCTCTCACAGGCCCTCTCTGAATCCGATTCATCAGATGTGTGACATAGCATGCTATCTTGTTCCGGAGTTTCTTGCTGGGAATAATGGCGATCTCCTCGCACACGCGCTTGTTCATGTGGAAGTCATTACCCAGGCGCGTGTAGGATTTTTCAATGATGACCCGGGCCTCCTTCTTCACGGTTTTGGTGTGAATGTGGCCCATGTTGGCGGGTCCTTGGTGAAAGAGCGAGGGAACGTTCTTTTAAATGTAAAACATTCTTCTCTCAATTTGCTGTACTGAGGTAATTTGGGTTTTGCTGTGACTGAACTTTGTGACATTGGGGTCACAAATGCCATAATAGTTGCTTTGGTGGACAGTGTTTGGTGGAGCTCCCAGTTTAAGACACGTTTGGAAGCAGGAGTGGCATCCACTTCCTAAACCACATGGCTCTGGAAACTATGAACTTGAAGAAACAACTATAGTTATAGAAAGGCTTCAGATCTTTTGTTCATAGGGTCACTATAAGTCATGCTCGACTCGATGACAATTAACAACAACAACAACAAAAACAACCACAGCTTGAGCCTGGAGGAACAGTTCATGGTCCATTGCTCCTCAGGGTATTTCTAGACTTGTATGTGGTGAGTTCTAGTCATGAGAATTATGAGTTTGAAAATCATAGGGGTGGTTAGCAGAACCTCACAAGTCCAGTCCATTTCTCTTCTAATTGGAATTCAAGTCCAGTCTTCCATATCTTTAGTGGGAAACAACTTCTAGACTGGAAGGGATGAAGGTTACCTGTAAAGGAGGAAGGAAACCTGGGAAGAACAAATTTATGAATAGTAAAAAAGTGTTTCGGGAAGTTTTGGACACACCACTGCACCTTCACATTTTTTAATTGAGGTCAGACAGAAGGTTGAGTGGAGCCGCCTGTAACATTTACCATCTCATCTAAGCTAAATTTAAGTCTACTTCTAAGGGCTACTTGAATTCAGAATAGGTGCAGCACCTGGTCTCAGTAAACACGGTTTCTTGACAAAGCTTTGTCATTTGTTTTTTAGAATGTATTTCATCTTTTCTGCTTTTCCCCAAAGATTGGGATGTTCATGCTGAGTGAAATCTCCATGCCTCTATCTATAGAGTTTTGGTCTCAGGACTAAAGGCTACTGAGATCCAGGCCCAGCGGGGTTACTGGGTAACCAGGCATATACAAGAAGTAGTTTGTAATTTTTCTTTCTCTAATGGGACAGACAAGGACTTCAAGCCTTCCCAGTCCTTCATCATAATCACGGAAAGGGAATGTGGGGAAGTCAAAGTTTTATTCGTCACTGAAAGCATGGCCCTGATATGCAAACCAAAACCTTCACAGTCTGTCTGTCCCCAACCCGCAACACAATTCTTTCTACCCAGGGTTGCTGAGTGAGCAGTGAGAATGATAGAAGTTAATGGCAAATCAAGCTGGACCCTTGGACACGTTCAGTCATCTTTAGACTTATTTATTTAGCCATCTGTTGAACTGGTTGTTGTTGTTATGTGCCATCGAGTTGCTTGCGACTCATAGTGACCATTTGTACAACAGCCCTGAACTCTGCTCTGTCCTGTGCCATTTGCACTATCTCTGACATTCCCATCCTAATTACCCCAGTCACTGACTCAACCCACCTCATAGAGGGCCTTCCCCTCCTGCGCTGTCCCTACACCCTACCAAGCATGATGTCCCTCTCCAAGGACCGGTCCCTCCTTACAACATGTCCAATGTATGTTAGATGGAGCCTCAGAATCCTTGCCTCCAAGAAGCCACCCAGTTTAACCCACTCCAGGATGAATCTGTTGGTTTTTCTAGCAGTCCTTGATACTCTCAATACTCTTCTCCAGCAACACAGCTCAAAGGCATCAATTCTCCTTCTATCCTCCCTAGTCATGTCCAACTTTCTGATACAAAACAAGTGATTGCAAAGACCATGGCCTGTATCAGATGCACCTTCGTCTCCAGAGAGACACCATAGCTCTTCAGAACTTTGGAGAGGTCCCTAACAGCAGACTGTCATATGGCAATAAGTCTTTTAATTTCTTGGCTACTAGTGCCAAGAGTGTTGAGCCAAGCAAACTGAAGCTGTGAACAATCTCAATCTCTTCACCATCCATCATGATGCTGCCAGTTGGTCCAGTGGTGAGAATCTTTGTCTTCTTGATATTGAGCCTCAATCCATATTGAAGGCTGTAGTTCTTGACCCTCTGCAGCAAGTGTTTCAGGTCCTCCTCATTTTCAGCAAGCAGGGTTGTGTCATCTGCATAACACAGATTGTTGATAGATCTTCCACCAATCCTGACCCCATATTTCTCCTCATAGAGCCCAGCCTCCCGGATAATCTGTTCTGCATACAGGTTGAAAGGTATGGAGACAGGACACATCCCTGGTGTATGCCCTTCCCAATTTTGAACCATTCTGTGTTTCCTTGCTCTATTCTGATGATTGCCTCTTGTTTTAATGCAATCGTTGAACTAGAGGATGGCTATTCCTGTTAACGCCTCCGTTATGATTTAGATATTCCTTCATCCAGTGTCCATTTCTTTTGCAGTGTGCACACTAATATTTGTCTAGATTTCTTTTTCCTCTCTCGAGTTTTTTCTGGGACCCCACAGATTTATCTCTGGCTATTTCTAGACAGATAGTCTGTAACTTCTTGAGAGAGCTGTTGAACAGTTGGGATGGGTTTACTTCAAGTTTTTGTAGTTTCTTCCTAATATCAGAGGTGCTTTGGAGAGTATAAGTCATATTAACCATTGGATAGTAACTGAGTCTTCCGAGTCAAGATGTGTGTATTTACAGTGTTGTTGGTGGTGGTAGGGGCCTTCAAGTCTACTATGACTCGTAGGGACCTTATGAACAATGGAACTGATCCCTCCTGTCCTGAGCCAATCTCACTGCCCCTGAAACATCTACGCCTGTTGTCATAGTCACTGTTTCAATTCATCTTATCCATGATCTTTCTCATCTGCTCTGACCCCCAACCCTTCCAGGTATGATGTCCTTCTCCAAGGTCTGGGCCTTTCTGGCAACATGTCCAATGTATATGTTTAAAGTATGTGTGGCAAATCTTTGTCTCCAGGGAGCAACCTGGATTCACAACTCCAGGACCTGTTTGTTCTTTTGGTAGTTCATAGTGTAATCAGTACTCTTCTCCAGCACCACAAGTCAAAGGATCAATTCTCCTTCTGTCAATTCATCCTTAGTCATTGTCCAGCTCTCAGATGCATATCAAGCAGTTAAGAAGACTGTGGCCTGGATCAGGTGCACCTTAGTTTCTAGACTGACATCATTGCTCCTTATCAGTCTGGAGAGGTCCCTGATATTATATTTACTATAAGCCTGATATATTTGCTCAAGAAATTGATAAAGATTCTCAGTTGGCATTGGAAAAACAGTGGTTATTAATTATATTATTTTGGAAGGGTCATCTTTAGTAGGAAGGATTTTAAGTCTTCCAATTCAGCAGTCTGAAGGAGAAAAAGAGAATGCACACAGTAGTATCCAACAGATTGCCCATCCAGGTTTAACGTCATGGACTGTCAGAGAGGGTATTACCTAGCTTCTGTCCTGGGTAGACTTTGGCTGAAATGGGTCCCTTGTTGGTTGTGGATTGGAGAAACTGTATCCAAGCACTTTATACAGTGGTCAAGTGTTATGGGCTGGTTTGGTTAGATTCAAATGTGTGTCTACCCTTAGGTGCCACTGCTATCTCAGTGGCTGTGCTCAGATTGGTGATTAGCTCATCTTAATTCTCCTGCTCTATAGTAATGTTGTTACACTGTTCAGGGTAGACTTAGGTCTCTCAGGCTTTTTTCTTGTCTCTGTTGAGTGGCCAGATTCTTTTCCTCATTGTACAATTAAGATTAAGATTAAGCAAGTGCCCTTCTTACTGACATGTTTATTGTGCAAGATCATAAAAACCTGCATGTAAGGAATCTCATCCCATTGTCTCTGTCTTTAATAAAATAATTCAAGTTGCAACTTAGTGTAATAATGTAAGGATCCATTCAAAGGGCATTTTTCTTTGGAATCTTAATTATATATGTTGTTGTTATGTGCCCTCGAGTCATTTGTGACTCATAGCGACCCTATGTACAACAGCCCTAAACCGTGCTCTATCCTGTGCCAATCTGACAAACCCATCCCGAGTACCCCAGTCACTGAATCAATCCACCTCATAGAGGGTCTTCCCCTCCTGCGCTGTCTCTCCACTCTACCCAGCATGATGTCCCTCTCTAAAGACCTGTCTCTCCTTACAACATGTCCAAAGTATGTCAGACGAAGCCCCAGAATCCTTGCCTCCAAGGAGCAGCCTGGTATAATCCTCTCTACGATGAATCGGTTTGTTTTCTTGGCAGTCCATAGTACATTCAATACTCTTCTCCAGCACCACAGCTCAAAGGCGTCAATTCCCCTTCTATCCTCCCTAGTCATTGTCCAACTCTCTGATGCATAACAAGTGATTGCAAAAACCATGGCCTCTATCAGGCGGACCTTAGTCTCCAGAGAGACACTGTTGCTCTTCAGTATTTTGGAGAGGTCCCTAACCGCAGACTTTCCCATCGCAATACGTTTTTTGATTTCCTGCCTACTGGTGCCAAGAGTGTTGACCGTGGAGCCGAGCAAACTGAAGCTGTGAACAATCTCAATCTCTTCGCCATCCATCCTGATGCTACTGATTGGTCCAATGGTGAGAATTTTTGTCTTCTTAACATTGAGCCTCAGTCCATATTGAAGGCTGAAGTCCTTGACCCTCTGCAGTAAGTGCATGAGGTCCTCCTCAGTTTCAGTGAGCAAGGTTGTGTCATCTGCATAACGCAGATTGTTGATAGATCATCCACCAATCCTAACGCCACGCCTCTCCTCATAGAGCTCCGCCTCTCGGATAATCTGCTCTGCATACAGGTTGAAAAGGTATGGAGACAGAACACGTCCCTGACGTACACCCTTCCCAATTTTGAACCATGCAGTGTTGCCCTGCTCTGTTCTGACGACTGCCTCTTGGTCCAAGTATAGGTTTCCCATTAGCACAATTAAATGTTCTGGGATTCCGATTCTTCTCAGAGTCAGCCACAGTTTGTTATGATCCACGCAGTCAAATGCCTTTGCATAATCAGTGAAACACAGATAGACATTCTTCTTTTATTCTCTGATTTCAGCTGAGATCCATCTAACATCAGCTACAATATCCCTAGTACCACGACCCCTTCTAAACCCAGCCTGGACTTCTGGCAGTTCTCTGCTGATGTGCTGTTCCAATCATTTTTGTATTACACATAGTTTACAAGGCTAAAATGTCATTAGTACATATCCATAAACAGACTAATAAACAGTGTATACAAACTTTGTAAGTAAACTAGTATAGAATAAAAATCTTAAAAAAAAAAGGACTCATCATAACAAACTTTTCCCTGGAATAGAAGCTCCTAAAGATTCTATTCTCTTAACGGCTTGTCCTAATGGACCTTCCTTTAGCATGGAAGCTCTCATTCCCATTCTTATAGTGGTTAACTAAATACAGACCAGATACAGACACACAAAGTGCTAACAGATGCATTATGACCAGCTAAAGTATGAGACATGCAATTCCTCTGGAATGGAAGCTTCCACTCTCATTCTTACAGAGGTTAACCAGATAAAGACTAGACACAGTCACCCAGAGTACAAAGGCAATCCTGGTGTCCAACAGAAATTTTACCAGGAATACAATTTCTGCATAAAATGTATGGATTTTACAGAAAGCGAATATGACAGGAAATACCAAAAACTAAAGCTCTCTTGAGGACCTGAGACTTATCTCAGCAGCTCTTCTTTGGATGTCTGGATTACATGCCCTTGGGGTCTCCCTCTCCTAGTAGCCTATAGAGTTCCTCAGCAACTAGAAATAAACAAACAAAATCTTTTCTTAATGAGAAAATTGATAGTTCTTTTCATGTTTCCCAAATTAAACCAAGAAAACAGTCTGGCTTCTTCATAGAGCTCTCTCTCTGTCTTCCAGATGTACTAAAGAAATGCATAGGATAGTTTGCATCTCATCTCTGTGTTTGGCTGTGGTCGCTGGCAGCCAGACTGTTCAATGTCAGGTATATCTCAACTGAATGTAGAAGATAGAATAAAGAGGATAGATCAAATCAGTTCTAAATTTTGGTGACTTTATGTATGTACAGTAGAACACAACATCGTCTGGCCTTGCTTCATCATCAAAATCATTGCTATATCTGACCATTGTTTTAATCTTAAATTCTTTGTATCTCATTCTTGTTCTTCCTTTTTTTTTTTTTTACTGAACATTTGCTAATAATGTTATTCTTATCCAGGAACTGATAGCTCCTGATATTAAAAATATATAAGACTAGGGGAGCTCTGGTGGCCTAGTGGCAAGGAGCTGCAACTACAATCCCAGAGGCTCATGGTTCGAATCTACCAGATGCTCTGCCGGGAAAGGAGGGACAATCTCCTCCTGTACCAGTCAGATCTGATTTGACGGTACACGCACACACACACACACAAATATATATATGACTAAGAAATGCCATCCTCACTTCCAAGAAGTACCGATTGTTCTTCTTCCACAGCAGATTTGTTCTTTCCTCTGGTAGTTTACAGTGTCCTATTGGTTTATATGGAGAAGCATATCCAATGAATATATTTGTATCTGTCTGTCATCGTATAGAGAGATACTTCAACAAAATACTATCAATCTTTGTAAAGGCTGGGGAGGTTCAGATCCATGCATCAGATATCAGGAAAATGGTTTCTGAGGAACAAGGCCTGCAGGTAAGACTAGAGACTTCTAGCTTTGCATCAGACATCAGGAAAATGGTTTCTGAGGAACAAGGTGTATGGCTAGGCTAGAAACTGCTAGCATTGGAGGCTAACAAGTTCAAGATCAGCAGGTAGGGTGGTTCTAATCTGGAGGTGATCGGAGAGTCTATCTATATGTTTGATTCAGGCCACAGACTTCACTTAAATTGAGTTCTCTTTGACCATAACATTACATGTTGTTAGGGTTTTATGTGCTATCAAGTTAACTATGACTCATAGTGACTCTATCATTACATTGTTGTTGTTTTTAGGTGCCGCCAAGTTGCCTGTGACTCATAGCAACCCTATGTACAACTTAGGGTCTATCGTGCACCAAACTTACTGTCTCTGACATACCTACCCACATTTCTCCAGTCACTGAATCAATCCATTTCATCGAGGGTCTTCCTCTCTTTCGCTGTCTCTCCACCCTCCCAAGCATGACGTCCATTATATAACTGCCTCTAATTAATTCTGCCTCATTAATGTCATATAGGTTAAGATTTTCAACACATTTGATAATTATGAGAATCAAGTTTATTTTGACATATAATATTAACCATTATAAAGGTATATTCAGTAATTTTTGCCATATACATAATTTAAATCAACATTTCTTCTCTTCTTCATTGTTAGATTTTGCATACTTATAAGGAGATTCAGAATATCTTTAGCTTGAATCAGGCACATCTTAGTCCTCAAAGTGATGTGTTTGTTTTTTAGTACTTGCAAGAGATCTTTTGCAACAGATTTTTTCCAGTGAAATTCATTGTCTGATTTCTTGACTGTTACCTCTGTGGACATGGATTGAGGATCCAGGTAAAATGGAATACTTGACAACTTCATAATTTTCTCCATTTGTCATAATCTCGCCTATCGATCTAGTTGCAAACATTTTTTTAAATCTTGAGTTGTAATTCATACCGAAGAGTGTAATCTTTCTTTTTCATCAATAAATGCTTAAAGCCCTCTTCTCTTTCAGCAAGCAAAGTTATATCTTCTCCATATTGCAGGCTGTTTATGAGCCCTTTTCTAATTCTGACACTGTGTTCTTCATATAGTCCAACTGTTTGTGTTATTTACTAAGCATATAGATTGAATACACATTATGAGACAACCTTAATTCATATCTATCCTAATTTTATACCACAAGCCATAACCTTGTTCTGTTTGAACAATTGCTTTTTTGTCTATGTATAGGTTCAAGATGAGTACAATTGAATATTCTGAAATTTTAATATTGTTTATCCTTCATTCTTTATGATCCACACAGTTAGGTATTCAGTAATACACAACTAAACATCTTTCTTATAGTAAATGTTGTGCTTTCTCTCAGTATACATCTGACAAAATTGATATATCTTGTTCTGTGCCCTTTTCTGAATCTGGCTTGAACTTTTGGGTATTGTCCATCAGTTTATTACAGTAAAATAATGTTCAATTTTTTTAGCAAAACATTGCTTTTGAGTGGTATTAAATTATATTGTTGATAATTTCTGTATTCTGTTGAATGACTTTTCTTTGGAATGGACACTGAATCTTCTTCAGTTGGTTCAGCTGATAGCTAACTGTCTTCCAGATTTCTTGCCATAGATGAGTGAATGCTTCCGCCATTGCTTTCATTTATTGAAATATCTTAGCTAGTATTCTATAATTTCTTCATTGACTCACTCACATCACTAAAGGTTGGGATTTTTCTTTCATTTCTTTCAGCTTGAGACATACTGTACATGTTCCTTACTTTTGAATTTCTATTCACATATTTTTGCATATTCTATTAAAATACTGTGCTTAGTCATGACCAGTCACTCCTTGAATCTTCTGTTTACCGGTTTTCTCATCATTTCGTCCTTTGTGCTCACCAAGTTGTGCCAAGAAATCTGGAGAACAACCACTTGGCCAGCTGACTGGAAGAGATCTATATTTGTTCCCATTCCAGATAAAGGTGATCCCAAGAGTGTGGAAACTATCGAACTATATCATTAATATCACGTGTAAGCAAGATTTTTCTGAAGATTATCCAAAAATTACTGGAACAGCACATCAACAGAGAACTAACAGAAGTGCAGGCTGGGTTTAGATGGGACTGGGGTACTAGGGATATTGTAGCTAATGTTAGATGGATCTTGGCTGAAAGCAAGGAGTACCAGAAGAATGTCTGTCTGTGTTTCATTGATTATGCAAAAGCATTTGACTGTGACTGTGACTAACTCTGAGAAGAATGGAAATTTCAGAACAATTGATTGTGCTACTGCGAAACCTATACTTGGACCAGGAGGCAGTCATCAAAAGAGGGCAAGGAAATGCTGCATGGTTCAAAATTGGGAAGGGTGTATGCCAGGGCTGTATCCTATCCCCATACCTTTTCAGTCTTTATGCAGAACAGGTTATCTGGGACGCTTGGCTCTATGAGGAGAAATGTACCATCAGGATTAGAGGAAGAATCATAAAAAATCAATGTTATGCAGACGACGCAACCCGCTTGCTGAAACTGAGGAGGACCTGAAGCACTTGCTGTTGAAGGTCAGGGACTGCAGTCTTCAGTATGGATTGAGAATTAGTATCAAGAAAACATAGATTCTAACCACTGGGCTGATTGGCAGCCCATCATAATGGTGAAGAGATTGAGATTGTTCATAGTTTTGGTTTGCTTGGATCCACAGTCAACACTCTTGGCACCAGAAGACAGGAAATTAAAAGACATACTGTAATGGGAACGTCTGCGGTTAGAGACCTCTCTAAAGTGCTGAAGTGCAAAGATGTCAGTCTGGAGACTAAGGTGCGCCTAATACATGCCATGGTCTTTGCAATCACTAGTTATGCATCAGAGAGCTGGATAATGACTAGGGATGATAGAAGGAGAATTGATGCCTTTGAGCTGTGGTGTTGGAGAAGAGTATTGAATAGACCATGGACTGTTAGGAAAACAAACAGGTTTGTCCTGGAGAGGGTGAAGCCCTGCTGCTCCTTGGAGGCAAGGATTCTGAAGTTTCGTCTGACATACTTTGGACATGTTGCAAGGAGGGACCAGTCCTTGGAAAGGGATGTCGTGCTTGGGAGTGTGGAGGGACAGCACAGGAGAGGAGGACCTTCGATGAGATGGATTGATTCAGTGACTGGGGTAATCAGGGTAGGTTTGTTGGAGGTGGCGAGATTGGCCCAGGATAGGGCAGAGTTTATAGGGTCGCTATGAGTTTTAGGCGACTCGACGGCGCATAACAGTAAGAACAACAACAACGACAACAACAACAACTGTCTTTTGAACAAATTTCAGAATATTTTGACATCTCTTATCTTTTTGTTCTTTTGAATTGCCTTTTGCTTTCTTTTTGTATGATTCCCTTGATGTCATCTTACAATTTCTCTTGTTCTAACAGTGTGTGTATATATGTGTGTGTGAATGAATTAACAAGTCACATTATGATCCCAGATTTTAACATCAGTGGTTTATCCTGGCTTTCCAATCTCTGTGTTATTGTTATTGTTATTTCGGACGTGGATGCTACTCATGCTTCCAAGGTAGTTTTCATCGGGGAGCTCCACCAAAAACTGTCTGTCCACCATGGGTAACCATTCTTGCATTTGACACATCAGTGTCACAGTGTTCATTTTCACAGCCACCAAGAGTTACCTCTGTACTGCAGGTGGACAGACCAGGGCTATACGACCTGGAAGAATGTTTGACCAAAAAAATTAAAAACAGGTCCGAGGGCTGCCAATTAAATTCACCCACCTTTGTCGTGGTAGCATCACTTTCTGTCCACTAGACCAACTAATCTCTCTCTATGCTGTTATGGTTGTTAAGTGCCATCGAGTATTAGGTGAATCATAGCAACCCTATGAACGAAAGAGCTGTATTTATAAGTACTATAAATATTTTCTCTCATTTTAATAAATATTATATATATATCTTATTATTATAAATATTTTCTCTCATATTCCTTATGACTCCCATTTTCCTCTGTATATTGCTGAGTTATGTATACATATGTTGTTTGTTGTTGTTATGTGCTGTCAAGTTTCTTGCGACTCATAGTGACAACAGCCCTAAACCCTGTCTATCGTGTGCCAATCGCAGTGCCTCTGACACACCCCTCCCAATTACCCCAGTCACTGAATCAATCCCTCTCATAGAGGGTCTTCCCCTCTTGCGCCGTCCCTCCACCCTCCCAAGCATGATGTCCCTCTCCAAGGACCTGTCCCTCCTTACAACATGTCCAGAGTGTGTCAGACGAAGCCCCAGAATCCTTGCCTCCAAGGAACAGCCTGGTTTAACCCTCTCTAGGATAAATCTGTTTTCTTGGCAGTCCATGGTACATTCGATACTCTTCTCCAGCACCACAGCTCAAAGGCATCAATTCTCCTTCTATCTTCCCTAGTCATTGTCCAACTGTCTGATGCATAACAAGTGATTGCAAAGACCATAGCCTGTATCAGATGTGACACCATTGCTCTTCAGTACCCTGGAGAGGTTCCTAAAAGCAGACTTTCCCTTCACAATATTTTTTTTTATTTCCTGGCTACTGGTGCTAAGAGTGTTGACTGTGGAGCCAAGCAGACTAAAGTTGTTAACAATCTCAATCTCTTGACCATCCACCCTGATGCTGCCAATTGGTCCAGTGTTGAGAATCTTTGTCTTCTTGACATTGAGCCTCAATCCATACTGAAAGCTGCAGTCCTTGACCCTCTGCAGCAAGCACTTCAGATCCTCCTCAGTTTCAGCAAGGAGGGTTGTGTCATCTGCATAACACAGAATATTTATTGTCGAGTCACTTATAACTCATAGTAACCCTATGTATAATCGATCTGAATCTTACTCTATCATATACCAACCTTATTGTTTCTGACACACCTACCCCCATTACGACAGCCATAAATCAACCCATCTCATCAAGGGTCTTCTGTTTCTAACGGTGTCCTTCCACCCTCCCTTTGGTAGCCTAGTGGCTGCGCTGTAGCCATGAATGCACATGGCTCGAGTCCATAGCTTCTTTGTTGTGAAAAAGATGGGGATTCTCCTCTCGTGTTATTTACTACCTCTAAAAACCTGTTGAAGAGTCAGCTATGAGTTAGTTCTAACTCAGTGACACCCAATAAATAAAAGTCATTATTAAGAAAGAAGAAGAAAAGACCAAAATGGATGTCAGAAGAGACTCTGAATATTACACTAGAGTGCCAAGAAGCCAAAGCAAAGGGAGAAAATCAAGTAGTTAAGGAGCTGAATAGAAGATTTCAAAGGGCAGCTCAGGAAGACAAGGCATAATATAATGAAATGTGCAAGGACATGGAGTTGGAAAATCAAAAGGGCCAAACTTGCTTTGTGTTTCTTAAGCTTAAAGAACTAAAGAATAAATTCAAGCCACTTGAATTTCTTTAAGGATGCTATGGGAAAAATATTGAATGATTCAAGAAGCATTAAAAGCAGGTAGAAGGAGTTTATAGAGTCATTGTACTAAAAAGAATTGGCTGACACAGAGAAATTTCAAGAAACAATATATGATCAAGAGGCAATGGTGATGAAGTAGGAAGTGTAGGCTGCTCTGAAGGACTTGACAAAAATAAGGCCCTTGGAATTGATGGCATACCAATTGATGTATTTCAGCAAACAAATGTTGCCCTGCATGTGGTCATCAAGAAATCTGGAGGACAACTACTTGGCCAATCAACTGCAAGAGACCTGTATTTATTCCCATTCTAAAGTAAGGTGATCTGATAGAATATGGAAATTATTGAACAATATCAGTAAGATCACATACTAGCAAAATCCTGCTGAAGATTCCGGAAAAGACTTGATCAGTTTATTGACAGAGAACTACTAGAAATACAAGCTGGATTTAGAAGAGGCCGTGACACTAGGGACATTATTGTTAATGTCAGATGGATCTTGGCAGAAAGCAGAGAGTACCAGGAGAATATCTATTTGTGTTTCATTGACTATGCAAAGGCATTTGACTGTGTGGATCACAATAAATTGTCGTTAACCTTAAAGAAAATGGGAATCTCAGAACACTTGATACAAAATCTATACATGGAACAAGAAGCAGTCCTCAGAACAACATAAGGAAACACTGCCTGGTTCAAAATTAGGAGAGGACTGTGTCAGGGATGCATCCTGTCTCCGTATCCTTTCCATCTGTATGCAGAATAGATCATTTGAGAAGCAGGGCTTTATGAGGAGGAGTGTGGCATCAAGATGAGGGAGAGAACAGTTTAAAAGTGATATATGATAGGGTATTATGGTTATCACAAGAGTCCAGAATGAAAGATTCATAGTGGAGTGTACTCGGGGTGTTGAGGGGTGGGGTGGGGATTGTATACCAAAGGAGTTTTTCTTTTACTTTTCAAAGAGAAGAGCGAACTGTGGGGAAGGGGTGGGCAGGGAGAAAAGTGCAACAATGAATGAATGGAAATCCAAAATCTTTGTAACTGTTCATTAAAATGAATACATTTTTAAAAAAATTGGAGAAAGACTCATTAACAACCTGTGATATGCAGATGACACAAGCTTGCTTGCTGAAACTGAAGAAGACCTGAAGCATTTGATTGTAAAAGGTTAAGGACTGTATTGCTCAATATGGATTAAAGCTCAACATCAAGAAGCCAAAGATTCTTACCAAAGGACCAATTGGTAGCACCAAGATGGATGAAGAGATTGAGGTTGTTAGCAATTACAGCTTGCTGTTTCTGCAGTCAACACTCTGGGCACCAGCAGTCGAAAGACAAATTGCAACAGTGGCCACTATGCAGTATTTGTCCTTTTTTAAATGTAGTTTTTTTTTTAATTTTATTAGTTTTAATGAACATTTACAGAGATTTTGGGTTTTCATTCATTCATTGTTGCACTGTTTTCTCTACCCTCCTCCCCAGTTC
>NW_006400087.1:226566-229221 GCF_000299155.1 Elephantulus edwardii
TTTGTCTGTTTTAATTGTCCAATTGCCACAGTGCTTGTCTAAGCCAGTTCTGATTAATCTCCTTTGTCAGTGTGTCCTTTGCCATTCCCTATCACTCCTCCCTGGGAGACTGAGATATTTTACTAAGCATAATGTCCTTCAGGATCACCCATTTTGTATAACATTTCATGAGTTCTTTGTTTTTCAGTGCAGCATAGTATTCCATTGTGTAAATATACCACAGCTTCTCTATCCATTCGTTTGTTGATGGGCACTTGGATTGTTTCCAACTTTTGCTATTGTGAACAAATCCACAATAAACATGGTGTGCATATATCTGCTTGAGTGGCAGTCCTGGTTTCTTTAGGGTATATTCCCAGTAATGGAATTACGGGTCAAATGGTATTTCTATCTGCAGCATTTTGAGAAAGTGCCATACCGCCTTCCATAGTGGTTGCGCAATTTTACACTCCCACCAACAGTGAATACACAGTGAATACGGGTTCCAGTTTATCCACAACCTCACCAACATTTGCTGTTTGCTACTCTGTTGAATTTGGCTATTCTTACTGGGATAAGATGATATCTCATAGTGGTTTTGATTTCCATCTCTCTTAGAGCTAGGGATTTTGAACATTTCTTCATGTGTCTGTTAACCATCTGAATGTCTTCTTTGATGAAGTGTCTGTTCATATCCTGTGCCCATTTCTCAATTGGACTGCTTATTATCTTGTGTAGCACTCGAATATTCTATAAATTCAAGCTATAACGTCCTGTTTGGGGAGAACTTAAGAAAAGAGGAATAAATGTACACTGAGAAGAGGGCGAGAACTGTTTAAAAGGAATATGTTGTTGTTTTGTGCCGTCGATTTGCTTTCGACTCATAGTGTCCCCATGTAAACAGCCCTAAACCCTTCTCTGTCCTATGCCAATCTACACTCTCTGGCACACCCTCCTCAGTTACCCCAGTCAACTGAATCAATCCACCTCATAGAAAGTCTTCCCCTCCTGCGCTGTCCATCCACCCTTGTAAGCATGGCATCCCTCTCCAAGGACCCATGCATCCTTGCAACATGTCCAAAGTATGTCAGCCGAAGCCTCAGAATCCTTGCCTTCTAGAAGAAGCCTAGGTTAACCCTCTTCAGGATAGAATCTGTTTGTTTTCTTAGCAGTCCTCAATACTCTAACACCACAGCTCAAAGACATCAATTCTTCTTCTATTCTCCCTAGTTCAGGTCTCTGACGCATAGCAGATGATTGCAAAGACCATGGTTTGTATTAGGTCCACTTTAGTATCCAGAGTGACATCATTGCTCTTCAGTACCCTGGAGAGGTCTCTAACAGTAGACTTTCCCATTGCAATATGTCTTTTAATTACCTGGCCGCTGGTGCCACGAGTGTTGACTGTGGAGCCCAGCAAACTAAAGCTGTTAACACCCTCAATCTTTTCACCATCCTTTATGATGCTGCCAATTGGCCCAGTGGTGAGAATCTTTTCCTTCTTGATATTGAGCCTTAATCCATGTTGAAGGCTGCAATCCTTTACCCTCTACAGCAGGTCTTTCTGGTCCTCCTCAGTTTCTGCAAGCAGGGTTGTGTCATCTGTATAATTCAGATTGTTGATGGGCCTTCCACCAACCCTGACACCACATTTCTTCTCATAGAACTCAGCCTCCTGGATCATTTATTCTGCATAGGATTAGATATTATTTTCATGACAAAATTACAGGAGAAGAAATACATATTAAAGTGGACAGTGGACTTGGGGGGAGGATTGTATAACAATGAAAGAATTTTGTTTTTCTTCAAAGAGAAAAATGTATGGGGAGGAGGGATGGGCAGGAAGGAAAATGTGCAACAGTTCATGAATGGGGCGAAAAATAAATGGAAAGAATATGCTGTAAGAATGTTGTTTTCAAAAATCATTATTGAAGTTCTGGTATGGTCACACAATCGAATACTATGCTACACTGAAAAACAAGGAACCCATGAAATATTACACAAAATGTGTGACCTTGGAAGACATTAGGCTGAGTGAAATATCTCACTCACAAAAAAATCAAATACACCATAATTCCACAGTTATAAAAGAGAACTCATATAGGGGTTGGAGGGAGATTGAGAAAGATGGGATAAATAACGTATACTGCATTGAAACAGATCAGGGAGAGAACTGTTTAAAAGGAATATATGATTAGATATTATTGTCACGACAGGAGTTCAGAACGAAGGTATCATAGTGGAATGGACTTGGAGGGGAGAGATTGAATAACAATGAAAGAATTACTCTTACTTTTCAAAAAGTAAAGTGAATTGGGGGGAGGGATGGGCAGGGAGAAATGTGCAACAATGAATGAATGGAAATCTAAAGTCTATGTAAACTTTCACTAAAATGTTGTTGTTGTTGTTATGTGTCATCGAGTCATTTGCGACTCATAGCAACCCTATATACAACAGCCCTAAACCCTGCTCTATCCAGTGCCAATCTGCCTCTGACACACCCATCCTGATTACCCCAGTCACTGAATCAATCCACCTCATAGAGTGTATTCCCCTCCTGCGCTGTCCCTCTACCCTACCAAGCATGATGTCCCTCTCCAAGACCTGTCTCTCCTTACAACATGTCCAAAGTATGTCAGACGAAGCCCCAGAATCCTTGCCTCCAAGGAGTAGCCT
>NW_006400087.1:230082-238619 GCF_000299155.1 Elephantulus edwardii
ATTTAAATTTAAAAAATCATTAATAAGAAACAAAAGCAAATTGCATTGGGAAAATCTGAGGCCATGGACCTCTCTAGAGTCATGAAGAGCAGTGATGTCAGTCTAGATAGAAAGGTGTGCCTAATCCAGGCCTTGGTCTTCTCAATTACTTGTAATGCTTCAGAGAGTTGGACAGTGACCAAGAATGACAGAAGAATAGCTGCCTTTGAGTTGTGGTGCTGGAGAAGAGTCTTGAGCATACCATGGACTGCCAAGAAAACAAATTGCTCTGTCTTGGAGAAAGTGAAACCAGATCTCTCCATGGAGTCTAGGATTTTGAAGCTCCACCTCACTTGCTTTTAGGCATGTGACCAGGAGAGATTGTTCCTTGCAGAAGGACATCATTCTTTTAAGGGTGGTCGGATAACTCAGGAGAGGAAGACCCCAGATGAGATGGATTGATAACAGTAACTGGGACAATGGTAGTTGGTGTGTTGGAATTAGAAAGATGGCCTCAAGACAGGGAAGAGTTCAGAGCTACTGTGCATTGGGTCGCTATACATCACAGGCACTCAATGGCACATAACAACAGTAGTATACTATGACAGGTTTGCAAGCAGGAGTAGCATCCACTTCCTAAATAACATGTCTCTGAAAACTCTATAAATTTTGATAAATGTTGATGGTTGTAGAGGGAATTCAGGCCTTTTGTTCATAGGGTCCCTATGAGTTGTGCTCAACTCAAAGGCAATCAACAGCAAATCTACAATAGTACATTTGTGGTAAGAATCTGTGCTGCAGTATGAATCCTCATGCTTTTAATCCACCAGCTGTTCTGAAGGAGGATGGACAGTCCCCTCTTGTGTTATTAACTGCCTCTGTAAACCCACCAAAGGGTCAACTATGGATCAGTTCACACCTGACAATACTCAAAGACAACATCTCTCCCTCCCCCTCTTTCTTTCTCTCCTCTCTGTCTCTATCTCTATATATGTTTATATAAACAACTCTTTGGCTAACCAGCCTCTGCTTTGCCCTCCTACATCATTGCTTTTTAAAGGAAGAATAAAGGAAGGGAAAGGAAGCCTACCTTTTAAAGGAAGATATTTTTGATTCTGAAACAATGAAGTTATGACCACAAATTAAGTTCCGAGAACTTTTTAGAGATTTACTTTTTAAAGTACATTGGGAATATACATTGAAAGGAACATTCTCTTTCCATATTTTTTTAAATGAACAACTTTTCTGGGGTATAATTAATGCACAATATAATTAAATCATTTATACGTTGAACTTTTAAGATATATTTTTAGCTTTTGTGTCAGAGCTGAACCACTAGAGGGTTTTTCAGAAGTTGTAAATTGCACAGAAAGAGATTGTCCTTCTTTCTCCCACAGAGCAATGAGTGGATTTGAATTGTCTGGTTTTGAGTTGACAGTACAACTCCTTACCCACTAGGCCACCAGAATTCCCCTTTAAGATATAAGATGACTTCAGTTACTTCCAACCTAGAAGCTCGCCATTGTAAGCAGAGCTTTTGGCTCACATTTCTCTTTCATTTGGCGTACAGGAGAAGTGTTATAAAACTTATTACAGGGATTTTACTTGTGTAACATGCAAGTAAGATTCTACCGAAAACTATCCAAAAACAACTGGAATAGCAGCACATCAGCAGAGAACTGCCAGAAGTCCAGGATGGGTTTAGAAGGAGTTGTGATACTAGGGATATTGTAGCTAATGTTAGATGGATCTTAGTTGAAAGCAGGGAACACCAGAGGAATGTATATCTGTGTTTCATTGACTATGCAAAGGCATTTGATTGTGTGGACCATAACAAACTGTGGCTGACTCAGAAGAATGGGAATCCCAGAACACTTGATCGTGCTAATACTTGGACAAATAGGCAGTTGTCAGAACAGAACAAGGGAACACTGCATGATTCAAAATTGGGAAGGGCGTATGCCAGGGATGTGTCCTGTCTCCATACCTTTTGAACCTGTATGCAGAACAGATTATCCGGGAGGCTGGGCTGTATGAGGAGAAATGTGGGGTCAAGATTGGTGGAAGATCTATCAACAATCTGTGTTATGCAGATGACACAACCCTGCTTGCTGAAACTGAGGAGGACCTGAAGTGCTTGCTGCAGAGGGTCAAGGACTGTAGCCTTCAGTATGGATTGAGGCTCAGTGTCAAGAAGACACAGATTCTCACCACTGGACCGATTGGCAGCATCAGGATGGATGGTGAAGAGATTGAGATAGTTCACAGCTTTAGTTTGCTTAGCTCCACAGTCAACACTCTCAGCAGCAATAGCCAGGAAATTAAAAGACCTATTGCCATAGGAAAGTCTGCTGTTAGGGACCCCTCCAAAATACTGAAGAGCAGTGGTGTCTTTCTGGAGACTAAGGTGTGTCTGATACAGGCCATGGTCTTTGCTATCACTTGTTATGCATCAGAGAATTGGACAATAACTAAGGGGGATAGAAGGAGAATTAATGCCTTTGAGCTGTGATGCTGGAGAAGAGTATTGAGAGTACCATGGACTGGTAGGAAAACAAACAGATTCATCCTGGAAACTGTTAAACCGGGCAGCTTCTTGGAGGCAAGGATTCTGAGGTTCCCTCTAACATACTTTGGACATGTTGTAAGGAGGGACCGGTGCTTGGAGAGGGACGTCATGCTTGGGAGGGTGGAGGGGCAGTGCAGGAGGGGAAGGCCCTCTATGAGGTGGACTGATTCAGTGACTGGGGTAATCGGGATGGGAGTGTCAGAGATAGTGCGATTGGCACAGGACAAAGCAGAGTTTAGGGCTGTTGTACGTAGGGTCGCTATGGGTTGTAAGCAACTCGACAGCACATAACAGCAACAACATTATACAGGAGAACTAATAGTAACAGTAATTTGAGGGGGGAAAAGCTATAGAGATGGGAAAACACAAGGTGTGCTGATAGCACATCCAACCTTGAGTATGTGTAGAGTCATGGTCTTGGTGTTGAGCAACAGATGCCTTTGACTTCATATATAACATCCTTTACACCGTGGGCAAGTTGGATAGGGATACCTCTAGAGCCTTGGAAGCGACTCATAATTTCACACGAGCAAAACCAGCAGTAGTTGATTCAGTAAGATGTATACAGAGTTCTTAGAGTATCTTTGACCTCTCATCCCTGTCCACACACTTGATCATAGGGTCACTGTCCAAGCTCAGGAAGGTAGTCAGCCTTTTGTCTCACCTGCTGGCTACTACCTCTGTACAGGAAGATGATGGAAGCCATGGATAGGTTCTCCTCATCCTATCTATGATCTGTGCTTCTAGGGTGTTCTAGATGCATTTCCTTGACTTCAATTTTGCACCGTCTCAGTTCACCCTTCATAACCTTTTCTGCTACTTATGAGCTTTTTATTTGGGAAGTCATGTTGTTTTTATATATCATCAAGTCAGAACCAACTCTTCGCTGGCCTTACAGCATGTTTTTAGGAGTAGTTAATCACACAGGAGGAGACTGCCCATCTTTCTTTCACATAGCAGCTGGTGGATTTGAACTCCATCCCTTTGGGTTGACAGTGCAGCTCCTTACCAGTAGGCCACCTAGTAACTTTTACTCTGTTCTTTATGATTTTCACATGGGTTCCTCTGCCTGTATGATAAAAGCTAGAATCTTTTGGGCTTGAGAACTTAATCTTTGGCCCTGGATGTCCTTTCAAGTTTGATTCTCCATCTCCCCACTGTCCTCTCCAGCTTTGTAGAGTATATCTAGATTTTAATTTCCTTTCCTTGGAAATATTTTCCTTTTTAGTCTTTTAACTTATTCTTAGTTGTTTTACACTACCATTCTTTAGAAATATGGATCTCCATCACATCTACTTTCACACCCACCTCCTCCTTTAGAAGCATGAATCCTTGCCATGTCCCACCTCTTTCTAGCTCGACGTCCTTTCCTCGTAAAGCTGGGTTTCATTTGCCCTCCTCATGTTCTGGTGCCCTTCTTTACCAGCACTAATCCTCTCTACATCTTATTTCACATTCATACTCTCTCCTTCCCAGGAGTAGTTATCACTGCCATCCCGTTGTGTCCCCTCAGCTTGGGTCAACAATTACTACACTTGTCTCCTTTTGTAATCTTCTTTCTATCCATTCCTTCCCATTGCATAGGGTTCTGTAGACCTTAGTTCTCTTCTAGGTAAGAATCAATAAATGAGAGGAGATGGTTATGAAAAGCAAGAGAGTGGATGCCTAGAAGATAGATGCACACAGCAGATTGGACCTCTGGGAGAACAGACCTTTCTCTCTGTGGCTCTGGCCAGGCACTATCACATAGGGCCAACCCTGCTCAGTAAGACCCTACTATCTGATCTATAACCTCCCTTTATACCCCTTCCCAGAGACTCTGGTCAACCACTCCTCTGCTGGAAGGTCCCAGGCAAGAAGCTTTATCCAAGTCAGACACCTTTTCTCTCCTCATGACACTGAACCAAGGGCAAGGACAGCTGTTCCGTGCCAAGGGAGGCTCCAGACTGTAGATATAGCTTTTAATAGCATGAAGGAACATCCTTACCACTGACTGAAGAACACTGTTATGGTGCTTATTATATTAAGTAAGATGGATAAGAAATCTCAGCATATCTGCTTTATTGTGATCAAAAGGAGCTGCATGTTTCAAAGTCCTCAGTGAATATTTCATTTATGAGCTATGTGACATTGCCTGATATTTCATCTTCAAACAGGGCTTCCCTGGCTGTTCTTATTCACACAATTTTTCAGGGGAATCCAGAGAAAACAGGTTTAAAGCCAGGGAAGAGTAAATAAGATTGAGAGTTTCTTTATTCAAACAGATCAGCTCACAAAATGCAAGTAGGGCCAATAAGAGGAAAGATAGAACTACAAGCTGGAGATGACAGTACTGCAAAATTAAGTCAGGCTTCAAAAACATTTTCCTTAGAAAACGAATTGAGAATATGTCTTTTTTGTTCCCCACTGAGGGGCAGAAGATGGACAGATATTCTTCCTTCTAAGGCAACTTCGGTTTTAGCTTTGCTGTGACAACTGCCTGGACAGGCAGGGCCTCTGAGGAAATTGGAAGCTGCATAGCTGGTGTAGGTACTGGGTTGGTTGCTCCTTCAACCTAGGCCAGGGTGCAACGTGGAGGGAGCTGTGCCATGGTGCAGGGCTGGGGTGCACCATAGGCATTCAACAGGGTTCAAGTGGACTATGGCACTCCATAAATGTTTCCCAGGTGACTTTACTGTGTGGCCACATGCTGAGGACATCTGTACCTGTATCCTTTCATTTCCTAGGCCCGTGTGCTGGAGATGCTTGACTTCTACTTTTCTCTGTATGTGTCTTTCAGAAATGGATTTTCCTCTTCATCTTCTCATTCTGCCTCTTTACCTGGGGATGTTTCTCTCATGCCTGCTCCTCCCCACAGGTCTGCAGCAGGAATGGGATGCATATGAGGCTCGGGCTGTAGAACCAGACCCTGTTGCCTTTCATTCTGGCAGATCAGGATGCAGCAGCTCCATGATGAGTTAAGAATCCAAGATTCTGACTGTGAAAAGGAAGTTCTGAACCTGAACTCTGAGAGTGTTCTTCAGTTTCTCACATCACTCGTCAATGGATAGGTGCTACTTGTTTTATAAAAACCTTCCTCTGCACAAAAGGTCACAATGCCTGGCTCTGCTTTGCCCTTGTGTTCATACACATTTGAGTCCCTTCTCACCTCTAGTGTGTCACTTTGTGTCACAGAAGTTCTTCTTTGCCACCATCACCCTCTGCTTTGCTAAATACGATGTCTCCTAGTGATTGATTCCTTCTAGAGACATGTGCAAACCACACGAGTAGGACAGTGTTATGTTGTGAGCCATTACATTTTCACTGATTGACTTTAGGACACATATTACCAGGTCTTTATGCCTAGTCAGTTTTTGTCTGTAAGCTCTGCCAAAACCTGTCCACCAGGAGTGATCTTGCTGGTGTTTGAAATGTGTCCGTCACAGCTTATAGCTTCACAGCAACACATAAGCACCTCAGTGTGACAAACTGATAGATGAGTAACATTACTGGTAGAGAGGAAAACAAGCAGGAAGGTCAGGGTGATTTCTGCCTCATAATTTAAACAATTTAGTCTACTTCTTGCATCTCCCTGATGGCCTGCAGAGCCATGTTCTGCAGGTGAAGGAGGCTTGGGTTCTCATGCATGCTGGCTCTGCATTTGGCAGCCTGGCACCCCTCTTGCCCATCTTGCTCTGCTGTCTCCCAGGTGCTGCCACGCATCTCAGGTAGATCAGTTAGCTGTTCCACATGCTTCCCCTCACTCCAAACCCATCAATTAACTTCACTTAGTCCCTCTAAAGCTGGAGACTCAGATAGAAGTACAAAGCTAGATCATTCCTATTATAATTTCTCATAGCTGTATTTTCCACTTCAGGCGAAATGATGTATATGGAAATGCAGACTTTTTTTTTAAAAAAAGGGAAGTGTTTGTATCACAATAAGAGTAATTTTTATCAAAGTATCTCAGTCTCTTAGCATGCTGACCTGAAAATTTTATAAAATTTTATAAAGAACTCTGGTGGCCCAGCCTATGGGGAGTTGTGCTGCTCACCCAAAGGCAGAGCCTCTCTGCTGATTTGAATCCACCAGCGAGTCTTTGGGAGAATCTCCTCTTGTCTAATTTATAGCTTCTGAAAACCCACTGGAAGGTCAGCTATGCATCAGTTTAGACTCTTTGTCTATGACAATTTATTATGATTACCTTACAGAACGTAAGCCTGTATACAATTGTGCTTTATACAGTAAACTTAAAGTGTAAGATACAATGTGCCTGAATATGAAGTTACTATATAAAACTCATTTATTTATTAAAGTCATCAACTGTGCAAATTTGAAAGACTGTTTTGATGCCGTGCTTAATGACGGCTACAGTGCTACTGTATGCGAGCAGTTGAGATGATCTTTCAAGAAAAAAGGAACAGAATCCGTGTGAGAATTTCTTCTGTGCCAGCACCAGGTCCCCATTCTGTGAAGTAACTTCTTTTCTCCTTTTACAGATAAACAATGGATTTCCCTTAGCTAAGTGTAGCACTCAAAAGAAAAAGGTAAAGTACAATTTGTAATTTTTAATGCAGTTTGTAGCCTGTTATAATCATGAAGGCTGAAGAAGGTAAATTAATTGTCAGTGATAAGGTAAGGATAGGTAGAAAAGAAAAGGTGTGTTTTTGGGCTTTACAAAGATACAGTCACCATCCTTGGCTACTTTTAGATGTAGGACAAGGAGAGATAATTGGAAGTGACTGGTATTTTCACCCTGGGAGATAGTGAAGGTGATGATGACATTAGCAGAAACACAGAACTCAAGAAGAGGAGTACATTATAAGATGGTACAACCACTATGGAAGGCAGTATGGTGCTTTCTCAGAAAGTTGCAAATAGAAATAACCATTTGACTCAGCAATTACACTACTGGGAATATACCCCAAAGAAGCCATAACTGACACCCAAGCACACCCATGTTTATTGTGGCTTTGTTCACAATAGCAAAAGAGTTGGAAACACCTTAAGTGCCCATCATCCAGTGAATGGATGGTGAAGCTGTTGTATATTCACACATTGGAACACCATGCTGCATTGAAAAACAAGGAACTCATGAAATATTATTAAAAATGGGTGACCCTGGAGGACATTATGCTGAGTGAAATATCTCAGTCAAAAAGGACAAGTACTGCATAGTACCACTGTTGTAAAACAGTACTGACATCAGGGTTGGGGGGAGACTGAGAAAGAGGGAATAAATTATATATCATATTGAAACAGATGAGGGAGAGAATTGCTTAAAAGGGATATATGATTAGGTATTACTGTCATGACAGGAGTCCAGAACGAAGGCTACATAGCGGAGGGGACTTGGGTTGGAGGAATTGTATAACAAGGAAAAAAAATTCTTTTACATTTCAAAGAGAAGAGTGAACTTGGGAGGAGGTTGGGCAGGGAGAAAAGTGCAACAATGAATGAATGGAAATCCAAAGTCTCTGTAAACTTTTCATTAAAATTATTAAAAAAGATATGGAGAAAGAAAAAAATGGTCAAATAAGGTTGAGCGGGAGTTTGAAGTCCTGGTTTGGTTTGGGGCTGGGGTACCAAAGAGTAGAAGTTATTCAAGGAGCTACTCGGCAGGTGGACGACGGTCTATCCTGGAAAAGAGATGAGGTCCCCAGGGAGCAACATGGTTTAGGGAATTCCAGTAAAGCAGGTTGCACTTTAGGCCATACTAGAATAGGATACCAGAAGCAGAATTAAAGTTTGGCAAAGAGAAGAGGCTTAAGATAAACATTACATGGGAAGAATGTGTTCAGTGAGATATAGAGGTCAGAGATCTGTAGACAGAGTTGGCAAGCCGTAGGAGAGACATGTGCATGTAAATGGAGGCCATGCATAGATACTTTTAAAAAGACGTTCCTGGAGGATTATGCTGAGTGAGGTATCTCAGTCACAAAGGGACAAATGCTATATGGTGCCACTGTTGTAGAATGAGGCTGGCATTGGGGTGGGGGTAAGACTGAGA
>NW_006400087.1:238974-241395 GCF_000299155.1 Elephantulus edwardii
ATTAAAAAAAAAAGACGTTCCTAGCATAGGTCTTAAGAGGTACTGGGATTCTAAAACCACTCAAATGTTTAACTATTTTTGGAATCAAATTATTAAGATATTTAAGCAAGGTAAACCATTTTCAACTAGGTAAAATTGGTTTATTACGGGCAAAGGTCACTCATTTTCAGATTCTTGATTTGAAATGTCATGTAAATGGAGCCACTGTAAATGTGCTCTACATGTGGCTGCCTATCCCTCAGGCTGGCAGAGCTTACTATTAGGGCATCATTTCATCTGAAAGCTGATCCCTTATCATAGGGTTAGTCTGTCTGGATCCTCAGTCCTCAATGTCAGTCATATTAGGGGATGTCTAGAGTAGTTTTCTCCAGATATGGATGTCTGTTTGATGGAACCCAAACAAACCCTTAATCTATAGCTATCAAATGAGTTCTTCTCAGGGGATCCATGTTGCTTCTGTTAGCTGTCTTTAAGACGACTGTGAGGTAAAGCAATCTTGCTTGATGGTAGTGACTTTGGGAACAGAATGCAGCATGCTCCTCAATTTTTCAGGGCAGCATATCTTTACAGAAGTGGACAGCCTCAGGAACAAGATCTCCTGCCTAGATGCTGGTGGTTAGCAGCCCAGTATTAATACATTGCACACTAGAGCTCCTCTGATTGGTAAATCAAACTCATTGTCATCGAGTCTGAACAGACAGACCCTCTGTTGGGTTTTCAGACTCTGTAATGACATGGAATTGAAATGCCTGAGAGGCACCACCTTTGTTTTAGCAGAACAGCTCACTCTGAGCTATGTCACCAGCACTTCCTGCTTGATGAATACTGTTGTTGTTGTTGTATTGAAACTGCCCATAGCTGACCTTCCAGTGGGCTTTCAGAGGCAATAAGTCACATAGCAGAAGACTGTCCATCCTCCCACAGAATGGCTGATGGATTCGAACTATGTGCCTTTGGATTTGCAGCACACCTTACCACTAGGCCACAACTTGGTGAATAGGGAATTACACATAGTGGCGCCTGCTATTAGCCTGTACACTTAGAAATGTTTCTTTTTTTAATTTATTTTGCCATTATAATTCAGTTGTTTATTATTTGACTTACATTTCTAGAAAAGAGATGTTGCAGCTGCTCAGACATAGATGAAAGCCCACTATGGCAGGGAGGAGAGGAAAGACTGGGCAGCAGTCACATTGACTTGCCCCTTTGGTTTGTGACAGGGACAGGATTGCAATTCCTCTTATATGCATGTGTGCACTAGCCTGCTTTGTGTTGTGATTCACGTGTCTGGAATCCTCTACAGCAGTTGTTGTGTGTTGTCGAGTCAGAACTAACCTAAAGCTTACCCTCCAGTAGTCTTTTGTTATTGTTTTTGATTTGAATACAATTATATTTATAATTTCTGTTTCATTAATGTACATTGTATTTTATATTACTATTATATTACTATTATAATACTATTAGTATTATAATTACTATTGGTCTATGCATTAGGGTGACAAAAATACATCATCTGAGTGTAAACCTTAGGCCTTGCATTTCCAGCTTTTGCAACTCTTTGCTTATAAATGTCTGAATACAACCCTGCTGATCTTTTAGGATCCAGATTGGAGGTAGAAGATCTCTGGCTAGTTGTTTTCCTGGGAGTATTATTTATTCTCAGTAATCTTAATTTTCATTTCACTATTACAAATTTGAATGTATTGTTTTTTTCTGCTTGCTTCATGTTGTAATTATTGTTTTGGTTAGGTGCCGTCAATCAACCATGACTTATAGCGAACCTATGAACAACAGACTGAATCTTACCCTATTCTATGCCATCTTCAAGATCTCAGATATGCTAGAGCCCTTTGTTACAGTCGCTGAGTCAGTTCATATCCTTAATGGCCTTCCACTCTTTTTCTGATCCTTCACCTTTCCAAACAAGATGTCTTTTTCTAAGGACTGGCCCTTCTTGGCAACATGCCCAAAGTGTGTGAGGCAAAGTTTCACTCTCCTTGTCTCTAAGGAACACCTTGATTGCACTTCTTCCAGAAGAGTTTTGTTTGTTCTTTTGCACTTTGAGAGATATTCAGTACTCTTCTCCAGCACTACAATTCAGAGACATTGGTCCTTTCATCCTTATTTACTATCCAGCTTTTAGATGTGTAGGAGGCAATTGAAAATAACATAGCTTGGATCCAGGTGCACCAATAGACAGCATCATCATAGTTGGAGGAAAGATTGAGGTTGCCAGTGATTTCTCTTTAGTTGAGTTCTTAGTCACTAACACACATGCTAACAACCTCCTCCATAGTAGAATATTAAACAGTTGAAATAGCTATAATTCTTTTTTTCTTTTTCTTTTTTTTTTTATAATTGCTTAACACTTGTGTTTAAAATGTGCAGCTTTAAGTTCGGTGTTTTTTTTTTTTTCTTTTT
>NW_006400087.1:241743-258276 GCF_000299155.1 Elephantulus edwardii
ACTCAGCATAATGTCCTCCAGGCTCACCCATTTTGAATAATATTGCATGAGTTCCTTGTTTTTCAATGCAGCATAGTATTCCATTGTGTGAATATACCATAGCTTCTCTATCCATTTGTTTGTTGATGGTCACCTGGGTTGTTTCCAACTACTTAGAATTTAAGATCCTTTTAGTTGTGTCTTCTCCGTGGTCAAACTAATAGTATTAGTCAAGAATGTAGTCTTGGGATTAGTGCATTGCCTGGCACTTAGAGACTCTATAAGCTTGGTCCACTTATTTCAGACTAACAACCATATCATCTGTGAAATGGGGATAAAATCAATCCTACTGGGAAAAGGTGTAGATGCAGGCATGAAAGAATCTATGACTTTATGAATAGTAATTATTAGTCACCTAATGAAATAAGCTAGTGAAAAGTACAGTGTGCTTTAAATTCCACAACTTAAATGTTAGAGGCAGGAAGTTGAGGTTGATTTTGTAGACTGGGGTGATAATAAATGCTTGATCTTCCATCTGTTTGACCTTTATTACATTCTGTTAGTGCCAGTCTGTGATCTTTGAAGTGAATGCAGTTAAAGGCATCAGCGTCAACTAGGTTACTTAAGTATTCAGGAATCAAAATTTAGTGGGTCTCCTGGGTAAGGAATTGTGCTGACAAAATCTGATGGGATACTTGCATTTGTAAATAAATAGCTTCCCAGAAGGTCTTTTCACTCACTCATGCTTGTGAATCAGCCACTTTCCTACTAGTAATGAAATCAATCAAGTCTGATATGTAATCTCCAGGGATTCTTGAGTATGGCTGAACTCTATGCTGGCTGTAAAGGATGCTGTTGTTAGGTGCTGAGCATGACCCAATGAACAATAAATCTGAACCTTGTCCTCTCCTGTGCCGCTGTCCTCATCATCTCTGATACAGTTGTACCCATTGCTGAAGTTACTGTGTCAATCAATCTCGTTAAAGGTCTTCCTCTCTTTTCATAAAGGTAAATCAGATTTTTGTTGTTGATGACAAAGAGGAATATTGGCTGTACCTTGGTTAATAAACTCTCATAAAGTCACTATTATAATGATTAAGATAGATTAAAAATTGATGTTTTCAGTATAGTTTTAGATCAGATATAAATATATGTAGATGTCACATATCTAAGATTCTTGCTGAACAAGAAAATGCATTTTTATATTAAGTTGCCAGCAAATCAGTATTGATTAAAAAAATGTCTGGGTCTCTCAGAAATCCCTTTGTGTATCTTTAATTTTTATTTGTTAGTGTATTTGTATTTGTTAACATCTCTATGTATCCAGTGAAAAGTGTGTTCTTATAAAAATATGAGGAAGTTGGGAGGCCCAGACTTTTGATTTTGACTTATGCCAAGGCTCTACTTTCCTTTTTCCTTTGTACAAACTCCTGAAAATTGTGTGAATGAATGAATGCCTTGAAAACATTCAGGCCTGGATGCAAGGATTTGTGTCTGTAGAGGAAATCTTGTCTGGAAGTCTTGCTTGGACAGAGCTATGGGTATTCACCACCTCAAAGCCAGCCCCCACTCTGAGCTCTGCTGTGTTTGGCCTGAATAAAGGAACCTTTTGAAAGTAATGTTTTCTTATCCCCTCTTAAAAAAGGTGTATTTTCTTTTGCTCCAATGTGGCTTTCTGTGCTTAGACACAGGTGTCCAGGGGCAGCTGCTTTCCTCAGATTATACTTGGCACAAGTGTTTCTAAGATAACACAGGTGCTTTAAAACCCAAGTCCATTTCAGAAAGTGTGTAAAAATACACCTCAGAAGGGAATGTATATGCTGAGAACCTGATGTCCCCTCCATATTTTCTTCATTTTCAAACTTCATTAAACCTAGCTGTAGGGGCGGTTAGGAGAGTGTGGCTGGCCTGCCTGTGTGGGAAGAGTTCAGCTAATTTAGGATTTTCTTCGATGCTTTATTTATCTGCCACATCTTCCACCAGTGAGAACAGAGTACGCATTGTTGGTTTTTTGACCAAAGATTCTTTGAGGAGGAGGATTGATTTAACCATGAGCATCAATTTCCTAATTGAAAAATACAAAGATACTAATAAAAAGTCTGTGTAAGGAAACTATTAAAAAGAACTGTCCTACTCACTATTTCGATCTTCTTTACTTATGGTCACTTGGTGTCCCTCTCAGGCCATGCATTAAATACTTGTTGGTTTCTTGGGAGAAATAGAACTTTCCCTTTCCTGCTGGTATATCAGCAGAATGAAGGATAATGGTGGGAGACATAGTAACAGTTGCATTTACTGTTCTTTGGATTAAGCTAAGTCTTATCTAGTTATACAATGGAGAGCTCTGGTGGCCTAACAGGAAGTAGCTGCACTGCAATCCCAAAGGTATACAGTTCAAATTTACCAGCTGCTCCACAGAAGGAGGATGGGCATTCACCTCCCAATTAATTTACTGCCTCCAAAAACCTCCGGAGGGTCAGCTATGAACTGACTAAATGACACACAAGAACATTTATATAAAAGGACCTGTGAAACTAGGAAGTAATGGTGCTCTGGCGTTGGGGTCTAGCACTCCTGAGTTCGAATCACTGCTCATTGTGAACAAGTGTGCAGGCCTGGGTGTGTAATTCAACCCCTGAGGCAGATCTATCCTGTGTGCCACTCCAGAAGTGTGTAGTCTGGCTTGAGTCATCCTAGAGTGTTTTCCACTGTCCAGGGCTGCCCAGGCCTCCTCTGTACACCAGGGGTCCTGTGTGTTACTTGTCTGTTGCACCGCAGGCCACTGTCAAGCACAGCATGGCAGCACCTAATCTTATTCCAATACTGCACCTCTGTGTTTTCTATTCCTAGATATGATGACAGAATACCTATTGGTTGTGAGGATAAAATCATCTTACTTCTAGTCATTGCCTCCCTGCTCCTTATCCAAATATGTTGCTTGAAGAGATAATAGCTTTGTAGAGACTGTTGAAGTGGCAGGGAACAATTAATTAGCTTTTAATTAGTTAATTGTTCTGTTGTTATGTGCTAGTCAAGTACAACCAATCCAATAGTGATACATGAACAACCGCCATATTCTGTGCCATCCTCACTGTCTCTGACACACTCAAATCCTTTGCTGTAGTCACTGAGTCAACCCACCTGAATGAGGATCTTCCTCCCCTTTGTTACCTCTCTATCCTCCAAAGTATGATGTCTCTCTCCAAGGAATAACCTCTCCTAGCAAAATGCTCTAAGTGTGGGAGACAAAGCCTCATCATCCTTGCCTCCAAGGAACACTATCGCTAAACCTCCTCCAAGAAATATCTGTTTGTTCTTTTGGCAGTCCATGAAACACACTGTTCCTTTCTCTAAAATCATAGTTCAAAGCCATAAAACCTTCCTTATCCATTGTCCTGCTCTCAGTTGTATGCAAAGTGACTGAATCAGATGCACCTTATATCTCAAACTAACATTACTCCTCAATAATTTGAAGAGATCCCTCACTATACACATTCCTAGTACAATATATTTCCTGGTCTGACCGCTGTTATCAACTGTTTTTATTGTGTATCCAAGTAAGATGAAATAATCGACAGTTTAAATCCTTTCTATATCCATCATGATCCTGCCTGTCAGCCCAGTGGTGAGGAATTTTATTTTCTTGACATTAAGATACAATCCATATTGAAGGCTGCAGTGTTTAACCTTCTGCAAGAAGTGCTTCAATCCCGCCTCACTTTCAGCAAGCAAGGTTTTGTCATCCACATAATGAAGGTTATTGATGAATCTTCCTTTAATATCATCATGCCATGTATTTCTTCATAAAGTCAAACTTCTTGAATAATTTGCTCTGCATACTTATTAAATAGATATAGAGAAAAGATACAACCTTGGCACATACTCTTCCTAATAATAAACCATACAACACCTGATAACTGTGCCTTTTGCCTCAGTTGTCTCAGTTTCATCATCCAGCCATCCTTTCTAAGGCAGACGGCTGGGATAAATGATGGGGCTCAGAGTTCTCAAAGAGCTCAGATGTAAGTAAGTTCAGGATGGCTGGACCTGGTTCAGTGTCCCTTTGCATCAGTCCTGGACTGCCTGAAGCTCCTGCCTCTAAGTCCATACCTGTCTACCTTAGCATCATAGTATAAGGCTTGAATGCCAGGAACACACTCTTCTTGGCCAGTGCTCATCATTGGGGTCTTGGTATTACAGGAGATGGAAAAGGAGAAGAGTTTCCGTTCCCACTGTCTGCCAGCCAGAAGTGCGCCTTATCTTGTGCCATAGCAGGTCCTCCCAGGGACATCAGCTGCTATCAAGTTCTTTCCACACCTCTTAGACACCTGCCCTTTTTTCAGGGATTTTGTTCAGGCCCAAGAGGTGCTAGTCCCAGGGTCCTGAGTTTGAACTTCATGAGGAATTCATTTAAACTTTTAAGTTACAGTATTTTCCTTTGTTCCTCCAGCCCTAGGAGCTTTTGACTTTTTCGTTTTGGACTTTTTTTTTTCCAATCTAGGTTGTTTATTTTTCATTTCATGAACATTTACAGAGATTTTGGGATTCCATTCATTCATTGTTGCACCCTTCTCCCCACACAAACCCCCCCCGTTTGCTCCTCTCCTTGAAAAGCAAAAGAAAAACTCCCTCATTGGTACACAATCCCCCCTGCACCTCTCCAAACCCCACCCCCTACCCCCAAATATAATCCACTCTGCAACCCTCATTGCGTACTCCTACGATAAAAATAATGCCCTAAAATATAATACTTTTAGACTATTCTCTCCCCCATAGACTTCAATGCCATAAACATATGTAGTTTTGGGCTTTTTTTAAACCCTTTTTTGTTATCCATCAATAACACGTAGTTGAAAATTTTTACATTAACTTCACTGTTAAAATACTTATTGCGGCTTTGTCTTCCAACTGTATTCTGATGGATGAAGACCAAAAGTGGCAGTATCTGGACTATAAATGGAAAGATTGGTAGTTCAAACCCACTAGTCAGTCTGCAGGAGAAAGATGAGGCACAGAAGTGCCAACATCTTTGACACATGCCAACTCCCAGCCGGAGCTGTAACCCCATTACTGTCCAGTTGATTCCAACTCATCAAACCCTATAGGAAAGATAGAACTGGCCAATATGATTTCCAAGACTGTTCATCTTTCTCCTATACAGCAATTGGTGAGTTTGACTTTTTGTTTAGCACTGAGCACTTTAACCATTTGACCAGCAGGTGTACATGTTGTATTTCTTTCTCTATGGGTCTAGGGAAAAGATCTTTGGTAGCAGTAGTGTCTTATTGCTACCCAGAACGTCAGCAGTTTGGATTCACCAGCCATATCAGTGCGAGCAGGATGGGCAGACTTCTTTGGTAAAGATTCACGGTCTTGGAAACTCAGTGCAGGGTCGCCATGTGTCAAATCCACTGCAGGGAAGAGGGTGGTATTGGATGTGCAAGTGAGGTCATGGTACCAGGGAGACCCACTTCTGTTGCCTCAGGTGCCATAACCCTCTATGGAGCCATAAGGGTCAAAAGAGAGGAACTGTGGTGGTGAAGATCTGATTCCTTTTTTAAATTTTGTTGAGAACCTCCAGTGGCCAGGCCCTGGGCTGGCCTGCATGCATCTCTATATTTATGTGATACTTCATACTTTGTGAGGTAGATGTCTAGTCTCTGTGGACAGAGGAGCAACTGAGGTACAACAAGGGCAGCCATGACCTCCAGGCCAGGTAACTTTGCTATGGAACACACTGGTGCTGGATGTACTTGGTACTCTGGTGGAAGTGTTGGCCACAGGTCTGGCAAGTGAAGGACTTCTCATTGATGTGGATGTGCATGTGCTATGTGAGGTTGGAATTCTGATGGAGCTCTGGGCACAGGGAAAGGAGGCATGGGTGCTACAGCAAGACTGAGTGGTGGCCAAAGTGCTCGCCACAGTCCACACAGCTGAAGGACTTATCTATCACCCCTGTCTAGCAGTGTGGCATGTTGTACAAAGGTCTTTCTCACTGCAAGGTAAGGGGACACTGGACAATTCAGGATCAGGGGCGAGAGGGTCATAATAGGTGCACTGGTATCACAGCAGATTTAATCACTTCTGGAAGTTCTAGCACTTGGTGCAACTGAAGGGCTACTCACCCACATGTACACACCAGTGTTCCTCTTAGGGAACGAAGCCCTGGCCACATTTGATGCGCACTACTGGCCATTCCTCGGTATGTGTGAGGTGGTCATGGAACAAGTGTGAGCTGGAGCCATACTCATTACACACAGATGGCCTCTCACCCATGTGGATTTTCTGGTTATGCAGTAAGTTGCTATGCTGGCTAAACACTTTGCTGTACACGTCAGAGCGACCACCCAATATGGTACCAACACCTGTGTGTTCCCAACCACAGCCATGGTCTTAGGGGCCTGCCAGTGGGTGGCAGCCGGGGGGCTTCTGGGGATGCAGGAGAGATCATTGACCATAGGCTTCTGCTCACCTCCCAGTCAATGGAGTCCTTGTGTGAGATCTTCATGGGACCTGGTTAGGCTGTCTACTCTGACATCCTAGGGACATGGAGATGTTAGCTAATGACTGGGCTGGTAAGGACAGTGTCCATCCAGAGAGCAAACCTTGTGGGACACAAAGGGATCTACGCATTTGCAGTATAAAGTGTTACTATGTTCAGGTGTCTGATCTGATATACCCAGGAAGTGCATGGGCAGTGATAGGAGCTCTTTTTTGCAGGCTTCACTGAGGATGTGATAAATAGGACAGCGCTATCCCTTAATGAGCTGTGTGTAAAGCTAGGGCCCTTTCGATCTGACCAACGTTAATAAAATTCCTCTTTCTGAAGGATAATCCTAGCCAGCTTGACAGCAACTAATATAAACAACTTGCAGCTGTACAAAGACGGAGGGTACTCACAGCTGTGTTCTGAAGTGGCACGATGCCTGAAAAGCAACAGGCATGGGATACACGGAGACTAAGCATCTGTTGTAGCCTGAATTGTGAAAAACAAAACAAAACAAAAAACAAAAATAAAAACAACAACAATAAACCCCCAAAAAACCAACAAAAAACGACCCCAAGTCCTTATGCACGTGCATGCTCTTATAATCCCAGTAGTTGTAGAGGATTCAGGGTGGACTGCAATGCTCTTTAGTCCTATCACAGCCTTAATCTGATGTAAGGGGAGTTTTCCTAGTATGTGGTTCTTTATACCTGTTCTCTCTCTAGAGATAAAGGTGAAGGAAAGCAAGGAGAGATGGAGAGACCCCAGTACCAACTTAGAAAGAACTGCCAGGAGTGGAGTGTATCCCCTGGGACATTGGTTTCTGTGTGAGAAAGCTCCTTGACACTTGGAAAGGCCAAGATATGTGGTATCTCCAGGGAACACCTGGCCTACAGATGCTGAAAGAAACAAGAACTCCTCCAGAACTGAGTCTCCTCTAGAACTTGCACCCCTGAATTTTTTACTTCTAGTGTCCAAAACTGTAAGAGAATGAATTTGTTATCTATGTTATAGAAGCACTAGAAATTAACATAGCATCCATATGTTCTTATAAAGGAAAATGAGTATGTCTCAGAAACAAACAAACAGAACCATACAATATTCACTTACTCTGTACGATAGCCTCTTGGTCTAGGTATAGAATTTGCTGAGCACAAATTGTTTTGGAGTTACCATTTTTCTCATTGTTAGCCATCATTTATTATTATCGACACAGTAAATGCCTTTGTATAGTCAATAAAGCACAGTGTACATTTTTCTGGTATTCTCTCCTTTCAGCCAGGATCCATTTGACATCAGCATTAATGCCACTAGTGCCATGGCCTCTTCTAGATATACCTTGAACATCTGGCAGTTCACTGTTAGGTTGTTATGTACTACTATAACCATTTTTAATGATCTTCAGCAGTCTCTTATCTGGAGCTTCTTGTCTGAAGCAATTGGATTCCACAAGGTACGTTGTCTTGATTTAATTAACAATCAGGTGAAGACTGATTTTATTTCAAGACTGATTTGCTCTTAGAGTTACATATGAAATTGGCAGTTTGTATGTTTGAGTAGAACATTGTTCTAATCGATAAATTTGTCTGTCAGTTTGCTGTACTGAGATAACTTGTGGATTACTGTGATACTGAAAGCTATTCCAGTGGTGTGTCAAAGGCCATAAAGGTTACCTGTGTTGAACAGGATTTATTAGAACTCCCAGATTAAGACAGAGTAGGAGGCAGGATTGACCATCGATTTCTTAAATTATAGGCCTTTGAAAACCCTATAAAGAGTAGAGGAATGCAGGTAGTTATAATAGTGTAATGGTAGAACCCAGATAGGAAGTTAGTTGAAATGAGGAAAAACAGTGACAAACATAATTTGATAATTGGGACATGGAATATATGTAGCTTGAATGTTGGTAAACTGGAAATTATAAAAAATAAAATGGAATGCATGCACATCAACATATTAGGCATTAGTGAGATAAGATGGACCAGCTTTGGACACTTTGATTCAGACAATCATATGGTATACTATGTTGGGAATGAAAAATAGAAGAATGATGTTGCCATCATAGTAAAAAAGTCCATTTCAAGTCCCATTCTTGAATACAGTGTTGTAAGTAATAGACTACTATCCAGATGCATATAAGGAAGACTTGTTAGCAAGACTACTATTCCAATATATGCTTCTACAACTAGAGCCAAAGAGGAAGACATTTAGAATTTTTACCAAATCTTACAGTCTGAAATTGACCATACATGCAATCAAGATGTGTTAATGATAATTTGTGACTAGAATGAAAAAGTTTGAAACAGTGAAGAAGGAACAGTAGTTGGAAAATACGAGTGTGATGATAAAAATGAGGCTGAAAGTAGAATGAATTTTGTATTTATAATGATTTACTCATTGCAAATACATTTTTTAAAAGACACAAATGACTTTACACATGGATCTCACCAGATGGGCTGCATCTGAGAGCTGGACAATGCATGAAGATGACAGAAGAAGAACTGATGCCTTTGAATTGTGGTGTTGGAGAAGCACACTGAACATTCCACAGACTGCCAAAAGAACAAATAAATGTATCTTGGAGAGGATTCATCTAGAGTGCTCTTTGGAGTCAAAGATGGCCATGTTGATAGGTGGCACAGTTCCTTGGAGAGGAACATGGTAATTGGAAAAGTGGAGGGTCGGTGAAGGAGAGGAAGATCCTACCAGGTGGACTGGCCTCTCAGTGGATTCTAGTGTGTCAGGAAGTGTGAAGATGGCACATGATAAAACAGGGCTCAGATCCACTATTCAGAGTCCTTATGAATCACACTTTACTCGACAGCACATTACATTAACAACAGCAGCGGTATTTTGCTTACATGTGTTATTAATGATAATGTTCAGTAATTTCCACATTCTGTTGGATTACCTTTGTTGGGGATGGGAACTAGCCAGCTCAAGCTGTCCTCCAAGTTTCCTGGCATAGACTTGTAATCACATCCAGAGATATATCTGTCATTTAAAACATTTCGGTTATCACATCAATGTTTAGGGCCTTATTTTTTGCCAGTTCCTTAAGTGCGGCTTAAATGTCTTCCTTCGATATCATTGGCTCTTGATCATATTGTACTTCGTAAAATATTTCATTGTTGGACAATTCTTTTTGTCATAGTGACTCTGTGTATTCCCTTCATTATCTTTTGATGTTTTCTGGATCATTTAATATATTGCCCATAGCCTTCCTAAGTATTGCCATGTGAGGCTTTGTTCTTCAGTTCCTTCAGCTTGAGAAATGCTGAATAAGTTCTTCTCTTGTTAATCTCAAACTCTCTGTACATGCGGTTTTAGTAGTTTGCTTTATCTTCCCGAGATGTCCTCTGAAATCTTGTTTAGTTTTATTTCAGGATCTCTTCCCTTTCTTTTGGCTTCTGGCTGCTATGGTGCAAATTTCAAATTTCAGAGTCTGTTCTCACATCTGTTTTGGTTTATTCTTTCTACTCTTTTTTTTTCCTTTTCTTTTTTTTTTAGTGACCCCTTGCTCTCTTAGTGGATAAGATCCTTAATCTCATCCCCCAACTCATGTAGTCTTTGATCATTGCTGTTCAATGATTCAAACCTATACTTAAGATGATTTTTAAATTCAGGTGGGATAGCCTCAAGATAATATTTTTATTCTTGTGGACTTGTTTTAATTTTCTTCAGTTTCTCTTTGAACTTGCACATGAATAATTGATGGTCTCTTCCACAGTCAGCACCTTGTCTGGTTTTGACTGCTGATATTGAGCTTCTTCAAAGCCTTCTTCCACAGATGCAGTCTATCTCATGAGACCCATGTGTAAAGTCATTTATGTTTTATAAAAAGTTATTTGCAATGAATAACTTATTGAAGAGACAAGATTCTCTCATATTGTTTCTGGCCTCATTTCTGTCATGAAGCTCATACTTTGCAAGCGCTTTGTTTCTTCTTCATTGTTTCCAACTTTTGCATTCCAGTCACCAATCACCATTACCATATCTTGATTGCATGGTTGGCTGATTTTGGACTGCAAAATTTGATAAAAATCTTCAATTCCCTCTTCTTTGCCTGTAACTGCTGGTGCATATGGTTGAATAATAGTTGTATTAAAAGGTCTTCCTTGTATGTGCATAGATAATATCTTGTCACTCATAAAAATGTACTTAGGAATTTGAAATTGTTCATTGCTCTGGGAAGCTAAATAATGATTTCTTTTCTGTATGCTTTTCTTCCCACACTACTCCCTTATCTATTACCTTTATTCCCATTTACTTTTTTGTTTAAATTGTTAATTTTATCAAAATTTTACAGAACAGTTGGATTTTCATTAATTCATTGTTGTACATTTTCCTTCCTACCCCCTCATCTCCCTTCCACAGTTCACTTTGTAATGCAACTCTTTTTTCTGTTTTTATTTACAAATTATTTCTTATTGGTATGTTCAATATGGATTACATTTTAAGAAGAAAACAAAAATCCTCACACTGGTCCCATAAGCAACATCGTGATAAATGTAGAAAAGATTGAAGTTGTCAATGATTTAATAATGTACTTGAGTCCACAATAAGCATTTATAGTAGTTGTTGTTAGGTATTGTTGAGTTGAGCACAATTCGTAGCATCTGTGTGAACAGATTTGAACTCTATCCTATCTTGTTCCATCTTCAAAATCTCTGACACATTTGAGCCCATTGCTGCAGTCATTGTCAATGCACCTGATTGAGGGTCTTCTCTTTTGCCATCCCTTCAATTTCCCTAGCATGGTGTCCCTTTTCAAGGAATAACCTCTCTTAGTAATATGTCTAAAGTATGTGAGAAAAAGTTTCATTATCTTTGCCTCCAAGAAGTACCCTGCATTCACCACAGACAAATCTGTTTATTATTTTGGAAGTCCATGGGACATTCAGTATTCTGCTCCCACAGTTCAAAGGCATTGTCATTCTTATTTATTGTCCAGCTCTCAGATACATAGCAAGTGATTGAAAAGATCATGGTTTGATTCACAGTTTGGTTCACAAAGGTTCATTGCCCTTCAGTAATTTGGAGAGATCTCCAAAGACATTCTCAGTGCAATATATTTCCTAATTGTTTAAATAGTGATTTTAACAAAAGTTTACAGAAAAGTTGGAGCATGCATTCATTTGTTTCTTCGTTCATTCATTCATTGTCTAGAAACGAAGGTGTGCCTGATCCAGGCCATAGTCTTTGCATTTACTTGCTATGCATCAGAGAGCTGGACAATGACTAAGGATGACAGAAAAATTGATGCCTGAGAGCTGGAGAAGAATCTTGAACATACCATGGACCGCCAGAAAATACATAGGCCTGTCTTGGAAAGAGTGAAACCATATTTTTCCTTGGAGGCTAGGATTTTAGACAGACCTTTAAGATAAGCAATAACACCAAGGAAGAACTCACTCCTTATGATAATCAACCATCTAAAATAAAAAGCGTCTGTCTAGGGATAAAACTCTTAAGGAAGGAAGAGGTGGCGTAGAAAGATTAATGAAAATGAGATTTACATGGAGCAAACTGGAATGGTGTGTCAGAATTAGTGAGACTGGCTCAGAACAGGGCAGGATTTAGAGCTGCTGTACATAGGGTCGCTATGGGTCACAGGTCACTCACTGGCACATAACAACAACAACAATCATACATTCCGTTCAAACAGTCATTCACTATCCATTGAGGAGTTAACACAAAAGCCTTTCTTCAGCTCTTTTTCAGGAGAATTTGGTTGTTGTTTTTGTTGTTGGGTGCCATATTGGCTCTATTAACAATCAATCTGAGCACTGTCCTATCCAGTGCCTTCCTTACAATCTCTGACATGCTGATTTCTACATTCACAAAATCAACCTACCTGGTCGAAGGTCTTCCTTTTTTTCATCACCCAAGAATGATGCCCCTCTTCAAGGTATAACCTCTTCTAGCAACATGTCCAAAATATGTGAGATAAAGCTTCATCATATTTGTCTTTGAGGAGCTGATCTGCATATTACTTATTACTTTACAGCTAGATATATTTATTCTTTATCATAATTAGTGCAACTTTTTCTGTCTCTTTGATGTATTTGTGGATTGCTGTGATGCTGAAAGCTGTGCCACTGGTGTTTCAAATTTCAGAGGGGTTACCCATGGTGGATATGTCTTAGTGAGCTCCTGGGTTAAGACAGACTAGGAAGAGGGATTGATTGGCTAGCCACTTTTGAAATAACAGGCCTCTCAATACCCTATGAGAAGCTGATTAGGATACCCTGTATCATTGTCTCCTCATCTGTAAAAAGCATATTTTGTACTATAAAGAGTGCACATTTTTGAACTATATTTTGGAAGTAACATAACTTAAATACCTTAAATACATTGAAAATTGTGATTGACAGCATTATGATAGATGGTGAAGAGATTGAGATTTTAACAGCTTTAGTTTGCTTGGCTCCACAATCAATCTTGGTACCAGCAGCCAGGAAATCAAAAGACAAATTGCATTGGGAAAGTCAGCTGTTAGGGACCTCTCTAGAGTATTAAAGAGTAACGATGTCAGTCTGAAGACTAAAGTGAACCTCATTCAGGCCATAGTGTTTGCAATTGCTTGCTATGCATCAGACAGCTGGACAATGAAGAGAGATGATAGAAAAAGAATTAAGCCCTTTGAGCTGTTGTGCTAAAGAAGAGTATTAAATATCCCATGGACTGCTAGGAGAACAAACAGGTTTATCCTAGAGAGGGTGAAATCATTCTGCTTCTTGGAGGCAAGGATTCTGTGGCTTTGTCTGACGTACTTTGGGCATGTTTCAAGGAGTCCTTGGAGAGGGACATCATGCTTTGAAAGATGGAGGGACAGAGAAAGAGAGGAAGACCTTTGATGAGATGTATTGATTCAGTGACTGGGATAATGAGGGTAAGTATGTCAGAGACAGTAAAGTTGGCACAGGATAGAGAAGGTTTCAGGGCTACCTATCGTACATAGGGTCGCTATGAGTCGCAAGCAACTACATGGCACATAACAACAACAACATTGGAAGTGAAATAACATAAACACTTCAAAGGAGTGCTAATGGAACAAGTTAAGCATTTGACTGCAAACCCAAAGGTCATCACTGCTCCTGGGTTTAGCATGGGCCTGAGATTGAGGAGACCTGGTAATACTTTCTTCTTAAGATTTCAGCCTTGGAAAGCCTATGGAGAAGCACTTCTCTGGCACATTGGGTTACTAAGAGTGAAAACCAACTTGATGGTTCTGAAACAACTCCTTAGAGTTAGCAGTTAGTAAATTGACACTTGTATTACTAGTATTTCCTTTATTTTAAAAAATGACTTTCATTCATTTATTCATTTACATTTTATTTTATAGTATCAATTACAGTTGTACAATGCCATTGTATTTATAATGTCTTATCAAAACCTTGATGCACTCTCCCTATCCCTATAGCTGCCCCTCCATTCACTAATCTCTGCTTTTTTTTGCTTTATTACATTTCTTTATTATTAATGATTTTTAATGCAACATATATATTTTTACAGCATATTCTTTGCATTTAATTTTTCCTCATTCATTGTTGCATCTTTTCCTCCCTGCCTACCCCTCCCCCCAGTTTGTTTTTCTCTTTGAGCAAAAAAAATTCTTTCATTGTGATACAATCCCCTCCCAAGTTCACAGTCCACTTTACTATGCATTTATTTTTCTGTAATCTTGTCATGAAAATAATACCTAATTCTATATTCCTTTTAAACAGTTCTCTCCCTCATCTGTTTCAATGCAGTATACATTAGTTATCCTGTCTTTTCTTAGGTTTCCTCCAATCTCTATGTCATACCTGCTTTACAACAGTGGCACTATGCATTGAAATATGAGATATTTCACTCAGCATATTGTCTTCCAGGGTCACCCCCATTTTGTATAATATTTCATGAGTTCTTTGTTTTCAGTGCAGCATAGTATTCCATTGTGTGAATATACCACAGCTTCTCTTCCATTCATTTGTTGATGCAAATAAACAAAAAAAAAACCCACTATGAGATACTATCTTACCCCAGTAAGAATAGCAAAATTTAACAGAGCAGCAAACAGCAAATACTGGCAAGGTTGTGGAGGAACTAGAACCCTTATTCAGTGTTGGAGGGAGTGTGAAATGGTGCAACCACTATCGAAGGCAGCATGGCACTTTCTCAGAAAGTTGGAAATAGAAATACTATCTGACCCAGCAATACTACTACTGGCAATATACCTAAAGAAACCATAACTGCCACTCAAGCAGATATATGCACACCCATGTTTATTGCTACTTTGTTCACAATAGCAAAGAGTTGGAAACAACCCAGGTGCTCATAATCTGTTTCTTGCCCCTCTTCTCCCATTCCTATTAACCCTCCACAGTTCTCTCTGTGTAAAACTTTCCTTAGTTTCTTTTCTCCCCTCCTTCCCAATCAGTTTTGCACGTCTTGTTCTAGATTACCATACACATAATGGCTGTTCATCCATTCATTTCAGGTTGACCTGCCCCCTTACATCTTCCAATGCAGTATTCCTTATTAATATTTCTTACTATAATATGAAAATACTTTTCTTTCTGAGGAAAATTATCCCATTCTTTTAGGGACTTAAGTCTTCTGTAAATCTATCTTTACTATTTACCTTCCATCTCATTGTCTTTCTTCTTAGCCTAATCCTCCTACTGGGCCTTGATCAACACTTAGACCTGGTGCTCTCTCTGTACATTAAGCCTGCATTCCCAATGTGCTTTCTTGGTAGCTTGGACACTGTCCTGTCCTCCAGTCTCTCTCACCTGGTTTAATTTTTTAACTCAGTGAGGAGAAAAAACTAGGACATAAACCCCACAGTAACTTTTTTAGCAATGAAATTTGGCATGATTTGAGAGGACAGATTTCCCACCATCATCATGGTAGATGAAATCATCTAATTGGAGAGTGAGAAAATGTCGGTTTGGAATTTGTAGCAAATGGGAGTTTAAAAAAGGTTTAGAATATATTTATTTTCTGTTTCCCTGCTACCATGGATAGAGGCATTCTGTTGCCATTTATCCCTGCTCTGTTCACATGCTTTCTTAACTATAACACTGTCTTTCTGGAGAGTGGCCTGGCTCTTCTCTCAGGGTTGTCAGTTTGGTTTCTTCCTTCTGACTGAAAAAGCAGAGCTGGAATCCATGCTTTCATTTGCAAGCAGAGCAGGAGTCAATTGTCTATACTAGCAGAAAGGGAAATTTAGTAGAGAAAATGGAACTTTCAGTTAGACTAACAAAAGAACAGGATTAAGATAATGGAGAGCATATGAGTAAGATGATGGTCCTTATACACACCATGTGGATGTTATGGGACATTTATCAAAATGGATGCTTTCTGATTGGGTCATGTGACAGATTCAAGATGGTAACCCCCAGTCACACCATGAGGTTATCATGGGACATGCCCAACATTGCCACTTTTGGTTGAATCATGTGATAGGTCCAAGATGACAGCCCTTTTTGGGACATGTGGTGTTGGAACATGTTCAAGATAACCATCTCTTAAATTTGTACCTATTTTGTCTCTTTTAATCTTAATGACTTTTAGTTTTACTCCTAGGCCTTTAATACACTTTGAGTTTTATGTATGGTGTAAGCCCTATTTTAATTTTCTATAGGTAGTTGTCCAATTTTACTAGCTTGCTTTGGTAAAGAGTCATTTCCCCCTCTGATGAATTTTGTTTCCTTTTCGAATATTGATTGACTATAAATATATGGTTTGCTTTCTATGTTCTTGATTGTAGTCTGTTGCGCTATGTGTATCTGTCTGTCATTTTACCATTACAATGCTGTTTTTTTTTGTTTTTTATTCTCATTGGTTTATGCAACTTTATTGAAGAAAAAGAAATCAATTACTAGCAGAGCTATTAGTTGATCACTCATCCATTGACAACTTGCATCATTTATTCAGTGCTATATTAAACAGTGTATTGGAAGATAGATTAACTAATAGCTCCAAGCCTCCTAACAATTTAAATGAAAATTACAAAATGTTTGAGACCCTATTTTGGAATACAAAGGGTGTTTGACTTCCAATTTCTATTCTCTGTA